>NC_071976.1:26248825-26590287 GCF_026283585.1 Hylaeus volcanicus
ATTCAAAGGTACATTTCAATTTTTAAGAAAAATTCAAAGGTACATTTGAATTTGAATATATATTTATTGAATTACCTTTAAGGTATACATGTTATTTGTTTTCAACTATTCCGATATATTCAGACCTGTACCACCTACCAAAAATCGAAGTGGACATTCCAGACAACCCAATAAGTATCACATTGATCATTAAAACTAACATCCATGTTCAACCCGTATCATATATCCTCATTATATTTAATTAATTTTATTCCTCCAGGCTTAACAATTCCACACAAAGTCTCCATTTGCAAACAAATAATATTCTTAAAGTACAGAAAATTAACATTTCCATCACGTGTAACATCAGAGATCCTCGCTGTCACCAACTTCCTTCCTGCTAAATCCTCCCTGGTAAATGTATCTTTATATCGCAACAAGAATTAAAAAGGAAGAATTAATGGATGCGAGACTCCCAGTCGCCGCGTGACTGCTGGCGACTGGGTAAAAGTTATTCACTGTATATCAAGCTCGGTGAGAATCATTTACTTCGGTCCAGCATTGTACCACCGAGGAAAGAAAACGTCGAGCGAAGGTACGCCTTCGAAAGTTCCAACGACGGGACGAGGAGTTTTAACGATAGCAAAAACCTATCCGCCGCCCCCTCACGCGCGCTGCCGATCGGAAACTACTCGGGGGAGGGTTGCGTAAAGTTTCCCCATCGCTCATCGGCCGTCCCTTTGCTGGGCGAACCATTGAAACCTCGAGCGGAGATGGAACGCGCGAGCCAGCGCCAAGAATTGCGCGGAAAAAGAGGTCGGGGACGCGGGACCATTGCGGGGAGAGAAATAGTAGCGCGTGGAAGAATGCTGGTTTTCTTCTGCAGGACCAACTATCAGCACCGCGGAGGAAGTTCCGTCGTTTCTCATTCACCCTTTGCGGCGGTTGCAGTGCGAGCAAATAATCGAATTAATTTATACTTTAATCCAGTGTTTTTCCAATCTTTTTCAAAGGCGTCCTCCCGGGAACACGGCAGGTGGGATTTCTGCCCTCGAAATTTATTCGTCGAGGATTTTTGGGTTAATTCAAAGTAACTTGAGATTTAGGCGAGGATCCCGTAAATGATTTTGATGTACTGGCCAGTGCCTTCAGGAATTTTTAATCGCGCGAAAGCTAAATTAAATAATGATTTTTATAAAATAAGATCGATCGAGACAATTTTATATTCGTCGACGAAAGGGAGCTTCGCGAAGGATTTTTTGGGGGTTGAATTCAAGTAATTTCAAATTGAGGTGTAAATTGCATAAATGTGTAATTCAATTAGACGAAAACTAAAGTAAGATTTGTATAAAATAAAACACGACTTGATCGATCGAGACAATTTTGTATTCGTCAACGAAAGGGAGCTTCGCGAAGGATTTTTGGAAAATTTAATTTATATAACTTGACATTCAGTTACAGGTTATTTCACGTTTCATTATTCACTTTATTATCATTCCTTCAACATGTTTGTACCTACGATCATCGCAAACATTTCTTTCATGGTACACGCGAATTTGAATAAAGTAACAAACGTAAACGTATGTACACGCGAGGATGGAAAGTTTGTGACCATCTTGCGCGAGCAAGTCGAATCGAAGACGTAGTTGAGACGAAACAGTATCGTCGCCAAGCTCTGGGACTCCCGGTCGGATCCTGGTAACTGAATTTTTCCTGTCTGCTCGTTTCCAGGGATTCGGATTTCGCATAAATTCCGAGCGTAGATACGCGCCGGATAAGGAGCCCGACGGTCGCGGCACAAATCTCGTTTGGAATTTTTCATTTCCTCGATGGCGATCGGTTTCACACAAAGATGTCATCCGTATCCGACGTAAACTCTCGGTCTAAGAATGGGGGGGGGGGGGGGGGGCGCCACCACCACCACCACACCACCACCACCACCATAGGATACCATAATTCCATCGTGGATCGTCCGACGTTTCATTCCATGCTCACACGGAAAATTGTAAAAGTTGTTCAACGAACAAGTCAATAACATACTCGTCAATGTACGAGCAGTTCATTATGATAAAACGGTATAAGTCCACTTAATGAAATTTTCACCTTGGTCGTTGAAAAACTTCAAACTGCTATGCAACTCCAAACAACTTATCTTAAGATTCCCTCGTTATAACTTTTCAACAGCGATGTAATTGCGTGGGCTTTACCAAACGGGGCTTTGATGAAATAAAACAGAAAAATTGAATGAAATGATCGGGGAGGGGATGGAGGAATTGGAAATAAAAATATATTAAGGAAGTATATTTGGAAATCTGGAATTATATGTTCTCCGATTACCAGAAATGATTTTTCGAACCACAACGAGATCGTTGTTTGAAATTACTTTTCCATTGAGTTAGGGTACACAAATTAACAACTTCAACACGATTATATTGTATTATATCAAATATAATTTTTACAATTTTCATTATTTTTAATATAATTTCCTTGTTAATCGTACCGTTATTAACGTTAATAACCTCGTTCTTTTGTTGCAGGTAAGAGACATCTCACGTCCTAAACTTTGCCAGCGAGAATCGTATTCGAGAATCGGTAAGTCGAACGCGTCAATGACACGTTTCACGTGCACGTCAGATTCCCGCGGGGACGACGAATTAATAACCGTTTCGTTTCCAATGCACCTTGTTATAAACGAGTTATTTCGAATTACGAGCGGCGTTAATTCAATTCGATTTTGCCTCGGGGTCGACGTTCTCGAAGGTGCTTCAGGTACTCTGCGAAACTTTGAATCAGGGGAACGGGTGCGGTCCTTTTTCTCTCTGTCGTATCGAGGGATCGAAGTGCCTTCGTAAAACCTGGAGACCTTTCAATCTTTGCTGGCCCGTGGTTCGACCGCGGAGCGAGTCGCATCTGGACGCGAATCGTTAACATTCACGAGGCAGCGGTGAATTTTAATTGGTTCTATCGGTAATTGAAGGACAGTGGGGACGGCGATGGTCTAAAATGTGATCTCCAAGGGGTAAAAATGTGTATTTCAAGGGAGAAATTGTTTAAAAACTTGGAAGACACGTTCTTAGACAAATCTTAGACAAATCGGGGGATTGGTTGATTGATTTGGATTCACTTTTACAATCATAATCTAATCATATTACCCAATCTGCCCAATTTCTAATCATATGTACTTTCATTACAAATGAAAAATGTTTTAATTGTAGGAAACCTAAATCTAACCTCTCCGTTGCAAACCCTTTAAAGAAAATATGTATAATATTAAAAATAAAATACATTTTAACATTTATTTTATTTTTGGTATTTAGAAACATACACTTGTTCATCGTGTCTATCAGAATTTCCCACACTAGGACAGATACCTCTAAAGCCTGTGTCTACATTTCAATTTATATTTTATATTATCAATAATTATTCATAACTCAGTGCATAATTTTTTCACGAGTAGAAAATATTCAGATTTTAATATACGTGCACCTGTCGAGTACCTCTTCATGGTCCCAATTAAATTCTGAGATCGTGAAATCTTGGCGTTTCAATAGCCAGTCATATCTAACCATGAATAAATGGTTGGGGAGCTTACGTTGATTTTTAATTGGTCCTATCGGTAATCGAACGACAGGGGCCGTCACCGGTCTAAAATGCGATTGCCACGCGTCCGTCCCTCCCGTCATACGCATTTGATCGCGGAACGGGCTAGATCCATCCAAGGTAAAGAGAATTTCAATTAGGCGTTAATGGACGATATGAGATTTCCGCTGGATTAAAGTGAAACGCCCTATCGCTGCCATACAAATCACTTCAAACGAGCAAACTGGCCGGCTGTCGCTTTCCACCCTTTTCAAAAATGCTTTCAAATGTATCTTCCCTGTGTTACTCTTCTCTCGCTTTTTTCACTCGTGTCGTATCAAAGGCATCTCCTCTATTGCGTGCTTCCACGGAATGATTATTTCAGGGACTTATCAATGTGTGAAATTAATCATTCGCATTCCAAGTGCCAACTGGGTCGCTTCTAAAAGTTTCGTCGCTTCACCGAACAGAGACGTTTTCGCGTAGTCTGCGAATGCACGGTTACATTCTCATGTATATGCATATATACGTTTAATAATATATGTCGAAGTAAATGGCAATTAATCACGTAATGGGAAACTCTAGGCGACTTTTGAATCTATTCAGGGCATTGGCTTATGACGCGCTATTCGGTATGCTTAATTTGGATATTGAGCTTGGCAAGAAGAACTCGTTAATTTAATTAGAGCAATTTCGTGGTAGATAAAACGTTACAATTTGGATCGTATCTGAATATTTACGAGAGTCCATTTTTAAGAGAAAAAATTCGAACGAATATTGTATTATTCTACTTTAAAATACTTGTTCTTAAATAAATCGATATTTTAGAAACGTTCTTACCGTACAAAGATCTGCCTCTTTCACATACAGTCAGTCCCATAAATATTCGTACCCTCTATATCTATCGAAGAAATTTGTTTATATTAAATTGTAAGTTTGATGTTTCCAAGTGTATGTTTGCATAAATATGTTGATATATATACAAATATATACATGTATAATATTATTCGTGTTTATAATGAAAAATTCATTTGGTAATATCAAAACTTTTATTTCATTTCTTCAATGGACATAGAGGGTACGAATATTTATGGGATTGACTGTAGTTTCTAAAAACGTTAAAAACTATTTTATTCAATCCTAACACCACTGTGGCCAGAAAAATTTACCTCATCATGAAACCTCATGAGAATTTCCAGTAACAAAAGTATGTACTTTGATTAAACATATTTAATATTTATATCAGATATTTAGTATCATCGAAAAAAAATCTCAAGTGTAGTCCACCCTCCTACTTTCATATTCTGAATACTAATTCTTGAATTTCACTTACGTCTCAGAAAATCAGTTCTACGGCGTTCCCTGCCATCGTACAAAGAGTAGAATTAAAAATCATGTCATCCACCGCGTTGAAAGTCTCAGTTATCGGCGATCTCTCGGCCCCGAGGGGTGTCAGTTGCGTAAGGGGTGGCTCGCTGGAGCATCCCCGGTTGAAACAATCGACCCTGATGGCTGCCTTAAATCATCGAACGTATCTCTGGTTTCCATCGGGTCAGGAGGGCATCCAGCACCCCGAGGGCGTCATATTCGTCAAGTGTTTCCATCGAGGCGCCCTCCCCGAAGCGTTCTCCATTTCTATCTCTCGTGGCATTCGAGGAAAGGCGTGTAAGATCGAGTGCGGCACGGGAGGCTTTCAGGGATTCCTATCGAATTGATATCGCCTCTCGGCGACGCTTTATCGGTCTCGACGCGCGCCACGGCAAGAAAGAGTCAAGGAAGGGCGGAGGCGCGGACAGAATGGTGGTTCTGAGCTGAAATTTAATTGAGGGGGATTTCGCGAAAGAAGCGAGCCCGGATGTATCATTAAAGCGAGCGTCCGCGGCGCTCCTCCTTGTCCCCGCGCCCTTAACTCGGTAACCCATATTTCACGGGAGCACTTACTCCCGCCATTCTTCCTTCACAAAGCCACTCGTTCCGCACAAAAATACTCGGCCGAGGTCGCCGGAGCCCAGGGCACTCCTAACCTCACGAAGAATCGTGGCGGCGTAACTCGTGCTTAGACTACCTCTTCGGCTATATACGGACTGACGGAGATACCGTTAAATGTATACAGGGTGGACCAGTGGGAACGACGCACCCCGAAATCTTCGCCATTTCAGTTCCTCGATGTTCGATTGTGTTTACTTTATCGCTAAAAATTGATACATTTTTATTTCTAGTATAGTATAGTCTAGAGCAGAGGTTTTTAGTCTCTAAAGCTCGTGGTATAGGTTTGGAGAGTGATGCTATCGAAGTACTTTTATTCCCATGACAAGGCAACAAAATTATCGGATTTTAATCCTCAACAAAAATTCATTTTCAGGGCTGAAATTCTTATTAAGGGGACCAGAAAGTAACGTCGTTTCTTTTACATTAAATTCAAACAAATAAATATATAACACGCTTTTATTTTCAATTAATTATATAATCGTCCTCGTATCAACAACTTTTTGCTATCTAGTGTGCAAATTTCCAATGCCAGATCGATAAAAATCTCTTGGTACACAATGAATTGATAATTGACAAACAAGTGTTGACATTCGCAGAAACGACATTACTTTCTGGTTCCTCTAATATAATTGTATATCTTTCAGTCGTCTCGCCTCCAACTACGTCGACGAACCAAGGATGAATCCATTCAAACAAACCCCGTCAGAGCAAGTATAAATTTTCCACGCGAAGATTCAAAGCTTACACGAAATTTAAGACGATGTTCAAGCTACTTGCAGGGCGTTCAATAATTAATTCGACTACTCGTTGCGCGTGACAGTCGTAATTAGTCATAATTGAGAGAGTGGTTGCGCTACGTTGGCCGTGATAGCGAAACCGCGCGGGAATATTGATAAAGGAGCCGGGTGGTTGACGTATGCGCGCGTGCTGCTCGCCAACTGGTTGCCATTCGCAAACGAAGCGAATCTGGAGGATACGAGTCATGATCGTAATTCGTGAGAAGTCGAGCAGGAGTGGTAGTACTCGCAAGGACGAGCCATTGAAGGCGGGAAACGAGCCACGGATCGGGCGCGTAAGGGGCTTCGATGGCTGCTTGTTGTTCGTTCTCCTCATTTGGAGCTTCCTGTCTGCCACGGTTAGCGTGTACTTGCTAACGAACCCATTGTGGCAACTCGGCCAACGTTTGCTCGACTAATCCCGCGTGTTACTTGCAGCTTTAATACTGCGCCCGCACAATGGCGCGCATGCAAAATTTCGAAGTGCGTTCTGTCTTCGGCCGCTCCACCGGGATCCCGCCAATTTGTCCCTCTTGTCGTCATGGTTTCAATTTGCTCTTGCCCAGTGCACGGTTTCCGTACGAAAAAGTGACGTATATACCGTGCGTTGGCTAACGAATAACGTAGATCCAGGCGGTGTGGCTGTTTTTCACTTCACTCGTTTGTTTAACGAGTTTGGTCAACGTTCCTAGACCAAAGTGAAAGTTCAAGTGTGGTAAAAGCATCAGAAGCTACATTTTATATCGATTGATATTTGATTTTTATGCGATATTAAGGGACCTGGAACGTCTTCATCTCCCTTTATGGAAATACGATAGCAGACTATTGTGTATTTTTTTCTTGAATCTTGAAATTGTTTCATCAGAGGAACACAAGTTTCAGCAATTAATCATGGTCAATGCATGATTTGAATTCACTGTGCATCTTAAATTCAAGTGTCAAAGCACTTGGTATAGTCAACTTTTTATATTTATAATAACTTTCCCGAATAATAAAGATTAACAACATTAACACGTTGACTGCCAGACTGATCCACTGATTCACATGGAAATGTCTACAAGGTTAAAATTTTGCCTTGAGACAGTTGTAAACTAGAGAATCTAACACTTGTCGTATTACTTATTTTTGTATTATCATCAAAATTTACGAATTCTATTCAGACTTATTTTCATTAATACTTAGTTCTTAAAATTAATTGCTGAAGTTCCTTAGTGAAAAGCTCTGTCACTCCATATATGTGTGACGTGGCGTTCAATGTGTAAAACCACAACATTATTTTCACCATTGAATAATAAATCATTTATTTCAGAGGCCATTTTGATCGCATTTCTTAATTTTTTTATTTTATGGAGTTAATCCATACGCGTCCTTTCTTCCAATTTTCGTATTCATCCAAAGCAGGATACCTAGGCTTGCCTCTATCACTGTTTCATCCGTTCCATTCGGATTTGAGTCACGATTCAACGATCTTTCCGTCCATCCAGCGGTTAATATACGTCAGCCTCGTATTAGTCGTAACAATAATTCTTACCCAGGACTCAGTCTTCTCCAACAGTTTACCAGAATTTTGGAAACGGTCGTTACGCTAACCGTTCCACCACGCTCCTCCCGAGCAAAATGGGTTTCCAGCTCTCTGTTTTGCATTCGTACCCCCTCCTGGTACAATTTATGAAACTGCCCCAGCGCAAAATATCGTTACGCGATAATTTTGTTTCTAATAATTCGCGTGCAACGAGGCACGAACGCGCCGCGGGGGCACGTCGAGAGGGAAGGAGTGAGGAACGATAACGAATTCATTTCGACGATACCTTCGGATCTGAACGCACCAGGCTCCTGCTGATTCTGCAGCGTAATAAAGTGGTAGTACATCATATTAGGTGACTACGTTCCCCGCTGTTCCCTTAACCGCAAACCTCGTAGACGCGGGGGAGAGAGGCGTTTGCTGGCACTTCGGATTGTCTCAATGCATTGCGCCATTACGGTAACTTGCGTCGTAGATTCTGTTCACCGAGAAACCCGTTGTTTCCTTTACGGTTTATTTGCAGACGCTGCGCGTCGCGAGGATTGCCGTCGAGAAAATTGGCCTGACTTCGCCACGATGTCCTGTAACACTTAATTGAATAATCGCGATGTCCATTGTTGGGTTAAAAATTCCTTTAGAGTTGGCGAAGGCTTCGCAGGGTGGGAAAATCAATTTTAGGGAACGGAAAGGAGGGTTGATTGTCTTGGGCCTTCTTTTTGGAGGTTCAAATTCCTCACTACTGAATTGTGAGATTCAGGTACAGGTGAGAAAAGTACAAATAATTGTATCCAATTTATTTTAGAGACCCTTATACACCACCCGAAAGTACATTTCATGGTCCAGGTTTAAAAAAAAAATATTGTCCAAGCTGATATTCAAATGTAATTAAGTCACGTACATATACGAGATAGAAAATTACGAAAATACAGTAAGAAAAAAAAATTCCTGAAAGGTTGTGTATGTATCCAATCGATTTTAGAGATCAGAAAGTTCGTGGCAATTTTTAAGAAAAATTCAAAGGCACATTTGTATTTTGATACATATCCGTTGAATCATTCAAGTACCATTTTGTTTCACCATCTTTCTACTTTTTAAGTACACATGTACTTATGTACACATGTTATTGGTTTTCAACCCTTCCAATATATTCGGACCTGTACCACCTACCAAAAATTGGCATGGATTTTCCAGACAAACATTTCGTAGTCCATGTTTAAAAAAATATTTTTCTAGGTAATATTGAAATGTAGTGAAGCTACATACATCAATCCACTCCGCCTTCGAGCGAATCATTGATTTAGATTTTGTCTCCTGGAATCAGGAACCATCGTGTCATACCTGTTTCGAGCTGTGCGGAAGTTTCTGAAACTCCGGTGGCACTCGTTGACCGTTTGTACGCGAACGTCATCGCGTTGAGGAATCGCGGTGAATTTTCTTTGGCCCCGGGACGAAATTCGTCGGCCATCTTTCCTTCCTTCCTTCCTTCCTTCCTCTGGTCGCCACCCGAATCGCCAGTGGCGTGCTTTTATTGCCCGGCATTGTGCCGCGAGTTATAGCGAATGATTTATCCGGCAGCAACAACTACGCGTTTCTGTCTCGTCGGAATTTGCAGTAATTTCGTTCGACGGGAGCCGTTGGATCGAACAAGTTTCGGAGACCGATTCCATTTTCTATCCATCGCCAGGCGGCCAGGAAGTCCCGTTCCAGAGTCTCTCAGACCGCGCCGCGCCGATATCACGTATAATGCAGGCACGCGGAAGTGCCGTCTTGCGGCATAATTTGCGGGGGTGTAATAGATTTTGGCGCACGACCAGCCACCATCCCCCTCGATCGGGAGACTCGGTTAGATGTTTGACGATCCTTGACTGGCGTTAAAGGGGTTTCGGTGCGAGCGTCCCCTAGGCTTTCGCGTGCGCCATTACGGGCAAGGGGCGGTTTACCGACGAAATAACGTCGCTGTTAATTGTTTGTTAACTGTTTCGATCGCGGTGGCGGGATGCTACGAACAGCCTGGGGACGGTTGGTAAACGCACAAGTGGAATTGTGTTTTTAAATAACCGTGATCGTTCAGTTCGGAAGGGTGGTCTGAATAGGGGAATGTTTTAGATTGTGAATTGATCGTAAGTTGAAAACACAACTCAAAAGACAGTGATCTATATGTAATATAGAAATTGGAGAAAAAACGCTAAAAGAAATTCTTTGGAGGCTGCGTATGTGTCCAATTTATTTTAGAAAACCTTTTACACGATCTGAAAGTACGTTCCAAGTCCAGGTTTAAAAAAATATTTTCCAAGGTAATATAGAAATGTAATGAAGCTACAGACATGGATCCTAAGAAGGTGTATCGTGTAACGTAGATGACAACGATGTTGATTAAATGATTTATGTTGAAAGAAGGGACGAAATGTATTTCCTGGCAATTGAAGATCGGTCGATGTTCTTTGTTAGACAAAATTACATCGCGATTTCCACGATGCAACGAGTCGCATGAAACATGTGGACTAGCGGTGCCAGGTGGGGCTCCCGATATTTCATGACTCGTGTTACATTTTCCGTTTTCAATATAACCGCATCGCCCTTGCTCGTCTTCTGTCACTACCACCGTGTAACGTATCTCGCGAGCTGGAAATGCATTCCTCCGCCACCGGTATCCATAAAAAGTTTCGCCAGACTCAAACTTTCACGTCAAACTTTTCGCATAAAGGCATCGTCAACACTGGGGGGGGGGGCGGGGGGGCCGAGGAGGACGTCTCAACTTCCTCGACAACACAGAACGCACGAAAAAGAAACAAGTATCACCGCCCATACGTTTCGTTTTAATTCTTTCTTCTTTCGCATGTATGTTCTTGTACACGGATCTGCACCTGCCTCCGCTGATTCGATCAAATTTCTACTTCAGTCCCAAGAAAAATGAATTATTCACCCCTGACCATTTAAACAAATTTCATGCAGTATTCATTCTCGAAACGTGTATAATACATTTCAATTCTCCGTTTTACTCGTCAAGTGTTATCGCAATCCGAGATCGTTAATTAATCTCCCTCGTATGTCCGTCCATCTAATTTTAAATTCTGTCAGTGATTTGAAACCACCGTGTAACATGACAGAGTAGAACATGGGAATATGTGTGTGTGTGTGTGTATGTGTGTGTGAAATTCTGCAGGCAACGTTTTTAAAACGGACGTAATAAATGCGTCAAAGTAGAAGATTTCAAAAAAGAGGTCTCCTTCCATCTTTTTAACGTTAAAATTATTTTTCACGGTATTTCTGTCAGTCGAGGGGAGAGCATAATTACGGTACCGCGAGGCGCTGTTTTATTTAAACATTTCCGCTACTTTTCCTCTCCCTTCGTCCAAGATTCGAAACAGAGCGCGGGAGCAGCCCTTACTGCTCCGTGATTAACAGAATTCCTGGCTAGGATTCTTCGATGCGGATAAATTTCTCAGCAAAAAATTAAGAAATTCCAGCGTCCCTGGCGTCTGCATTCTACCGTCGATTTACTCGGTCCTTTCGCTGCAAACATGTCTCTTAATCTGCTTTATCCTCGTGTTCCGCGCACTTTGCGACCCCTGCGAACGCTCCATCGAATTTGCACCAACACCGTTCGCGAATAATTTTTGTTGTCGTGCGAGCATAACTTACCAACCCCCGTTTATCTACTCGCAATGCGAGTCTCATATATGTATTTAAAAAAAAATATATTTCCTCTCTAATCGAAGCTTATTAAAATCTGAAATACAATTCGTTACATTCTCTGACATCCGCTGCAAGACCTTGAAAACTTCAACGCGTGACATTTCAGCTTAAATTCAGTCGCTATTCCAGATCCGTCTCCTCCCAAGTCCAACATTAGTCGGAGATCAGTTCTGAATCTGTACAGTTTAATTCACTGTCAGATGCAGTTTCGTAATATCGCGCCAGACCACGTTACGTCCCTTATCATTAGTTCAATAAACGTTTGTCAACGAGCCGATAGTTGGTTCGCTTCGATGTCCGTTACAGGGGTCGGGTTTGTCGTGTCTGTGCCACTTTACCGCGATAAGAATCGGAAGAAAGATGCTCCGACGACGTTAGTAAAATATGACGAGGAAATTAGAAGCCTGGCTATGGAAGAATATTTAAGTAAACGTCAAAAGAGAGGAATGGCTATGGAAGAATATTTAAGTAAACGCCAAAAGAGAGGAATGTCTTCGGGACATCCTCTACGAGGATAAGGGGTGAGGTCAAGTTCAATATGTACCCATGAATCGTCAGTTTTTATTCGTGGGGTTCGAATACCGCTCGCAGGAAATAATATTTCATTCGTTGTGTTTGCAAGGTAGTCATGCGAGCTGGCTTCGAACTCCCGAGTACCTGCAGAATTCGAAAGGGTACTTACAGGCACTTCGATGGTAGAAATAATCGACCCTCTTTCGAGCAGTACTCGAATCATCGGAGTCTGAAAAGCATTACGATTTCGCAAGCATCCTGCAAGTTTTAATTAATCCTCTCCATTCGACGCGAATACCTGCATTTTATTGCACTTGTAGCTGATTGAAAGTAGTATCTGTTTTACGTTCACGATGATACTCGTCCGAGAATGATAGAAATCGATGTGATTCGTGGTGCCACCTATGAGTTGGTAAAATCTTTAAGGGTATTCATAATATTTATTTTGAGTCTGGGACGTCAAAACAAGGGTTACATTATCTAAGTTTGATTTTACTTGGAAATGCTACCTTCGTTTCTTAACCCTTTATAGAAAAAAATCCTAATAGTCTTTTTTCATGTAATAAATCTTTCTTCGTGTGCACAAATAAGGACATTCGCCCTAAGACGCCAGGTCTGAAAGGGTTAAAGTCTCATGGAGTGTTCAAAACAATCTAACCTTTAATTAAGAAGGACCTGCCTCAAGTAATTCAAATAATTCGTCCCGTGTTCGAACCATGATATCCCTTCCATCCACAACCGAGTCATCCTGAAAGTACCATGCCCATTTGTCAAACCCCTCAAAGACCTCGAATCTGTTAACTCAGATTTAGAAGCCGGAGGTGGTCGACCCGCACCGCTAATAAAAGCCACCACGTCCGATTTACCACTTTCTCCCGACATCGACGGGTCCTGGCGTCGGCGATATCCCCAATAATCGTATTGTCATCGTCCCTCCATGGCCGTTATCATCGATCCGCAAGCTTCTCCTGGCTACATGACCAGAGGCCCATATACCCAGATCGCGAAAAGGGGGTTGACGGTCGACGCATGCTGCTCGTGTTACAGCGAACGCTGCGAAAGGGGTGGATAGCCAAACAGAGGGAGACGGATGACGAGGAACGACCAAACGCCGAGAGCCTAGGGAACGACGAAGGGGGTGGTGCCTCTCGAATAGATGCCAGGAGGGCAATGTGCTGCGTACGGCCTCCGCCGCGAGATAGTACTTTTCTGGTTCCCTCTTTCTCGTTCGTTTCTCTCGGCTTTATGCCCTTCTTTGCGTTGAACCGGTTGTCAGCGCCGGGGACCACGCCGGAGAGCCTCTTTTTCGTCCCGTTATTCCGCTTTCGAGTCTGTTTTTTTTTCATCTCCCCGCCGGGCCCGTGTAATTACATGCCGACGCTGTCGCGGTGAAACCTCCACGGAAAACGCCTCGCGTTTGGAAACCTCGAATGTGTCTTCGGAATCGATGGGGGGAAGCTAGCGATGAGCGCGTGACGAGACGAGACGAGACGAGATTTCTACGATCTCGATCTTGATCTCAAAAAATCTCGAAACATCCATATCGATGTCGAATTTTCGACAATTTAGAATACATGATCACGACGAGATCTTGACGAGATTTTGACAAGATTGGCAATACAATTCGAAAATCTGCCAATATCTGTTGTGTTATTAGAAACGATATACAAGTTTTTTCAATTCTTAGATTATACGGGTTGAAGGATCACATTTCGCACAGAATGTAAAAACATTACAAACAGGATAATTTTATAATGCAAGAAAACAAAATTTCAGAAAATACGTATGTTGTAGTTTGATCGGTAATTTAAAAACATAAATTGTCGTGATAATTAACTAACATTTTGCGATTAAAATGTATTAATGTTAATACATAATTTATACAAATGAATTTTCCTGAAAACTAATTATAACTACGCCTCCTCGGTGTTGTCCCTGCTGATCTAAATCTAATCTCACTTTACACTTTACACTTTACACTTTACACTTTACACTTTACAAGTTCGCAGCCATTAGCTCGATATTACTCGTGACGAAGGATTGTTCGTCACGAATAATACCGATTACCAGGTCTCACCACGTGGAGGTTGCTGCGACTGGAGATCCGGAGATAGGAATCAAAGTTCCTTCGTGAAACATTACTATCACAGCAAAATCATATTCCCCATTGTTGTTTAAATAATAAGTCTTGTTAATAATTAATCGATAGGTAATTAATATTAAAATATAGAATCAGTCAGCTGCCGGCTTCTGGCGATTCTCGAAAGGCAAGAGGCATGAGGTGAAGCTAAGCATTGAGAAATCACCGAAATACACTGTTTCGAAGACCAGCATCGACACCTCAAATGACTATCGGCTATTGTCGACTACAACATCTCCATCTTCGGCGCTTATAGCCTCGTCATCTCTGAAATGTTCGTTTAAATATCGAATCGGGGAAGTCCCCTCGTTAGCAAGCGACCAAAGGTGTGCAGCGGACTTATCGCAAAAGTAGGTGTCCCGCGTCCTCAAAGAGACAAACGCAGCCGTTCTTCTTCTTCCTGGTGTTTTTGCACCCCCTTTCACCGGTTGTTGTTCCTCCCTCCCTCTTCGTCGGGTAACTCGCGAGTCGGCTTAGCGGCGAGAAGAACCAGGCGCGAGGATCGGCGTGGTCGTCGTCGTCAGCGTTGACGGCTCCAGCTGAATTAGAGAGAAAGAGAGATCTCGGTTGGACGAGCGCGCGAGGAGGGATGGGAGGGAACAGCAGGGCCGTACCAATGTTCCCTCGGGAACGGCAAAGAGAGAGGACAAGTGGGAGGGATGAGGGAGCGAGACACCGCGGGAGAGGAGGCAGGAGAGGCCGAGAGAGCAGCAGTTGCTCGCGAGGCGCAGGCGTGCGGCTGCTCGCGGCTCGAATCCCGCCGTATTCCAAAGAGGAACACGCCACTCCGCCCCCGGCACGGCAGCCACGCGTCAGTCTCACCCGACTGACCTCCTGTCCTTAACTTCCCTCTTCGATTCCTGACCCGCGCACATTGAACTCACGCGGTTCGCACCGGCGAGGACTCCGCGCGGTGTCCTGCGAGTTTACCTCGGCTCGAGAATTTCCCGCACCGCCTAACGCATCGTCGTCTGGGAATCATGCTGGCGACGCTGACTCGTTCCAAAGTCGGATTAGTCCAGGCACAGGAGGTGAAGGAGGATCACCGTTACGCGATCAACGCCCGAGGACGATGGTAGATCGGTGGGTCCAGTGATAGGTGAAGCCTAACGGTCGCCCACGGAAGATAGAAAGAATGCCAGAGATCGGCGATGACGAGCGATCCTCGTCGCGATAGCGAGCCAGAGCCCTGAAGGCAGAAACAAGCAAGTGTCGACGTATCCTCGGTAAAGGAAGTACGGTCGTTGGTTTCGGTTTTCATCGGACTGTTCCTCTGTGCGAATTCGTATCGTCCGTGTCCGGGTGGTGGCCGAGTGTTCAGTGCGCGAAGTTCGTCGCGAGGATTCGACGAGAACTCGATCATCATCGACAAAGTTCTACGTAGTGAAAACCGTAGCGATAGGGCAAGCTTTCTTTAGTGTTTCGCGGTCGATCGTCGGTCGATGTCACGGTGCTGTGCACCCACGATCGACCACGTGTTCAGGCAAATTCGAAACGGCCGTCAAGTAGCATCGGTTGTTCGACTGGTAGATGGAAACGTAGGAGACGTGGTCGAAGTTGTTTAAAATAGAAGAAACGTCTCTTCACGAATATACGCAGCAATCGTCGTAGTTCCGAAGTTCTATTAAAGTCATTATTTAGAGAATCTAGTGATCGTTGTCGTTATAGTGAAAATTTATTAATCGAAGATTTTTGGATATATTATATATATATAGATATATGTATATATTATATTTGAGAGATTTATACCGTTGTTCACGGTCAATGTGAAACCAGTTGAGAGAGATTTATTGAAAAATATTGCCAGCTCGGAAGAATTGGATATCTGTCGGTGCATGGTCCGGTTAACGAGCCAGCACTCTAAATATAATAACGGTCATGAGTTCGCACTTTAATACGTGCAACAATCGACAAGTAATTAATAACGATCGATTCGAACGAGAACACCCGTTGAATTAACGTTCGACGGCATACAATTAATCAAATGTTATTTCGAAATATTATGCGATCTCTGGCTGGCCGACGCGAAGCCTGAGCGACCTATCGACTGATGCATCGAACGAATAAATAGAGCCTAAATTGCGAGTGTCGGTCGCGCGTGGTTGGCGACATACTCGTCGAGCGTAATACACCCCCGTCAACGTTCCGTCGATGGGAACGATGTTTGGCCTACGCGACGTCAACGAAGGAGCGAATGCTTAAACTGCCAGACGACGAAGCGCGGAGATTATCGATTCGCTCGCGCGGGACAATATGTCGCGCGCGAAATGTCCTCGAGCTGTCTCGCGAGTCGACAGGAATAGTTACAACGAGAACCAGGACATCGAGATTCGACTTCTTCGTGGCATTTTAGGATAAGAAGTGTCGATCTACACGGCTGCTATTCGAATCTGAATCTTCCGAATCGAGTTGAAACTATGAATCGCTTTAGCATTGGATAAAGACGATCAGAGCATTCGAAGGATAAAAACCGTACACGGGACATTCGCAGAGTTTCCTGAGTGCACGATCATGCATCTAGACACGTACTCGGTCGTGTGATTAGAAGTGTCAGTCTACTTACCAGTTGGAATTTAAATCTTCTGAATAGCATAGAGACGATAAAGGTACCAGAAGGATAAGAACTGTGCAGGGGACATTCGCAGAGTTTCCTAAGTGCACGATCATGCAGCTGGACACCTAGTCGGCCGTGTCCTGAGGCCGATAATAACCAAATGGGCGAACCGAAACCCGCTTCGTCTCCGCAGCCAAACGGCGGCGTGAAACAGAAGCCGACCAGCCTGAACCTAGCGCCGGGTCCCGGTTTCTATCGCAATGTCAACGGACGTGCGAGCCTGAATGATCGTCATCTACAGCACGTCACCGCTGTCGTCGGCGGCGAGCGCGCCGCACGCGTCAACAAGTCCTCCTCGCCAAGCCCTGCCACCGCAGTCAACAATTCCGACTCCGCTGGCAATTCAGCAACCACCGTCCAGCTACCAGCTCTACCAACAGTACCATCACTATCAGCACTATCTTCAGCGTGGTCGTTGTCTGCAGAACTTGAAAATCTACTGGAACCCCCGCCCCCACCGGCCCCAACACATCCAACGACCACGCCTCGAGCAATCTCCGTCAACGACCATCACCTCCAGCACCAGCAACAGCAACAACACCAACAGCACCACCAGCAGCAGCAGCAACAGCGGAACAACGTTCAGTCGTCCCCGATCCACCAGTTGCCCTCCCGTAGCCCGAATCACAATGGTCACGGATTCCCATTGTACACCCCACCAGCCCCGATACCAGCATCCGGCGCAAATAAAGTTCGCTCTACTCCCAACGGTCTACCCCAACCAACAGCACCGCGGCGTCCTCATAGTATTGCCGCTCCACCATACCACCATGTCTCAGGTGTCCACTCCCTTGGTCAACTCGGTGCTAGAGCAAACGCAACGTCAACACTACCACCATCAGCAACATCAGCAGCAGCAGCAGCAACAGCTTCAGCAATCACACCAGGATCAACAGCACCGTCATCGTGGAGCACAGTTGGCTCACCAAGCTCAACAGCAGCCGTTATACCAGGGATGGTACAACGGCGCGCCCATTCGGTCGCCGGGACTCCCGTATCTCTACCCGCCGGCGGCGTTATCAACAATGGCGGCATCAATGGTATCAACGGTCAACAGGAGCCCCGCGGCAACGGTACACCCGTCAACGGTCCAGTGGGACCCACGACTCGCAGCGTTGTACCACCCCAGTCATTATGGAACGGGCAACTTCAGCAACCCGTACCTAGGCGGCCTCACAGCATCGCCTCGACACCCGTTACAGCTACAGCAGGCATGCCTGCACCAGCTCCAGCAACATCAGCAAGCGGCGTATCATCGTGCCCTCGCACAACAGGCGAGCCCATACAGTGGGGTTCCTCTGGAATGGTGTTGCACCAACCCATACCTCGCAGGGCGTACGCTTCGACCCTGCCTCATCCCCAGCCACCCACGCCCACGTCACAAGGGCCCGCTCTGAGCATCCTGACGAATCCAGGAAACTCGAACACGTGGACGCCAGGCGCGGCTCTCCGACCCAGGCCTCACAGCATCGCGACTACCCCTCAATCGGCTCCGATGCCACCAGCATCACCCTCTGATTCTGGCTATAGGTCTCTGCCATCGGCCGCCAGCGACTACCAAATCCTCAAGTCCCCCTCGAGAACTCAGCAACAGACGCAACAGAATCCCAATCACAGCGCTGTGCGACGTCTGTCGCTGCCATCCGCTCAGTCTCTTCTCCGTGCTTCCGGGCCAAGGCCCAGCCCGACCTTCCACGGTCTGCCCTTCCGGCCGTTCAACTGCGGCGTTTCGCCCAACGGCAATCCGATCTTCTTGGGGTGCACTCATCTGCACAACAGCAACTCGGGAACCGGCAGCACCGGAACCAGAAGCTCCACGCCGGCTACCAGCCCCGCCACGCCGCTCACAACGTCCCAGGCGATACAGCAGCTGCTGGCCCAGCCGCGGAACGGGTTCAAGATAGTGGACGATAAGGTCTCGCTCTTCATCGAGATCCTCGACACTCAGGAGAGGTTCGCCAAGGTCAGTGGCTCTAGCCTCTCCGTGTGTAGTTGCATGCCTAGCAGACCAGGTATATATTTAGATCGATTCGAGAGAGCGAACTCCGGGATCTACTTTGGCCTGTTTTCGAGTTACACTCGCCGGTCGTTGTTGTTTGCTTTATTTTTGACGCGGGATGAATCGAGGGGCCGAGAAGCCGAGCGCTACGAATTCTCGAACCGAATCCGATCGACTCTGTCGATCACTTAGACTCTCCACGACGGTTACCTCGGGTCGCTGGGATTAAACTCTGGAGTATTTAGGTTTCTGGGGCTTCGCATAGATCCCTGTTTCTTCCACTTTGTAAATTGCATCAACCCTTTTGCGAGACGGCATTTGTCCCTGTATCACCATTGGGTGAGCGTATTTAGATGGCGGATAGGTGATGAAAAAATTTCCTGAGTCTCTTCTCTGTTGGGTTCGAGAGCATTGTATTTTCAATGTACTGCCGATTCGTGGTACGATATTGGTCTCCTCTGTTACGTCAGCCATTGATCGATCCGCGTGTGGTCTCTATTATTCATAAACGTCCTAATGTCTTGACCCGCTACTATTTTTATCATTTCTAATACAGTTAAATTCGTATTAAATGAATCTCTGCTGGTGATTTTTCACAATGATGTTGTGTGGTTCTATCCAACATTAACTCGTATATTGGTTTAATTGTCAATAACAGCATTCTCCTCGAGGAGTTTACATTAAAATGTATCAAGCGTTCTTCCAGCTTCTGCTTTACGCCAGAGAAACTCCACTCGTACGTGCTTCAAAGGCTGGTAATTTTCTGCTCGGACGCAGCCTTCTTGAAACCGCTGTAACTTCGTTCATATTTCGAATTTCGTTATAATATTTTACACACATATTCTAGACGCTAGACAGGGCGAGGCACTTAACACATTATGTGCCCGCAAGATATAAGTACGTCATTCGCAGAACTGCCCTTCAACGACCGGTGGCACCATTCTCTTGTGCGACACACGCGGTCGTTCATATTACTGAAATCTTATAGTCCTTCGCTGAAATATAATACTACGCTATATTTCCTCGCTTGATCCTGGCTCTCTGCCAAATTTGTTTATCGGTGGCTTGGTACCATTCCCGCATCGTTTTCTGTTCGTTCATTCGAACGAAACAGTTGCGATCATTCGACATTCTCACTCGAAACAAGCGAACACCCCCTCGAATCAGAATTTCTCCGTCATCCGAGCCTCGCATCCCCTAAACCTAACCATTTTCGATTCCACGCTTACCGAGACTTTCCCGTTTGTCTTGCTACGACTCCCCTGACTGAAGTTCCTTTGACGATTCCCCAACACTCCGTTACCCCCTCAACAGGAAATCGTCGCTCGTCGAGTTAATACGTCGCATCCGCCGTGAACGACGCTCCCCGTTGGAAATGCCTGTTCCATTATCGGCGGTTAAGGAACGGCGGTTAAGGGCGGTTCGTTTGTCTGATCGGCGGTACTGTCTTCCTCGTGGCTGTTTCTAGGAATTTAGGAGCGATTCGATGCACGGTTGCGTCAGTTTTCGCTTTAAATCGATAATGCGCCGCTCGACGATGAGCAGGGATCCGCCATCTCCCCGGTGGCATCTATCGCGGCTCGAGTCATACATAAATTTCGCCCTTGAAAAATAAATGCGTTCCTCGCGTTTCGAGACGACGACGACCCTCGGCCGATCGATCGAACCGACGAAAGGATCCCCAGCCAAAACCACAGGCAAAGTCGAGAGAGCGCCGGCAAAGACCGCAACTTCGCGTTCCGTCGGGCAACTTTATGATTTCGCGCCGCCATCTTGCGATATTATTTACATGCGAAAGCTTGAAGGACGGGTCGGGAGGGTCGGCTGAGCTTCACGGCGATCCATCCCGTCTATCTGGATCGATTTATCGCAGTTTCCGACGCGATCGGTGTGCACGCGCGTGCGTTCTGCACGATGCGAGCGGAAATTGCTACGTTAACACGCGGAACGTCCATTTTCGACGATGTCGCCCGAAGAACGGAACGATGCCGTGACTATTGGCCCGTGGAAATCGCACGATTCCGGCGATCGATGGGTGTAGGATGGGGTTGGGGTGGAATTGTCGAGTTTTGTGTATTTAATTGGAATTGTTTGGAGGAAGTTCAGGGCGGCTTTTGAGAAGGAAGTACCGTGTGGGTGTGTTTAGTAGTGCTGTTGTTACTAAACCTACAAATATTTTTTCATAAAACTGTTGAGGTTATATTACATTGATCGTAGAACACACGAGATTTATTTAACTGTTCACTTTTATTCAACTGTATATATATTTATACAATAGAAACAAGAAAAATGGAAACAAAATAAATTCAAATAAATGACTGCGCTCACCTTCCGATGTGTTTACTTGACGGATGCACAGTCGAGCGACAAGGCGCCAACTTGAACAAAAACTTTTCAAATTTTAATCTCATTAGTGCCTGCAATATTATCTCTTACTTCCCACTTCGTCTGACCTTCAACATCCATCAGGTTTAATAATTGCATACCAAAATCATTTCCGTCCTCCTCGCGTCTCTTAGTAGTTCAAAGGTTCGCGATGATTTTCATTTGCCCGCCCATCCAAGGGGAAGAAACTCCCCCTTTGAAAATGGAGATCGGAGGAAGCATCATTAAAACTTCATCGCTCGCGCGATTCCCTTCTCAATTGCTCCAGTCACGTCGCGGAAATGTTATATTAAACGAATTGCTTTCATAATAGTCGCGGAATAAAAAAAATGACGCTTTTGCTATGCGTCCCTCTCGTCTAAATGCGTTTAAAAGGTATCTCGCGCAGCGATTGTTTTAAGGCGATCAGCATTCCGTCCGTTACCCGCTGTTTTCCTCCTTTCTCCGCAAAACTCGACGCGGAAACGGCTATAATAAGATTGTACCGTCTGTGCAAAACCCGATCCTGTCGACCAGGACTGTGACAAGGCACGGGCAACAGGGCACGCGCCTTTAGAATCATGTTGTAAGGGTGCATTCCGGGTGCAGGCAGACTTCCTCAAGAGTAAACAAAAATTAAGTAAACTATTTCGATGCTCTGTCTATTATTTATAAAATTATCTCTTGATTTTTGATTTAATATTTTTCTATCGCTTCATTTTGCAAATAGTATATTCGAGATGAATATGGAATAATAACACAATATTCTCAGTATTATTTTTGAAAGGTATCGTAACATGAGACGATAGAGTATCCTGTTGTTGAAAAATCTTATCATCTCTTGCTCCATATATTTTTTTCCGTTATTTTAGAGTTACTTGCAAGATTCAACAAGAATTCTCAGATTATCTTAATTCAATAAATAGTTCTACGATTTCTCTAAGAAAAACAGCATCCTTGCTCACCGTGCTCCGTGTTTCATTGTTGCTTCGGGCATCAAAATATCTGTACACTGGGTTGCACTCGACGAATATCCTCTAGAGGAGTTTCAGGGATGAGAATTCTTCGGTATGCTGCCGCGAAATCCTTAACACTGTATCGATCGAGCAGTTTTCCTTTTAACAGCTCGGGAAGACGGGTCTTTGTTGTCTAAAACACAAATTCCTGGTCGAAGGCACAGTCTTCGAGGGAGAACGGTGCACGGGCTAATCTCGAAATATTCCCCTCGTACAATTTTCCTTAACACGGACAATAAGTCGCGACGAAGCAAAGGCGGAAGCCGCAGATTCCAGATTCCTTGGGTTCCCGCAGCCAGCTTCCGACTTTCCCGCCATCGTCTGAACGCATTTTGCTTTCTTTTGTCCCCTTTTGTTCCGTCGTTCATCGAGAGAGGGAGAGAGAACGGGGGAAACCGTGTCTTCGGTTGCGTTGCCCCCGGGGGATGAAATTTTACGAAAATCACTGGAGAATAGAAATTAGACAGCGCAGAGAAATTTCTGCGAAATTCTCCGAATAAAGTACAGAAAGTTTAGAGAGAAAGAGATTTTATTCTTAAGTATAATTTTATTTTATTTTTTAATAGGATAATGTGATGTTTTATTTATAATGCATGCTTCTGGGGTTGAAGATACTCCTACGAATGAACTCTGATTTTTCATATTTTTGGTAATATGTCATAAATCGTAAGGGAGGTTAAACAAATATTAAATCTCTTAGCTTCTATTACTCTGTAACGTTATTACGAAGAATTTTCTTGAAAAGATTTCGTTTAAATATTTGACCACAGTGTTAGCATTAGGGACCAGAACAATTCGTGCTTAACACCTCTGCATTATTTGTACCATTGATAAAAAAGAAAAATATTAGGCTAACATTTAATCAATTTCTCCAAAGCCTCAGATCTTTTGCAGCGTATCAATTGCCTTCCTTCATGAAGAAAAAGAATACAAACATTTAAAATGACCACGTTCACCCTGCCCCTCGTCTATCTCATAATTTTGATCGAACAAGTAACGAGTCAAAAATTATTGTTGAGCTTCATTTTAGTTCCTTACCAGTCATTTTTGTTCCCCTCTGGTTTCAAAAGACACGGTTGCGCCTCTGAAACCACGCGACGCCCACACCCTCACGTCGATCGGATGAGAGAGACGTTGTTGATCGTTGCGGGAAAGAGGTTTCCCTCCTGTTCGCGTCGCGGCTCTTTGAATCCTTCAGAGTTACCCAATGGCATATTAGTTTCCAAGTCGGCCGCGTTTAGTCGAAGTCTTAATATCGCGTCTCAAAGCACGAAACAGCCGCGCAACAAAATCGTTCTCGAAGGAAGCCCGAATACGTGGTTCATTTCGCGAACCGTATCCCTCCATCCTCTCGCGATAAATGTAAACGAGATTTCGGCTGGAGCACCGCTCGGATGAGGTTTTTGGTTTGGGGTCTATGCTTGACACCTCTTGTACCAAATTAACGAGGGTGTAATGGGTTGTAAAGCATACCGAGTGCGCGCATTCTCATGGAGTGTTTGGATTCGATTCGAAACGGGGAAATAAATTTGGATCTGAGTTGGACGAACGTGGCGAAGCTGTTGCTTGTTTACTTTCAGTTCCCTTGGGGTTGGTGTGTAATAAACATGATAGTTTTTAATTTGAGTTTGAGGGTGGGAATGTATCTGAGACTTTTCAAATTCTCTGGGTTGAACTCGGATAGGCTCTACTATTTTTCATTTCTTTTGTTTATATTTTTATTTTCCACATGCTTCTATAGAGTGCAATTGCAACTATTTTTTCTAAATCACATTATTCTGGGAAAGTTGTAGTTTCACTTGACGAAGAGTGTATCGTTGATAATCCTTCATATTTAACATGTCTTTATTTATGCTTTACACTAAATGATTCGGAGCGTATTTAAATCTCCGTAACAAGTAAATATACTATACCGACTTTCACGGTAGCAATTTCCTAACTGTATCGAATCAAGGTAGATATTTAATTCCGCAACCGTACGGTTAAAAAACCTCGACTTTCCGCGAGAGCTGGCACGGAAAGGGAGAACACGGTGCCGAAATTACCTCGTATATGAGATTTTATTAACGAGTGCGTTGAAAGGTTCGCAATCGTGTAATCAACGATTCCGTGTATCCCGCAACGGATGGAGGAGGATGGGAGGAAACAAGCTTGTAATGAACGATGAACATTCTACGGACGGTATTAAAAAACAAAGAGGAAAAAGAAAAGGCACGATGACGACTTCGCTCCGCGCTCGTTTTAGCTGTTTTCAGCTTTTCGTAACGATAGCCTCGATAGAAATTTGCCAGGAATTTCCATTACCGGGTGGACCTGATTTCGTGCCTGGCATAACATTCTCCGCGCTGCTGCATTGTTTCGCGTTAACTCGCCACTATGGCGCGAAACTTTCCGTCGGCCAATAATGGGGAACAGAATTCGAAAGTACACCTCGAACGAAACGGAAGAGTTTTCGTTCGGGCATTCTCGTTAAAATAACGAAGCGATTTATTTTTACGTGCCGACTAGAGATGCTCGCGCCATCGGCGGTCTCGATTGGTGACAGGGAAGGGCGAAATGGACATTTCGATTGATTCACAGGGACGATTGAGTCGCGACAGTTCTTGTCAGGTTGGATTGGGCAGGTATTGTTTGACGAAATTGGAAGGGAAAAGTTAAATAAGGAAAATAAGCGAAGTCGGAAAAATGAGAGTTAGAAATAAATATATTTACAGTTAATATGGGAATATATTCATTTATGTCTGTCATTTCCTTGTGGCGCTATAAAGTATTGTATGTATATATATTATTGAAATAAGTGTGACGATACAACCCAGTTATATATATAATGTATTTGAAAGTAACCTCCTTGAAGGTTACCTCCAGTAACCCTTGCTTTAAAAAACAATTTCCTTAACAATACCCCCCAAACAATCACATAACAGACGAATTTTAATTGCGATCCTCAAAAGAGTACTCATAGCACGAGTGATTAAAATAAGTGTGACGATACAACCCAGTTTTTTCCCCGCGTCGCAATCTTTGAGTCTGGTCAGCCACTTCCTCGACAGCGTGCATCCACCTATTCTCTTTGGTTGTCCGTGGCCTAGCTGCGAGGCATCTCGCCGACGTCGATGACAAAGGAAGTCGATGGAACGCGAAAACGCGAGGAGACGTTCAAAGGCGCGCCACCGAGCCGATGTAATTCACGTGAAAGGGATTAAGACGCAGAAAGTTAACGCCAGCCCTGGCTGAAGATCGTAGTTGCAGCGTCTAGAAGTGTGCTCATTGTTATGCATTTCCGTTATTAAATATGTATATCCCGGCTACGTTCCCGCTGCGCCCGGATGCAACTCAGTCGCGGATGGATTAAAGGGGTGTAACTGGAGTATGGCTGCCAGTGCAGCGTTAAAAGTTTACAAACAACGCCTGGGTCGTTTCCACAACTTTTCGAGGACCGTCCTCTTTAACGACACCCTCGTTAGCCACTTCTTGAGAATCTTACCATCTTGCTGTTTTCTGGACATTATCACTTGCAGCTTGCAACCAAGAATGCCGACGTTCATTCGTTGTTAATCGTTAGGGTTGAAGATGGATTATTTACTTTATGTAGGATACTATTGACTAAGTGATCGTGTGACTAGTGGGCAAACGTTCAAGTTTGTTTTGTGTGGGGAAAGCTTTGGTGTTGGGGGTGTGTGATTAAGATGAGAGCGGAAATTCGATTTTTGGAGTTCTACCGTCTCGCCGATTTCTGAATATTAGCCATCCCCCTTTTGGAACCCGGAATGTTGATTCCTCTTTATATCGTTAGGGTTGAAGAAGGATTACTTACTTTATCTAGGATAATATTGACTAAGTGATCGTGTGACTAGTGGGCAAACGTCCAAGTTTGTTTTGTATGGGGAAAGCTTTGGTGTTGGGGGTGTATGATTAAGATGAGGGCAGAAATTCGATGTTTGCAGTTCGTTCTTGCTTATTGAATATTTATGGAGGCTACGCATACAGTCAGCCCCATAAATATTCGTACCCTTTATACCTATTGAAGAAATTTGTTTAAACTAAATGACAGGTTTTACGTTCGCAAATGAATGTTTGCATAAATATGTTGATGTATACATAAATATATACATGTATAAGCCTATTCATATACATTTTTATAATGAAAAATTCATTTGGTAATATCAAAACTATTATTTAATTTACTCAAAATTTGTCAATGGGCATAGAGGATACGAATATTTATGGGATTGATTGTAGTTGTCGTAGTTAAATAAAAGAATTTCTTTTTAAGATTTACAAGTATTTTGAAAGTTGACAAATAAGGGTTCTTAGTAAAACCACAATGTGCGATAATTACAGTCCATTGGTCTCGAATCTGAGTTGAAACTATCACAGTTCAATGGACAAAGAGGAACTGCGAGAGCTAGATCTATCCTCTTATCTGAATCATCGTTCCAAACCACAAGCAGGAGGATTGATGACTTCACCAAACAAACTTGAACATTTGTCCAATTGCAGGCTACATAATCGCATGCTATTACTCAGAGCTACTAGGACGGTGTCCCTAAGACTCAAATATTACATTGGTACTGTTATCTTAACTTGAATGTAATGAGAAATTAATCATGTGCACGAAGAAAAAGCCTCCTGCGTATGTTTAAAGGTGTCCATTAGGTGCAATCGTTAATAGCATTCGTAAATTAATTTTATTTTCGTTAACGATATTAGTTGTCGATAGGAGCAACAGACATTGCAAAGTTCCATCTTAGTTTTCCTAGCGGAGTTAACGGCAAAGGCGTTTTTAGCGGGTCTTGCCTTGATCGCGTCGCTCTGTTGAAAACACTCTGCCATAAGTGGTGTTTTTAGATCAGGGTGAGTAGCAAGAAAGATTAGAGGTGACTTTTTCCAGCTTGCAGACCCGTCCAACGCAGGATCCTCTATAAAAGCTTTACCGATAACTCCTCTAGTGGCAATGGTCTAGTGGTGCTCTTGCAACCTCGTATGATATTTCCAAAAATTGAAGAATGACAATGTATTTCTAAATTGCTCCGAAACGAATAAAACTCAAGTCCACTTGGCTACATAAATTAAAGCTATGAATATTTACAGAATGATTTAGAAACTTCAAGGTAGAATTCGACAATCAGTTTATAGGAATGTTTGCAAAGTTAAATAACAGTAAATGTCTCGTCGGTTGATTCTCTGATAGGATGAACGAAATCTAATGCAATCTAACGAACGGGGCACTTCCTAAGGTAATTTTATTGAAATCAATAAGTGTACGTCTACCAGACTGTCGGACAGGAAGAAAATTAGCAGTCGCGAGCAGCTGATGCAAGTCTCTTCCAGAAATAGCGTCAAACCTAGCGGATGTAAAATGCAGGTGGCAGAAAGTTCTAGTATCTGTCTATCAATCTATCGTCAGGACAGTTTACGTTTCTCGTTCCTAGATATCCGTGACAACATCGAGTTCCTTCTAGCCGGTACCACGCTGATTAGTGTTTGCTAAATACAACTCGTACGATTTCCTCCTCGAAATATTCGCACTTGTGGAAAATTTAAACTTTTTATTAAATTATTAATTTTATTAGGGAAGCTATAAAAGCGTTTCATTGTAATATTCTACTCTTTTAAATTGTGGTTCAGATCGAATCCCACAAACACGTAAATATTCCTTGCATCAAACAAAATACTTAGAGTTCACACTCCCTGCTTCAAGTATTTCTCAATCTACGGTGTAGAAAACAAATTTTATTTTTCTTCGTAAAACTCTTGATATTTTAAATAATTAATAAAATATCATTAAGAGGTCAAACTTCAGAGGTTCCACCCCTCAAACTTGCGCAACCTGGAACAAATATATTTTACTTTTATCTACAAACTTGCAAACTTTCATCAAAATCAGTCCGCCGCGGATGTTTCTCGTTAGAGTACCACCAAGTCGCCTTCGAACCGATTCGCAACGAGATCTGGGGATCGTTTCGAGTTTTCTAGTTACCGTAGAGGGACGAAGGGGCGTTGTTGCCCGGACGAAAACGTCTCCGAATATACTTAACTCGTGTATCCAAGCACGTCACTCGAAACTAAGCCAATATACTCGCCGAACTTCGGCGGAAGGAACTTGCCGACAAAAGCCTATACTCCTCGTCCCGCCGCACCCCCGCTACCGAGACATCCGCTTCAGCTTCATCCAACGGACCACCTACCAGCCGACCTTCTCGCACAATGGAACCTATCCCAGCGGAGCGTCGGCCGAGACAACTTCTTAAAGCCGCACCAGTGACGTCCAAACTTCGGACACATTTTACTTCACCCTCGTCCACCTCCCCCCACGTCCCATTAACGTAAACTTCTCCGCCCGTGACACTATATCATTACGATGTTACCGCCAACAGGGAGTCCAAGTCGAATGACACGCGAAGGGGGAACCTCGTCCTCATAAATCTCGACGACGACGTCAACCCACACGGTGTCCATCGAATTTCGATTTTAAAAACCAGCGCGTTTTTAGACGATCGATCGTGTTATTGTGCAGTGTACATAAGGTTGGATATTGTTCGACAGGTATAGCTTTCTTGCTAGGTGATTGAGGTGGTAAGGGTAGCTATGGAGATTACGGAGGCTTGAAGATATTAGTATGGGATTCGGAGACTTCAGTGCAAGTAGAAATGCCGAGTAATGGTCAGACAGGTGCCTACTGATACTCGTTTAACGAATTTTTCTTGCAATAATTACTTGAATAATTTTGATCTTTTCTTTGGTTTCGTCTGATCTTTCAAGAGTATATTACAGAAAGCGTTCTATTGTAATATTTATATGGTGTTTGCGTTACTTGGCATTTAAAAATTCGATTTAGGTTGAAGTGTATACATTTGATATTTTTACAATGAGACTATTTCTATACAGTGTTTCTTCCTCTTATGTTCTTGATTTGGCACATCGTGGAGAGTGCATTGTTAACATTCGACTACTATTACTGGGTGAAACATAGCTTGGACTCGATTGAATGTCTTCGACATCCCTCCATTGTCTTACTTTGACTACGATCCAGTGATAGTATTCTAGCTAAAGTTTACTGACATCTCTCAGGAAGTAATTCGAGTGTGAAGCCACTTCAATGGCTATCACCAAAAATATATTTCAGAAATGTATGCCTTTCGAATGTCCTTGAAAAGAAATAGACCATTTCTCTTCTCTTTAGTAAAAGTATTTATTCTACACCAAAGGCCTCGCATGAAAAATCCTACATCAAATATTGTCGGCGAAACTAACTCGATAAAATTATCCTCTAAACCAGAAAAACATACCCAAAGGAAGGCCATAGAACCATCTTCAATTTTTCACTTCGTGTTATCTCGAGGAATCTTCGAACTCGGAGTATTTCGCGAGATTAATGGTCCTCTATCAGGCGCAGTGGCTCGCAATAATACAAGACACCCCCGAAATGCTAACCGTTATCTCGCTCCTTCGTGTAATACACAATTTCCACCTAATTTATCGATGTATCGCTCGAGTAAAATTAATCATCCGTGGCGTTGCGCATTTACACTCGGAAACTTGGCCCTGAAGAGCAATTTTCACCCCAGAGCCCGCGGGTTTCAACGTTAAAGTCGCCGGACGGGAAGTTGCTCGACGAAATTCGAGACTGCGCTAGGAATACGTTCGGGTGAGATTCTGCGCGGGAAATTCCGCGAAAGTAGACACGGGAGGTTGGCTTTAATCAACGGTATATATGAAATTTCGAGTTCACGCGGTCCTCTGTGGTCTATTGATCTTGGGGTTGCGAATGATGAAAGTGCGCGAAAACGCGGCGTGGATTGCTTAAGCTCGATCATTGGAATACCTAGGGTGGGGATAGGGCGGTATTTTATTCGTTGCTTTCGAAGACGAGAAGGAGCGGTTAAATGGAAAGCAATTAACAAAGTAATGGATCGAAATACTTGCGCGAGACCTTAGCAAATTGCAATTTTGGTGTCGATAAAAAAACACTTAAGGCTAACATATAATGGAACAGCCTGGGTTTGTCATGAAAATATGTGAGAAAATACAGTCAGTCTTATAAATATTCGTACCCTCAATGTCTATTGAAGAAATTTGTTTAAATTAAATGATAAGTTTGATGTTTCCAAGTATTTGTTAGTGTAAATACGTTGATGTATATGCAAATATATACATGTCTAAGCTTATTCATATACATATTTATATTGAAAACTTCATTTGGTAATATTAAACCTATTATTTAGTTTAGTCAAACTTCTTCAATAGACATAGAGGGCACGAATATTTATGGGATTTATAATGGGAAATATATAAAATATCAACAATGAAATACATGTTACACCGTTTAGAAGATAACTCATCCTTTCATTTGAATCTAAATTCTTTATCTGTTTCTATAAAACTATAAATTTGCACGAACACTAACAGTCTAGTCCGGCTGTTTAATTGGAAGACTAGGAGAGATTTATCGCGAGTCTATGAAATTTTGGACAGCCACGATGACGAGGAAATCAACCCCCACTCCAGCTCAAAACAAAACACCCAAGAGCGTATCAACGCTGCGAATGTTCGTGAATTTTATCCGCTCGTAAGACAATTACGCAAGCCTGGACGCCCACGCTTTAATTCGAGTCCATTGTCGTATGTCGACAGACTAGTAAAAAATAGAAGCTTCGGTGTCCTGGTGCCTTTTATCTTTGTTAACTCGTTACGTTCGTGCTCTTCTTCCTTTTCATGGAGCGGACGTCGCGGTACGGTTTAAGGGTAAGGGGGTGAGGCTGACGAAGGTCTAAATAGAGGATCTTTTTTATCCCCGGCCGTTTGACTGGAAATATTTAAACGTGGACGCCGTGTTGCGCGCTTTGAGTCGTTCGTGGCCCCTGTCGCGCGAAATTTGCCTGTAAATTCTATTCTAATGCTAGGTAGAATCGAAGCGTCTGGGGTAGTAAGGGCAGAAAAGGTCGAACACGACAAACGCGTTTTAAACATTTTCTGTAAGCGTGAATACAAATGCAAAAATCTTCTACTCTGTTCCATGCATTCGTAAAGATTTGTTTGTGTATGTAGGTATCAGGAATTATAATTGTAATTGTTAAGCTTAAATAGCTTAAATTGGAGATTAATATTTTTATCATTTTTGGTTTATGTTATAATGTTTTTAAAAGTGAAGTTAGTACTATGCTATGAAGATTCGCTGACACAGGGGTTGAATAATGAAAAGTTTATATCGCCCAAATAAACGTTAAGGTAGAAAAGAAGTATGTACCCAGAAGGGTTTTCGGTGATACATTGCACCAAAAAACGTCGTAAACTAGGATTTATGGGTCTCTACATGTTACGTGTCCGAGTCTGACAGTTCCATCAAAACTTCACTGTCCCTTTTTACGAACTCTCCCGCAGCCAAATAGTCCTTCTGCCGGTGAAGTGGAATGAACCCCTCGGAACCAATCGCACACCGTCTGTGATCGAATTGATTAAAACCATCTAACTTGATTTATTCGCTATTAACGAATCGCATCAAGAAAACAAAACGCGACATTACTCATCTCCCAGCAAAGTTCGGATGGACAATGAGCTCCATTACGTACCAACGAAAATGGTCAATAAACATTTCTCTCGACTGATTCTTTCAACAACCCTTCACCGTCTCCGTGTTCCGGAAGTGTCTCAGCCGGTTCCCCCTGATTCCCAGAGCGCGGTACCACTTGTTTTTCGCGACGAGTGCCCTTCGATTGGCAGGTATTGGCCAATCAAGACGGATAGCTCTAAATAAACCGTATCGACGTGAAACGATCCGTAATATCGAGTCGTCGCCGAGGCGGGGGCGAAGAAAAGAACGGTAATAACGAACGAGCGTCGTGCAAACGGCCGCGAAACGAACATCGTTTCCTCACGGATGGGAAGGGGAGTCAGACAAGCTTGCGAACTCGCCCTGCAGACATCCTGTGGCGTATCGATTTCAAGATTAACGGTGCCCGCGCCAGTGGAAACTACGTTTTCGTCGTTCCAGCGTGGCGCAACCGTCGCTGGAAAGGGCTAGTAACGCCGGGGGGAGGAGGGCGGGCTGGAGAAAGCAGCTGACGAACAAACAATGGGACGGAATCAACGTTCAAACAATTACTATCCAGCAACATCGTCGACGGCGTTGATAATAATTCCGTGACGAGACAATGGCTGGGGCTCAGGCGTCGAGCCGTCGACTGGGAGGAACGAAGGAAGGACCGAGCGAGATAAGCTTTTAATTTTCTCCAGAGCCCCCCTCCCCCGTGCTCGACGTGGTAGCTCCAAATTAAAGCACCCTTCGCGTGCGACGCGACCGGCACGTCCCGACGACGTTGCGTTTTGCATAATCATTTTACGAGCCGACCAAATCCGCGGGATTGGCGGTTGATTTTTACGCCGCCGCGTAGCAGCCTCGAATATACGACCGCGAACCGTGCATGGGAGAATCCACGCGATTTGCTCGATTTCATGCTCGATCTACCTGATTCGCTGATAAATCTAGCGCCCCTCCCCCAACCCCCTGCCCCATACCCTTGTTATCGGTACTTATGATTTACGAATCGCGTTTTTGCCCCGACGAAGTTCCGCTTCCGACGGAATTTCTAGCGAGCCGTGAGTTTAAACCTGAGGAGGGGGGGGGGATACTATTAGGTGAGTGATTATCTAGGTTAGTGTTGGAGCTTTCAAGAGTGGAGGGTTTGAGACTTTTAAGGTTTGCAGTTTTTTTTTTTTTTTTTAAATGTAGATTATGCATTTTCTTATTTCAATTCTGGTTTCTTGAATTTCCCACCTATTTAAAAAAATGCAGTTAAACCATTCCGCTCGAGACCTTTTTTGGAGGGGTGGAAGGGGGCTACCCGCAACTCTGCTTTCATAGCATTCTGTTGCCACGAATGCTAAGCATTGACTTCGAAAACACATCTTCCACTATCGTTTTATTTCGTTGACCTCGAACAGATAATTTCAATAAAGGAAGGTTTATTAATGCAGTAATCGTAGAATCTTGCAGTGGTATGCTAATTTACATCTGCTCCGTGAGAATCTGGTTCTATGGACCAACTTTTCGTTCCCCTTTCGTCGTTTCACCAACTAAACAGGAGTGTCAAGTAGTTGGCAACGACGGACAGAGGAAAACGAATGCAAAATTTACTCGAAAACTTGTAATGGCCCAGCCGTTTCGCCGTCCCACGGCGACGATACGGGCCTGGGCCATCAGCCATCGATTAATTACGCGACATTAACTATGAAACACGCGCGATACTTGCGCGCAACAGCAAGCTTGCGGTCGTGTAGCAGCTAGGGCTAGGGGAGACTTCTCGAATTTTTGTATATCAGATTATTCCAACACTTTGGTAACGCAAATATTCGGTAAATATAATTGGAACACTCTCAGAATACATGCATATTTGTATAATATATTTCACGTGGATTGTAAATTAAATTCTTTGAGTGTATACCTTTTTTCTTAAATTTTGGTTCGCTCGGTTTAAATAGATAAATAGATTTCTATTTATTTCAATGTCAATTAAAGTTTGTCTTCTTTCTACAAGAAGTATCTAGAGAAAACCGAACTAAATCAACACCAACAATTTTGCCTTAATAAAAACTTAAACTGTTCGTAACTAAAGGCCCATGACAAGAACACATAAAACTTCACAATTATAAAGATACCCTCAGTTGTTCCTTTAGAATTTTAAGAAAATTAACTAAATAAATACATGACAAATTCTTAAGAGTAACTAAGTGTGTCCATAAAGTATATATGAATATATAACACGCATAGTCCATGAAGCATTCGAATATTAAATTAGTCTCAGTCCTCGCAGCGACCAACACAGAGACAGGATGGGCTACGCGATGGATCGTGCGTCGGTAGGGACGTTTCGGCGCGTACGTCGTTATGGTTCGAGCAAAGGGTTCGTTTAATATGAATTGCGTATTAATAACGAACCAACTAGGCGCGAGAACGCCGCCACTTATTATTATTTATCAGGGTGATTAATTCAAGCCGCTGTTGCGGCGCGCCGCACCTGCGCCATCCGCGTCGGCTGCAACGCACTGGGGAAATTGGTTCGTTCACTTTCGAGTGCATCTGGACTCGAATTCCAATAGACCTTCGCGGACAAACGCAGATGTCTCTGTATCCCTTTTTTTTTTTCGTTTTTATCGAACGTTCGCACTCTGGAACGGTTCCCCCATGATTTATTCACCGAAACGACACGGTTTTTTTCAAGGCGGTTTATTTATGACTCTTGTTTACTTGCTCTCAGCTTAAAGAACGGCGTTTACTTGCGAAATTTAGTGCTAGGGGATTGTTGCGTGGAATTATTTTCCTTGCGGAATCTATGAGCTCGAGGAAATCGTAAAATATTATTTACTTGGTCGGGGAAACAACGATATTTGGCGAAGAAGTAGTATCTTTTTAATTATAGTGCTTAATTATTTTTTGGTTTAGAAGATGGAGACACTTTTTTGCTATGTTATTTCTGTTTTAAGTATTGCATTTAGTCCAGAAGTAAAGACAAATTCGTGTTAATTATGAAATAAAAGTTAATAACACAAACTACACATGTTATAAAAGGATCGGAATTGTATTTCGATGGTCCTACTGATCATAAAATGTTTAGCTTATTTACTTCATTAATTTCATACAATTTCGAAGCTGAATTAATTCTAGCATTGTAAACACAATTACATTATTTGTCATATACACTGCATCGATGTCATCCTTTTTTATACGAAGACACCTAATTCTCATAGTTTCAAATTAACCAAATCCTCGACCATTATAAATATATAGAATACTCAAGTCATTCCGTCAGCAGCCATTCATCTGCGACACGTGTCGTTCGACATGTCCCGAAAAAAAGAACGGAAGCGGATAATGCATTTTCATTTGTTCCGGTCTAATACACCCCTCTATCGGTGTAAAATGTTGAGAGCCGTATTTCATTTACGCTTTTCTCCAACAGCAGGCTAGCCCGTAGTCAGCTGAGCGCAGACACCGTCGGTTTTCAATTGATTTTTATTACAAACTTTTTCTTCCGTTAAATTTAAAAGCACGCCCGACGACCGAGGGGAACTCCCTTAAATAACGGTTATCAGTGGCGTTAATGGCGCAGTGCTATCGTTTTTCCGGTAGCCCGATAATAGGAGGAAAGCTCTGCGCGCCGCTCGAGACCGCAGCAGCGGCGTACTGAAATTATCGATACATCGGGTCGACCAGATATAGTTCCAAACTTATGAGTTACGGGGGACGAGTACCGTCGAAAAGATATCCCGTGTCGGAGGTACGTTGTTTGATGTCGATCCTTCGATTTCATGGATATTAACGATGCATTCTTGGCAAACGTTTCAAACGTCCTGTCAATTCTTCAATTTCAATCAAATTTTCAACAATACGCGATTCACTTAAATTTTCCTTATTTTTTTATGTCATCGTTTTTGGGCGAGATATGGTTACTATCGTTAGGTGGCTTTCTCATTATTTGAAATATAATTATTGATTGGAATATGATGCCTTTCCAAGCATTTTATTTAATAATTCTTTTGTCTTCTTATTCTATGTCAGTTGTCGCATTTAAGATCTCTAACGTAATTACATGTTGAAAGATTTATTTTTCTATGTATCTACGACTATTTAAAACAAATAAAAAATTCTTAACTCGACATTACTGCAGCATGAGAATCTAACATCGTATGTTTAAATCACCAAAAATGGGAATTATTTGATTCAACCAACAGCTAACTTGTTCCTGACATGCTTTCAATTCAACGAATATATTTTTAATCGTCGATCGTGGAACATTTCATTCCATGGAAACGATTGTCTGGATACGAATTCGAAACATTCCTGATGTTCGATAGGGTTCGGAACGTTAAAAATGCGCCTCGTTAAATGAAGAAGTAATTATAATGTATCGGTTCGTGATAACCCCGTCGAAAATAGCGTACTAATTGGTCGACCACATTTACGCAAGCCACGTGAAGTCTTCCGGACGCAGGCACAAATATCCGTTATCAACGAGCGTGCCTAACCGCGCCACGCATTCCTCGCTGTTAAATTAATCAGCGATTCGCTGGAATTTCGTTGTTTTCCCGAGAAAAGATTCCACGCGAGTCTATAACTTTTTTCAGTTCTTTCTCCTTAGCCCCGAAAATTCGTTTCATGCTTTCTCCTCGTTTCCCCATTTCTGTGTTCAGTGCTCACGCTAGGTTTCAGTTTTGATATTCAAAACCATATTCATAATCAGTTTTCTATTACTCTTACGAACTCCTTTCATTATTCAATTCGATATTATTATTAATATTGTATTGGACATGGAAACTTCTTTTCTTGGGGGGAGAACTTATTAATGCTTTGTTCAAATTCGTCATAGTACAACGTGTCTGGCCATTGCTCGCAGTTTCTACTGAAGTTGATGTCCGACCATTTCTCGTTCTTTTTAGTTATGCGTGTGGACACTGACAGTGATAAAATATTATTTCTTCTTCGTTTGTGTTATAATAGTATATTTCAATCGGTTTGAAGCGATTAAAATGGATTATATCGTCGTTAATATTTGCAGACTTCAGTGCAAGTAGAAATTCCGAGTAATGGTCAGACAGGTGCCTACTCGTACTCGTTCCACGAATTTTCACTGCAATAATTACTTGAATAATTTTTCTTTTCTTTGGTCTCGTGTAATTTTTCAAGAGTATATTACACAAAGCGTTCTATTATAATATTTAGAGATCCTTATTATTAATATGAAGTTTTATAAAAGTAACTTTAAGATGATATCCGTTGTTGTGGTGGACACTTGAACGACATCATTCACGTTCAATTTTTTTTTTTTACACAAAAAGTAGTGTATTCCACACCAAACTTTATCTAAATAAACAAAATATCTTACAGTCTCTTCCGAAAAAAGCTATGTAAATATTTCTTTTCTTACGTCCAATTAAGATCGGTAATATCACCCAGGTTGATGAAAATTGTATGACCGTCGATGATTCGAACAAATAACCGAACAAATTTTCCCAAACCGGTATCGAGGGACTTCCTCCCCTCCCCGTGTTCCCGTATTCTTCCCCGTTTCGTAATCGCGGTCCTGTATATTTGGAGTTTGATAACCGAGAGTACCCGAGCCGACTATGTGGCGGCCATTCCGACGCCAAGGATTAGAGTCGAGGAATTTGCATTCCTGGCCGAGCGGCTCAATTGATAGAACAGTCCTCCTCCCTCCCACTCTCGTGAAAAATAGACGACGGTTCCGAATTCGATATCCGATAACGCGTGCGGTTGATTCTTCCTCTTCTGCCGCATGCTCGAACCATTCTCTCCCTATAAAAATTCATGGTTTCGATACCCGTCACCATACGGAATTGATTTCGTTCCGTCGACTCGCGCGATCCCGCGAAACTTCGAATTGAATTTCGCATTGGGTGGAGGGTGAAAATATTAGCCGCTCGTGTCGTTCCTCGTGGGAGGCGCGTGGATTTAATTAAACAATTCCAGCCGGTTTCGGAGGAATTCGCGAGCGTTGCGTCGCTGCCCCCACTTCTCGCCGCTCATAGATTAAGACTAAATTATGGTACTTTTTCGGAAGTAAACCAGGAGTTTAGGATGCAACTGTAAAATCGGTTGACGAACGGCACCCACGGGAAATTAGATGAAATTGCACTACAGAGACTCCGCGTGTTTTAAACGCGTTGGCAAATACGCGTTTGGTCGAACGGCGGCCGCACACCCCCCTTTTTCACTTACAACCACCGGGGACCGTTTTTCCGGATGCTTAAGGGAGGAATCTGGTGTTTCGGCTGGAATATTCAAGGTCCTTTGTCAGTTTCATTTTTCCGGGTAGGAAACAATTGAACCAGGATGAACGTTGCTATATGGGCCGTTCACTGCACAAATCGAGATTGACTTCACTTTTTGTAAAACCTTAAATTTAACATTTAGAAGCCTGATTTTCCAAAGTGAATTTAAAAAAATATCAATGTATTTATTATTTGAACAATTTTGACAGCTAACGTTTATTTTTTATTTTTAACATACATACATCCAAATATTAGAAAGAAACTAATCACGGGTGTACAATTCGATTTGAAAGTCCGTTATCAAATTTGAAATTTGATTTGTGCAATGAACTGCTCAAATGTGTTCCTTGTTTAATACATGGGGGTGTAGAACTGAATTCTATGGCCATGTGTTCGTTTATTTGCAAATTTAGTTTAAATGAAAATACGTGTTGAAATATTTAATAGAAATTATAATAATAACAAACCTCCAATTCTTCCGAGGAAGAGGAATATGGCTCTATAGTGTCTAATTCGTGAAGATGGAAATTGGGATGTGGAATCCGTATTGATTGGTCGTTTGAAAGTTCGAATCGCAGTTTCAAGTGGTGGTTTCCGAGTGGCGGTTGCAGCAGATGACTTGAATTGGAATTCTAGGCAGCGAGTGGGTTATTGATGAAATTTTCTAGATTCTAAAGTCGTGCAATAAAATAGGTTGCAACCTTTAGTTAGACTATAATTGATTGTATCAATTCAAGTTCAGGTTCAGTTTAATTTTGATGCTAGCACATCTCGCTACTTTTTATTTATCAGTACTGGGTGCCACTTCAGGTTGTCTATCATCATCGATATAGGCTGGGATGCATCGACTACATTTCCAATTAATTCTTATAATTGTAAGTATAATTTGAATTTCCTTAATTCAATGCAATTTTCTTCAATTTCACACCTATTTAAAAAAATGCAGTTTACCTTGTTCGATAACTACTAACTATGGTGTCCTAGAAAAATATTTAAAGATACCTGAGAATCGCAACACATCGTTACATGTAATGTTTGCTCTCAAACTTGCTCAAACTCCATCAATCCGACCTGGTATTCAAACCGGAGTTATTCATCAGAAACTCAGTGACGCAAATCGTTCTTATTTACCCACAAAACGACACGAATTGCTATCCGAATTGATCATGCGTGAAATTTCGGATTTCCATCTCCTATCGATTTCAGGAGAGCCTGGAAAAATTCTGATGTCTTTTTTACACGTCAGTTTTAATACAAACGCGTAACATCTAACGATATACGCGTCGTTGTCGATATATCCCCGCGATATCGTAGACGTCCCTGCGACACGTACGCGAAAATGTTGCTTCTCACATGTGTCACGGCCAACTGGAACGAAGAAACCCTCCTTCTCCTATATTTGCCCGGGTTCCTCGATATTTCTCCGCCATGTCCTCTGACAGTTGTCACACGGCGTGATGCAACAAATGTCTGCAAACGACTTTGCACGGGACGATATCGTTTGACCGTTAAACTGCAAATAATGCTAAGTAGTTGACCGCGCTCTCGTTGCCTGTGGCATCCGTTTCGCACGGAGCTTTCTTTTTCTTTTTGTACCCGTTTACCGTGAAACTTTCCACGACTCCATTGTTGGAACCGAAACTTTCTCGTAGCGGTTGGGTGTTTAACGCGCGACAAAGGAAGCGGTTTCTTGTGTCGCTACGGGGACCATTTCGCGGTTTTATATTCAAATTGATAAGTTTCGAATACGTTCCAAGGCAAATTACGGACGTTTGTACGCAGTATTCATTCGAGGAGGACGATTCAAACGTGAACACAGATGGTGTCGCGAGATAGGAACTAGTGAATTCAATGTAGAAGGCTTGTTTCTTTATTTCATTGGGATTTGCGTGGCATTATGGTTCCTTTTATTTAGGTGACAATTTGATCCCAGTGCGATCGACAAACTTGAGAAATTATAAAGGTGACCTTCCGACTATCTGAAATACTATTATTGGTTGGAATATGACGCCTTTCCATACATTTTATTTAATGATTATTTTGTCCTTTAATATTCATAGTTTTCCTTCTATAGTATCGTTCACATAATGCAAGCTGGGAAGATTGTTATAACAATATTACAAGAAGTTTTCTCGAGTTTATAACTACTGAAAAATATACATAGCCAGAATTTCCACGAGCAACAGAATGTACAGAAGGTTTATAGCATGGTGTTAAATTTGCAGTCACACTTTAGGTCCCAAAGCCAGGAAAATGTCTTGACAAACACGGTTCGCGAACTCCTTGTCACGTAGCGTCTTTAAGTTTCAGCGTAAACGGAGTTTGTACTTCAACACAGATTGCAGGAACATTCTGTATAGTTTAGGTGAATAATTATTTTCATTACACTTATAAAACGATTAGCAAAATTTCAGATACTTTTGCCAACGTCATAGCTTGCTATTTATAAATCCTCCTCGATAATCTTCTTCTTGAGCCTCGTTTAATTTTGTAAAAACTCGAAATATCCACTTCAATAGCGCACTAATTATTTAACATAATTCTTCACGACGGTAGCCTTACTAAAATCGTCAAAAATATTTAGAATTCATTCATTGCAAATAATTATGAAACACATCCTTCATTTAAAATGGTCATCGGTGATCATCGTGGCTGGTATTAACCCTGGATCCTGTTGCAAATACTAACGATGTATCGCAACTCTCTTTACACCTATCAACTGTCAATAACAGCCAACTTTCATTAAATAATTTTTTACATATTCATCACCGTACTTGAAACGTTAATCCATTACCTTTGAGCATTCAGCCCGCGCGTTGAAACGTAATCATAATTTCCACGACCGAGTTAATCTCCAGCTCTCGACTTTTAAATATTATCGCCGTTGGGTCCCCTCAGATGGAAACAAGCAGCGAATTCTTTCTAATCTTGGATAGTAATCCATGGGAGGTTTTATGGTCTCGAGAAATTTCCGCGTTGGAAGTCGTAACTCGTATTAATTCCCGTTAAAAGCTAAGTAACACGATGCACCATTTACTCGGTTCTCGACATGGGCCGATGCTCTTACTCGCTCTTCCCCGCGTACATTTTTCCCCGGTGCGAGTGCACACGTTTTCACGTAGCCATTCGCGTCGAGGCCATAAGATGGTCGCTGGAGACCATAGTCGAGTATCGTTTCTTCCTTCCCCCGCCGTCGCCCGCGGGAATAACGTACACGCTTCTTTAACATTTCCGTTGTTACGGAAATAAAAGGGATCGCTCTAATTTTTTTCCCTTGTTTCTTGTTGCGGCCTCGTTCGCTCTTAACCGCGACTAGAGTAGCAAAACCTACCGACAACGAAGATAGTCGCCATTACGTGCGTAAAGTGAGCTCCTGGTTCCCTGTTGCTTTAAAATGCGACCCGAGAGGGAAAGGAATACAGATTGCGTCGTTGTGTTCCGTATCCTTTCGAAGATTCGCAGGTTTTATTTAATTTTTATTCTTGTTTTTATGTGAAGATTCTCGTTGGGGAAATGAATTATTGGAACACCTGGATAATGGCAAATTTAGGGCATACTGGTTGGGCTTTTCGTAGACTTGTTTATGAACTTGTAAGGGTACCGTTTGAAATTTTCTGACGCGTTCTGAGGAGTACACGTGTATGCTAAAGCGTAAAGAGGGTGCGCTAACCTGACGTGGAGCTGCGCGTTTTGCTGGCTTTGAGACTTAAACATGTTGTAAATATTCAGTACACTTTGTTACGCGTAGAAATTCAGAATATATAAATTTTTAAGCGCACATAGAGTAAAGAGAAAATTAACGGGTTGTAAATGTACCAAGTATTCGTCATCATAGTTTGCATTCATATAAAATCTCCCGGTAATGTAAAATAAAATGAATATCAAGGTACACTTGCAACGAAATGTATTAAGAAAAGAATATTCATAATCTAAACTATGTAGTATCTGAGATTTTATCCTGAAATGTAAACTCTGACTTTATCTTGGAGAGATGACCGTAAAACCCGAAGTAATTATATATACACGTGTCCTAAATCTATTACAACCCTTGGTTTATGTTAATACTATCAAGGGCAGGAAGCCACTCCAAAGTTTCTCGAGACCTAATTAAAACTTGGAGAATTTTCCTCATCGCAAACGCGCGCAAATTGAAATAATAAAGAGTCCTGTTTACTGTCTAAATGTAGAATAAATACACTGAGACCTTTTAATAAAAATGTCCCAATACAACACCCGTTTAATACTCTCGTGCGATATTGTTACTTAATTCCAAAGTTCCATTCCGTGTTGTTTAAAATAATCTGACGTAATAATTGATGAGACATACGTAAACACGCAGTAGAGTATTTCAGAATGGAAACAATTAATAATGAAATCGTATTTAAATGTACATATTCAAAGTATACGTACTCAAATATTCAGCGACTTTCTACGTTATACACTCTTCTCATTTTGGAGGTAAAAGCAGTTGAACAACTGCCAACACAATAGTAATTGTTATAAAATTCCCTATAAAAATTTGTTATAAAAGTAATTGTTATAAAGTGTTACACAAACAGAAATAATAGAATTCCACTGTCCTGGAACTTCCCACTGTATCAACATTCACGTTTAATTTAAAGAATCTTTTACCTTCGGTGCACACGATGCGTTCTTCCGTGAATTACACCTGTCCCCGTGCAAGTGGCATAACATGGACGCAGTAGGGCCAAGTTAATTCTTGGTCGTGGCCCAATCAAGCCCCGATAGGGGAGATAAAGGACGAGGCGAGGGAGTTAACTAGGGTGGAACCGCTGCCAGTTACGAGCGACGAGCCACGGAGCAAGAGAGTGGCAATGCCGAACTCTAAGTACTTCTGATAGGATTTACCTCTCTTGGTGCGCGTTCGTGGCATCTGCGCCGGGTCCTGGCTGCCTTCTCGAGAAAGGGATCGGCTCTTCGCAGAACCGGAACCTCGTAAATCAGTAATCAGAATTCCCATGGGACTGTGAACCGCGGCCATCCGCAGTCCCTGCGCTTTCCAACACAACGAGGGAGGGGAAACTGTCGCGCCGGAACTGGAAATACGTCGAACCTTTCAACCCTCTTCCTCGTTCACGGGATTTGTCTGCTTGGTTTTGTACTTTCGTCGGGAAAATGAGGGAACTCCGTGACGGAGACGTTTTTCGGCCCGTGCGACAGGTCCACGAAAGGAGACGTATCGATCTGGAGAATGCTGTGATTTCGATTGGAAATATTTTGACTTTTTGGCGGCATTATTATATCACGTCCCTTGAAGGGTTACGTCTACTTGGATGGGGCTAATACAATTATTTTGGCGAGATACTTGAGTAGCTGCAGATATTGGAAAGGCGTCTACAGTTTCTAGGAAGTTCAAAGTTGAATAGACGAGTACATCTCGTGAAATTATCATTGGAAAATGTTGAAAAACAACATCCGATCTTCTCTTTTATTCTACAATTATTTAAGAAATCATTCTACTTTTTTTCATAAATATCTCAATTTTATCATAAGTCTGAAAAAGACCAGTTGAAAACGTGTTCATAGGAAAGCATTTATGCGTCTCGATATTAAATAAATTTCGCGCGGTATCCACATCGTGTTTATTTAAAATATTGTCCGCTATTTGAATTGACATTTACGTTTCGCAGTTAATAAATTGGTGTCCAACGTGCGAGTATTCACGGTCCTCATACGCTTAATTTGCGCCACACCGACGATAATAATTATGGTTTCGTCACTCACGTTGATGCCATTCGTGGACAACCGATACTGTTTACGCGACGTGATATTTTGTTAAAGTATACAACGACCAGCGTTCTGTTTTCACGGAATTTACGTACATCATGTTTCGTTCGATACCTAGCCATACTTGCTTTATTATGCATACGCAATTAGCCATGATACGACCGCATCTGGCGTTCGGATCGTCGATGTTACTTTGCGTTTATATTGAAACAGTTGAACGTAACGATTGATATACACACTTATAAAACCGCAGGCTCGTGGCAAACTACAAAAAAAAAAAAAAAAAAAATACAGTCGCGCTTGTAACCATTGAGCACACATTTAAAGTAAAGAGTTTTCGACTCGAGGGTGGGTCCTCTTCATAAATCATGGCATATTGATGGAAATGTTCTTATCAATTATTTACGAAATTGCTCATTTTAAAAGTACACTACGTATAAGATACGTTTGACCCAATAATTCAAGTCAAATTGAGATCTATTGAGAATAAAATCAAAATCAATCATTCTGCGTGAAGTAACGCATTGAAAATTAGGAGTTTGATCAAATAAGTATGCTTTAATTTTTAATTGAAGTATTTAACTTTCACCGTGAATATATTCCCAGTGGCTAGAAGCGTGAATGATGTGAGAACTGATAGTTGGTTCCAAAGATAAAACCTCGTCTCTCCGACATTTGACCCGAATTCGATCATTATTCCTCAAGGTTTCTGATTACCGAGAGGTCTAGTTTTCGTCTGGAAGCCAGACTTCAGTGCTTTTAGCGTTTCAGGTTTATCACGTTGGTCCTTTTTTTCTATAGAATTTCATCGTTCTCGTTTTCTCCTAGCCGCCATATCTTAAGTTGGACTCGTTACCACGTTTCGCGTCGTATTTTATCGTTAAATAGCAAGTTCGGTAATCTTTGAGAGCTTTCGTTACAGGGGAGATGCGTTAAGTTATTAACGGGATGAATTCTTCATTATGCGTTTAATGTTTCCCGTCGTACCTGGCTTGGGAAACTTGGACGGTATGTTTCGAGACTCCAAGGAAACTTTCACTCTTCGGGAAAGATTTAGCGAAAACTCCCAACTGGTTCGAAATTTCTCTCCCAGCCGCGAAATATCTCAGACCTTGGGTTAACAAAATCCCCTAGAACATGTGTGATATTCACCGATACCAGCGAACTGATAACTTGATTCCTCTGCTCGATAATTCTCGAACAAATCAAACAAATGGGTTATTCTTCCTTGCAAATCGGAAAGTAGGAGTATTTATGAAGGATTAAAAATATTCTTCTGCTCGGGGAACAATGCACATTTATTAATTACAAGTTAAATATTGTCGACTGTATAGTTCCACTACAATTAATTCCTAAAGAACGTCTCTAAAATAAAGTCCCTTTAGAAATTAATTTCAAAGAAGTGAATGCAAGTCATGACTTTTCCTTTTCAACAATATGTAGGCGTACCTCAGAGGTTAAGAAAAGGTCTTATTTACTTGTGTATGTGTGATAAATATGGCACTGCAAGCGATTGATTGAAAAAGCCAATTTTAGGAAGTTCAGGTGTCACTCTATAGGGATATAAGCTTCAAGAATAAACATATTGAAATTTCCTTGAAGCTGGTTATTCTTGTAGTGTTTAATTTCGTACCACACCGGTGAAGTTGTTTTGCAAACTACTATTTTTATAAATAAAAATGGAACAGCTTCTTTTTTTCCAATAAAAAGGAATCACATAGTCACTGTTTTACTTTTTCCACGGGTTTAACTCGAAGTTACACGTTTCTAGACGAATTATTTTCAAGAAAGTTTAACGCATACATAAAACTAAAAAATTATTTTCTTAGGCCACCAGATATCCATAATTACATTCTAAATGGAAAAGTTAAGACCTGCATTCGTCTTCTCGAAATTAATTTCCAAAGTAGAGTTTATTTTGGCGAAACTTGGCTCCTTCCATTAAAGCCCAGCAATCGGCCAAGAAGGATTGGACAACCTCCCTCCGTTACAGGTGCATCGTTTCGCTGGTAAATCTTTCGTGTGTTACAAGTATTGGCGGTACTTAACGAGCTCCCCTCGTCCCTCCACGGGATTCGTTTGAAATTCCCGAATGGCTCGAACTTCCGAAGCGCGTCGCGACGCACGTCGAACTTGGTGCTTTTCGAAACGCTCGAGCTTTCGTGGGGCTTAGGAACTGCACTGAAACGCAGTCGAGCGTCTCCGACGAGAGTTCCGCGAATTAATTCGTCCGTGCGACGCTGGCTCGTCGAATCCTTCCTTTCTATAATTCTTTTTTTTTTTCACTGATTTTTTCTCTCTCTATCTCTCTCAATTCACGTTCCGCCAATTGACTTTGCTCTCTCGTTTCCTTGCCGTTCCTTTTTCTCCCCTGCGGTCTTCTATTTTCTTTCCGTCTTTCGCCTCTCGATTCGTCCGAGCGATTTTTCATATTAATTTCTCGCAAGCGCTGCCAAAAAAACATTTCAGTAGTTCGGTGATCTCACAAACTCCGAAGAAAACTTACGATTCCGTTTCATGTTATTTCGTTTCTGTTATTCATCGCGATTCGATTCTACGTTTCATTGTTTTCTTTGCGGTGGCGAGAAACTGTACGTTCACTGGCGATCTAAATAAAAACAAAAAAAAAAAGAACAGTAAATAAATAAATCTCTACTTCGCACCTTTTCTTCGCGCACATCAAATCCTGCTATTTTTTTCCCCAGATAAATCAACAGAAATTCAATATCGAAAGGAGACGGCATCCCACCGAGCAAGCAAAGGTAATTGTAAAAAAAGAAACCTTTCGTTGCACGAATTTCAATCTTCTGTTTCACTTAAAACGAACCGAACGACTTCTTAATCGACGAGGTCTCTTGCACTATTCCAACCCCAACCCCCTCGAACCCACCAGACCCCCCCTTCTCAGTTCCTCCACCCGCAGGGCAGACATTGATTTCCATTTTAATGCCTACCCACGGCTGGCCTGGCCACATTTTCGCGCCGCGACCCGACGTTGCGTTAATGGCGCGTTATTAGCAACGAAGATAGCGCACGGGGAACGAATGGTTATGAAGTGTGTTCGTGTTTAGACGAGGGTGGCCTTGAGTGCATTTCCCTGGAAATAATAGCTGCATAAATCTCGCGCGAAATTCGTGAGTAACCTTGCTTCAGAGCAACTGGATGTCTGCCAGTACAACGCAGACAAGAATGAATATTGGCCCGGCAGCTTTCCCTTGAATAAAGAATGCCCTCTAAGTGTGCACGTATAACCCGGTTGCGTCTTCCGAAACGTTCCTCCCGCCTCCTCATACGCTTCGTTTCCGCTCCACGGATAAATTTCTAACTGCGAACCCCTCGAGTTCGATCGCGAAGAGCTTCGGGGCAGGTTCAACGGTGATTCCGACCACTTTTAAGAAATTGAAATTAAATCTTTGATTATCGACCATGTGGAAAGAAATCTTGGGGTTGTTGTTTTCCGTAAATGTAAATTAGACTCTTGGGAATGAAATGTACTGTTCCATTGGCAGTTCAATGAGGGGAAACGTTGTAGAGTTAATTCTGGGGGAATTGCACGGGATCGTTGCACGTGATGCTTTTTTTTTTTTAAGGGTGTTTAATAGGTGGTTCTCGGATGTGTAGGGAGAAATTATTTTTGTTTCGAACGGGGAAAATAAAATCTATGGAATGGAGGGTTGAAGTAGAGTAGAATGTATCGTGTTGATTTGAAAGAGATATAATTTTAAAGAGAGACGACTTATTTGTTAAATAGTCAAGATATTAATCAATGTAGAATTTTACAGCATATAATATTTTCAAATAAACATCACTGTAACTTTAGGAATATCAGGACCTATAAGAATAATAAAGCAAATATTTTTTTTCTCACTTTGAGAGCAATGGTCGTGTACACCCCATGGTCGGAATCACCCTGCCTTACCCTAGCACAGTTCAAACAATTAGTTCCATTCAATAACGATAAAGCAATTAATATAGTTTATTTCGCAATCATTTGCCACCTGAGGCAAAAGTTTAAATACCACCGATGTCTTTCGTTTTCATTTTCAATATTCTCATTTTCAATTATTCCACCACGGTATGTTCTTTCGTGTACCTTGCAACAACATTCAGAAATACTTTCTCTAATCCTCAGAAATGTTTCCCCCAATCTCCACCCTGCATGGTTCGAGGAAAGTTCCTCCGCAGCACAGTAGAATATCCTGAAATATCCAAGTGTTGTTTAGTAGATTACTGTGCTGCGTAGGTGGTTTCCTAACACCTCGTTTAATTGCTCTTTTAATGGACCCCGCGATTGCCAGAACCCCTGCTTTTCTTCTTTAGAAAGTTTCAAGTTTAATTGTGACTTATGCTCCATGCATTTTTCCTACGCAAAACGTGCAGGAGAACGTTTCCGTTTTGTGTTTGAATTAATGAGTTACGAACGGTAGCCGATTTGGAGATTAGTCATAGAGATTTGGAATAATTAGCTTGACCAATTCATCTAGATAGAGCGGAACCGACGGGTTCTGTTACATTTTTCATCTAAGCATTTGTTTCGATGTAGAATTCACATTCATACACTCGTGCCAATCATTTATCGATTACTATGTTCATCAGCCATAATAGTGTAGTTAGGAACGTACATAGTTTTAGAATGCTTCAAAAATTACATTTCTATGATTGCCTAATCTAAGTAACGCAACGTAAAGTCGATTGCCGAAACAAGAGCTTTCGAATTTTATTTTCAATTTAAACTTTTTGAAGGTTTAATTTCAGGTTTTCATTTCAATTTATAAAATATTTTGTTTATAAGATGATCAGACATTCGAATAAAATCTGTTGTCGATCTGTAAATTTCGAAAGTAATGTGTCCTCTTTTATTTAGCATGTGTCATTAAGAAATGCAAAGCTCACAGGATCTAAAGCACTCTAGCGAGCAATTTAGTATTTATTTCAAAATATTAGGTAAAGAGTCAAAAACAAGATTTACTGTTTCTCTGTTTCATTTCATCCACTTTAGTTATAATACGTTAAATGAGAAGGACTCGTTTTAAATTGACAGTGACTCAGACAATAGTGAAAAAGAAATTGCTCTCACTGTTTATGAAGCTTGACAAAGTGACATTAAAGAAGAATTAACCTTTTCATGAAGAAGTGATATGAACAGAATTGTATCAATGCTGCATACCAGTTTTGAGTAAATTCAAGGTTAATTAGATATTGAAGAAAATAGAATACTCTCTCAGAAATGCTCACTAATATTAATGCAAAAAATGTCTCATATTCTAAACTGTATAACATGTATACTATTCCTGATATTGTATACATTTTTGCATTTGTACACATTCTCAAGCAATTCACCATATTTCGATTTCTCACGACTGGATAAACATCCGTCTATTCATAATTAAATAAACACGAATTTCACTTGAATCCAACGAAAATACCAGTCAACGTGTTAACCCTTTCAGTCCCGAGTTATTTTTTTCTCATACTAACGTAATTTATCTTTAGGTCTTTAACTAGGAGTAAAATTAGTATAAAAAAAAATAAAAAAATGAAATGCTAATAGTGTAGTTTTCGAGTAAAACTGGTCTTTTCTATTTTGCCCTAAACGATGGTATCGGTGATGTATAATAATATTTTGTATCCTCAATTGTGGACACCAGATCTGAAAGGGTTGAGATCGCTCAAAAAAAAACTACCAACAGATTTAGGGTAATCGATCTTCCTTCAAAATTAAGTACACTCCTCAGAAATACGTTAACATCACGTTCCTAAATTCGCAGACGCGTATGCTCCCCTCCCCATAATTAATCAAGTATTCATCGACACCTCGTAGAGAATTCCCTGTGAACCCTTTAGTGGTTTCCCGTTCCAGGGTTTCCCAGGTTCTCGAGCCGCCAGACGATAATCATCCTCGCGCTCATCCTCGAAACCTCCGCTCCGACACGGTTGCGCAATGGCGTTGCCAGCCGGGGAGTCGCTGTAGTCAGGTGCATTAAGAGGGTCCTTAAAGTGTCTTTCGCAGTTACCGGTTAGCCAACGAAGCGTAGCTCGAATGGCCACTAAATCGTCAAGTTTCTCTCTAATTACGAGCGTCGCGGCGAATGTATTGTCGAGCCTGGGCATAGGTTGTTCGACGACGGTCTCTCACCCTCGAACGATCGGGCTGATGGGACGTCCCCGACGTGCCAGATATTTTCAGCTCGTCTCTAATTCGTTACCTCATTGACTCGACGCATTAGACGAGCACGCTGGGGAAACGTTTTAGACGCAACCTTGGGACACGAAGCTCATTTAATTAACGGGAGATTAGCCCGGTCACATTTCCGTCGACCCCGCTGTTCTGTATACCTTCCGTGGCAAGGTTGGACATTTGCCTGTTAAATCTGCATTTCCAACTTCCAATGTTCCTCGAAGATGCCCCTTGGGGAGGATCGTGGTCCCGTGTCCCGCGAAATCTTATCGACCTTTCCTTTATTGCTCTTGAAATAGGCTTGATGAATTTATTGGAGGAAAGGGGAAAAATAGAGTTCTTGGTTGGGTTTAAAGAAGCAGTGTAAATGCTAGGTTAATATTTAATGTAACTTAATATTTTTCCTCGGTGCATTTCACAATTTGGTGAACTAGTCCATGTCTCGTTGTTCATCTTTGATCAAAAACGTAGATCGTCATTTCCAGTAAAATTTATTTAGGATAACATACCTTTGGATCTCTGGTGTACATAATTTGGAAGCGAATATGAGATAGAATTCTCTAGAGCTGTGATAGTTCCTCCTCTCATTCAGTTTCATACGTTCGTCGAATATAGTCTTTTGTTATTTTGTAGCTGATATTTTGGGAATATAACTCGCGTAAAAAACAATGCCAAACTGCAAGTCTATCCAACGGAGCATACTGTCAATAAACAGAAACCACAAAATAACATTGGAATAGTACTCTTCGGAATAGTAGATGATAATAAAAAATACACGATCGTGTAAATGTACACACAGCTTTTCACAGGGACACAAATAACACCGGACGATCCACGTCTCAATTTGCATACAAATTTGCATATTACTGAGGTACTAGGAGATTTAAATAAAAATTGTCCACTCGCAAAATAAAAACTGCAATTCGATACGTGATTTTATTCTACTATTTGATATATGTATTTTTCATTCACGAGTCGTCCAGTTGTAATTCTTATGTAATTCGGGAAAGACTCAACAAAACAAATTTATCAAAATGAAATGTATGATATAATGAAATGTTTAAAGTTGACTCTATATTTGGTCCTCTTATATTCCTATAATTTCTCAAATATTCCAATAATGTTATCCGAATAATCAAAATTTTCTTAGCCTGTTCCTAGCATTCGGATACCTATAAAACATTCGAATATTAAATTATTCGAATAGTTCTGGCTCCACGCTCGATATTCACAATGCGCAGGTTTATCTGGCCGCTGATCTCTCTGGAATCGCATAACGTTGTACGAAGAACCTCCCAGTTTCCCGGGTTAGTTTAATCGTTCTTACTTCACAACCGGGAGTTTCGGGAAAGCAGTGTTCGATTATTGGCACGGGAAGTGGAGTTCAATTAACTGTGATCAGCCTTTCGGGTGATTAAACATATTCGGTAGACGTTCGTTCTGTATGAAAGTGGGATCAATGTTCATTTCGGGATTATTCTTATTTAATTATATAATACGTTTCTTAACATTTACCACATCCACCCCATACCGTTGTGTGAATCGTTATTGTACATTAGGGATTTATTCAAGAATTTTGGAATATATAATACTCCCTAGAATCAGTGAAATGCTTCAATATAGAATTTATATCTGCAATTGAAAGAGATTCGCACTGAGACTACATACAAGCAGAATTTAATAAAAGCGCATCTCAGAGAATATTCATGTCGGAGGAGATTCTTGTCCGTAGTTGCGAGTAATATGTCAGGTAGATCCTCTTAATTGAAGGCCGTACGTATTACTATAATTTGACGCTAACGGGTGATTGCCACTTAGTCCATTAGATAAGGTGCGTCTAATTTCGTTCAGGAGTGTTCCACATCGTCTACACGTCTCTGCTTGGCATCTTCGCCTCTTTACCCGACCAATTAATCGCGATATTCCCCAAGGTTAGATACTTGGTCCCCGTCATCTTCTTCCTGTACCAAATTGACGTACGTCATTATTAATTCCAATAGTCAATTTACCTCTCGCATACGAAAACACATCGAGTATCCCAACTACGAGAAAATCGATAAATATTGACAAGATCATAGCTAGAGGAATACACTTCTAACAGAACGAGAACATCTGACTAATCCTAGAAGTAAAACTGAAAAATAGTTCGTTTGTTCATCTTTACAAAGAAGCTAACCTACTTTCATTTACAACTAAGACAAATAAAAACGAAGCATTTATACGCTACTTAAGTATATAGATACATTGACTCCAGACGTTTTTTGTTCATGTCTCTCAGTATAAAGTGACTTATTTTTTAAAAAAAGCATCAAAGAAGAGAAGCTTTCGAAACTAAAAATTCCGATTTAAACGAAACTTTGCGCTACCGTTTAATATATTTCTTTCTTCGATACACATCGTTGTGTTTCTAAATTTATACTCAAACGAAATTTATTATTGACACGAACTGAGTTGAATCTTTGAGGGTAAATTTCCGTGGTATTCTAGACGACGAATCGTTTGCTTGGTATGGTTAGCACGACCAGACAACGGGGATTGACCGATAATTCGAGGAACACATGGAACAAACGTCGAATCTCGACGAGTGCAGCAGGCAATGAATATTCACCGTAGGCTTATTGCGATGCAGCTCGGTTATAACGAACACACTAACGTCATCGTTATCGTCGCAATAATGGACGCGGGCTCGCGGTTTATCAATTGCGGCGACATCGTCGTTCTCGATCGGTTCGTTGGTCGTTTCGACCAACGATGACGGCGCCGTTCTCCTCTGATTTAGTCCGGTGTCCCTTGTCGTCTCTTTCCTTCGACGCCGTGCAATTATTACGCCGATAAATTACAGCCGCTAAGCGGGTTTGATTGCGTGTGCCAATTAGCAGTCAGAAATTTAATCAACCTGTACGATCGCCTGTGTTACAACCATGACAATTTTAAACGTCGACAAATTATTAATTCGCTGTGCGTTAATTGATTATTAATTTAGCGACATTCTATGTTTAGCAGTCATGCTTTATAATTATATAAAATTTGATTCAACGTCGTTCTTTGCTGGACGAATTTTCGGATAAACCTATTCAGTCTTGCAAGGTATATTAAATGATCGTTGGTATAGAAATGAAAAAATATATAGGCTTAAAGTAGGCAATTTGCAAGTGCCTCTAAACTAGTTTCTTTTTCAAGTTGTAGTTTCTGAAGATATTAGTAAGGACTTAAGTGAAGAAAGGAAGGATAGCATAGTACGCAGAAAACATTTTTTTGCCATAAAAACGCTCTGAAATTTTCAAAGTTATCTTGTCCCCAATACCATACATTCAGCGGTCCTTTTACATTCCCAAGTTTATATTTTCGTCACGTGTTTGTTTAAAGTTATTCCGTAGAAATGTTTTTCCCCTGCATCGATAGTGGTAAAATGACGTGTATTATTTTATGGTTGCATAACTATAGCGTTCTAGGTCCACTTTCGAAGGAGATGTTGGGCTCAATGTCAAAAACGTAACGTCAGGTACACCAGTGCAGCGCATAAACCCGCAGAAAATTCAGGCGGATCGATGAAGCAGAGGAACTTTTTCATTCGTTCCGAATGCCCTTGCAAAACATTCATAAATATTCATTTATGTATTTGTTACACTGCGGGGAAACGAGTGCTTTCATATTTTTTTTTTTTTTTTGTTACTGAATATTCCACTGTTCGGTATAAGCGACCTGCAATTAGTATCCAAGTTGCTCGAAATTTCTCGTATCCCGTTCAAACAATTTTTCTGGACAATGTATCGCAACGGTTTTATCGCGACGCTTGCTGTTGTTATTAGTTCTTGTTATTACTCCAGGTCGTTTCTCTCCTGTAGTTCGTTTAAAATTATTTCATTTAAATCACGGTTGTGCAATACCAATCTCCTATTTCAAGGGTGGAGAATTATGTTGGCATTGGAAGGTAGTCTTTGGCCTCACAGATACCTCGTACAAGCAGCCTAATGATCACATTTACAAGTATAATACAACTACCAGTTACACACGTAAAATAGTTCGGAAATTTTAAATTATTGAAAACTGAATTCACCGCTTCATTTTTAATTTTTGCAAATATCTCAAGTTTCTTTTCTATAAAGGAATGTAAAAATATTAAAAAAAAAAAAAAAAAAAAAAAAAAAAAAAAAAACACGGTACAATGAGAACTAAGCATCTGCACATGAGCGTACGTCAAGCTCAGTAGAAACGTTAATACGAAGAAAAGAGTAAAGTAGTCATCACGTCCAGAGAAATGAGGAAATAATTCAGAGAGAATTAGAAGCAAGCAAGAGAAAGAAAGGATAAGAGTTGGAAACTTCCCTTGAATCGCTGTAAGAGGGCTCTGCCCAACTCCCCCGAAAGTAACGGAATTACGAAATTCATCACGCGTAAAATCCTCGAAATCCATCCGAGCTGGAGTTTGCGCGAGCGACTCGAAATTTCGTTAAACTCGCCCATAACCCGTGTTCCGTGGCTATGTATACTCCGCAGCCTTGGCTGGAAAATCCAACGGACAGCGGGCTGGAAACGGGAGCAGTAAAAGCTTCCCTCCCGCCGAGCCAGCTAGAACATCGTCGCCGCGTTACAGGCCGCGAGACTGCGGCGATCCATCGCAAACTCAATTTTCGAAACATCTAGAAGCGTCGAAAGGTGAGAGCCGAGGGCCCCCATGTCAGGTTTCGCGGCCCTTAAACACACCTGTGGACGAGCCAGTTGCTCACCCGTAACACGGCGATCTTAAATGGATCTATCAGGGTTGAAAATCTGATTACGTTACGCTCGGACATTGGAGAGCGTACTATGAATTAATGGAAAGTAGAAAATTGAACGTGTTGAATTTTTTTTTTTTCACATTAAATACCTTCGCAATATTAAAAGAAATTGTCTTCCAAGGAAATTACTCGTCGTTAATTCGAGTAGAGGAGCAATGACAATTATTAATATCGAAGAATAAGAACGGAATTTGTAGCGGAGACGATGCACCGATAGCAGCTCGTACACTTCGTCTTGGATCCATTCAGCGCCTCCGTGAGTCCGCGGAGTTATGTAGAAGAGAATGCGGACGTTAGATGTCAACATAATTGGATACGTAGGAATGAACGTCGGAGCGAGAAACAGGGCGATAGCCATTAGTAACGTGTGCACACATCGGGCCACGGATTGTCACGTAACGTTACATACCCCGCGACCAAGCGGCTCTATTTTCAGCAAGGTGCATCGATCGCCGCTAAATTATTTCGAGCGGCCTACCTATGGAAGGTGGCTCGAGAAAACTGACCTACATCTCCCTTTTTCTGTCTCCCGAATCCCTCTCCGCGACCCCCTTCCAGCGTGCCTTTTGCGCGTTCCTTTCTTTAAGTAGAGTCGCTACGGATATGGTCGGACGGGAAGGTAAAAGCTACTCGCTCCTGACGCATCGTGAATCGACCTTTCTGAATCGACCTTTAGACTCTTTTATGCCAGACTTTTTTTCTGAATAAAAGTAATTGAAATTAAAGAGGGGATGACTCTATGCTGTTTTATTTGGGAACTGATGTTTCGGAATGGTGAGGAGAATCTAAATGTCAATGGTACATAGAAAAAGTCGATCAGACGTTTTTACTTTTCTTATTCGACTCGTTTATTTTTATTTGTTCAACATATGGAACACACAATTTTATTTGAATTACTCGAAAAAGAAACACGTTAAATGAGAGATCCAACGATGTCATAAACATAGGAAGAGCACATTGTATTCTCTAGAATTAAGGGAAATTATTCGACATTGGTCAGACAAGCTCAATCAGTCTTAATAATAATGCTTCAGTCTTTACCGTTTTGGAAATAAGCCAACCCACGTAGTATACGAAACATTCATATACTAATTATGTTCATGTAAATATCGCCTTTAGACTAAGGGGAAACACTCAACTCTGGTCAGACACTCCTTCAAGTAGAAACAGGTCGTCGCTAGTCAGACGCGGATGCATTGCGGTTACGGTTCGACAGTTGGCATTACATATTCCGCTATTGGTAGGTTCACAGATAATCGATAAACGTCAACTGTCAAGTTCCCCCTGGCGTGTTTGCAGTTATTTTATCCACGCTCACAGAAGGCACCGTACCTCACTAGCTTAAAATGTAATCCACATTAGGATCTTGCATCAACATTATTCGACGTTTATTTACTTGGGCTCGCGGTTGTTTACCATGTCGCCGACAAACGTTTTGATGCCATGATTCGATCCGTGAACACGCCTTCGGTGGTATTCGGTGGATGTAAGTCAATGTTATTGGGTTACGTTAAACATCGGCAACGAGCCAGCTCGTGAGCTTTTCTGTTCCCTCTGACTGTGTTTACTCTTTCCACTGGCTTATGGGTATTAGCCATTATTTGCGGTCGAAGGTAGGTACCTGTCGGTACCTTTTGTTTATTCGTCTTCGTTGAGCTCAAGATCGGTCATTTGTTGTACGTCGAGACTCTCGTTAACAATGGCGATTCGTGTTTCACGATACTCCATTGTCGTGACATTTTAATAAGGAGAAATTTCAGCGCAGGAGCTTGTGAATGTAAAAGACTGAGAGTCACTTTGGTAAGTTTAATTGAAGTTTGTTAGTGTCTTGACTAGTGGATTCGAATCATTTTCTGATGTACAATTAGTAGAATTAAAATTAAGATTTGAAGTATAGAATCGTTGATTTATATTGTATTTGTATCATTTTCTCTTTCCACCTCAGGATTTATTTCTCGACGGGAGTCAAAGCACAGAAATTAAAATTGAAATGATAAACAAATAATTAGAAAGTACAGTCTTAACCCACATGATTAGTCAGCTATTAGAAAACGGCTCGGTCTGCAATTATATTCCTACTGAAAACGTCACGTGTTTTATCGTTTCGCGTCGATCATGGCACTTTGGGACACTGTCCCACCCTTTTATCACTTTCGCGCGTGGTTGTTTTCTCAAACGATAGAACAACGCAGACAAACGAGGCACGTTCCCTTCGATATTTCCGAATGGGTCCCAATAGTCTTTGTTCACATCTAGAGTGTTTCCCTCAAGGCGGCAAAGTAGTTTCGCAAACGTGGCTCTTCAAGCTTACTTTTTCACGTGTACAACCCATTGGAAATTACAAATGGGCCTGTCACGTGTCGGTAAAAGCCAATCAGTCTGCGTTTCTGCGCGATTTGACTCGCTCGGATGGCGATACTTTCGCTGGTAGAAACCTTCGCCACTGTGCGATATCCACGAAAAGTCGATGTACGGAGTTATACTGACGCGTATTCGTTCGTTATACGTTGCTGTTCAAAAGTTTGGAGCACCCTTTAGTCTCCTGAAATAAGCGAACCTTTGCTCGTGGCACAGGAAACGCTATGCTGAAAACATTATTTCTGAGTATTAACTGGGATTTGTGAAATTTATGTTTTGGAGAGAGGCTTGTATGTATAAATATAAGATAGGTACTTATGTAGTTTTAGGGTAATGGTTTTATTAACGTTTCGACTGGTCTGTTAGACTTTACATATACCATTCGGTGTTCTAGTATAATTTTAATATTTATTTAGTAATTGTACATCATACGCTTTAAGCTCGAAGTTCCACTTCGATTACACTATTATGAAATTAATTTTCTAATTTGAATTTTAATATTTATAGATTATTCAAAATAGAAATAATATATTTCTCTGAGAATTGAAGGGTGCTTCTAACTTTTGAGCATTACTGACTTAGACGTTGCCGATTGCTATAACGAAGGTGCGACTTAATGTGCATATTTCATGTTTGAACCGTGGTTGAAGAAGCAGGGTGAAATTATGCAGGTCGTTGCAATATGGCAACGCGGAACTACATGCGTACTTCTCACGCATGGTTATAAATACCGAGATCTACATCATTTAAATATTACAACGTAAAAACATCAATTTAAAACGAAATTCGTGGGTTAAAATTCGTAGTTGAACGCCGTCCGTGCACTGAAAAAATATTTAATACAAAATAGATCATTATTTAGTCAATGCCGGCTGTTATAATCAATTATCATTATTATCATTCGTGTTTTACGTACATTATTTCTCGTAATCCAAGACTATATTAGGATTTTACGTTACATATAATAACTTGTTCATTACGCTAAACATACACTACTTAAATAACCTGTTCTTCGACAAATGAGCCGTTCACTGCACAAATCACTTTTTGAACAATCTTAAATTTAAGTGTCAAAGCACTTGGTATAGTCACAACTTTCTATATTTATAATGACTTTCCTGAATAATAAAGACTAACGACATTAAACGACAAAATTCTTGTTGGCCATTGAATAATAAATAATTTATTTCCGCCACCATTTCATCGCATTTCTCAGCCTTTTGTTTTATGGAGTTAATCGATTTGTGCAATGAACGCTCAAATAAGAATCACACATCACACCAAATTCGAATCGTGGAATGGTCCCTCGTGTAACATGCTTGGAAAGTTATCCTTCGACGATAATAAACAGAATATAATATGCAAAGATATAATCTACTCGCGTAATCCTCTCCAGGGTGCACAAATTCTTAGAACAAATAGGAATTACACATGGCAAGGAGAAATACGGTTATGTAAATATTACACGACGATGCGGAAGCGAGTAACCAGAGTCGAGTCGAGGCTCCGCTGTGCCGCCCATCCGGTCGGCGATGGAGTTAAGTGGCGCGATTTTTCAATTCTGAGAGTCTTTTCGTGTATTATTAAAATGCAACGTTACAGAAGAGTTATGGACGCAATGAATATTCCCCTTATATAATGACTCTGAAAAATCCTTCCCCCCGGACGCGTGCACATTTTTTACGACCGCAATCTTTCGGCCGCGAGTAACTAAATAATGCACCGTCATGGACCCCACCACATCCCCTTTTCACCCCACCCCCCCACCCCCATCTTCCCTCTGCGCACCGCGTCCCTTATCGCATTATCTTTATCTGGCTAATTTTCGCAAAGTTTCAATTGCCGCGAACGCGCTATCGTTTACGTTGCGAAATCCTCGCGAATTCGTACCGCGAAAGTTCATCGTTTAAGTAGGAATTTGTTCGCCCCATGAATATTTCGACGGAATATAAACACTGGTCTCGTTGAATGTTTCATTTCGACCACGTGTCCCCTTTGACCTAACCGTCCTGAGCATCGTCGTTGTTCCGACGATAGAATAGAGTTGGTTTTAACGACTGGGAGGGGAGTGTTATTATTTATTTACGTTTTGGACTGCCTGGTTTCTAGAGTCGTCTTCTGAGAATTCCAGACACGTCAACACAAATATCTCGAGTTGCCAAGAATAATCACCGTTATGTTTGAAATATTTTCCGGTACATTTCGTGAGACAAGATATACGCATATATTGAGCTGGTAGCTTTGATGCAAAGGGCGCTTTCTCCCTCAAAATCGAGAAGTAACGAAAACTATGTAGATCGATAGATAGACGATAAGTCATTTATTGTATGTTCTGAAACAATATCCTCCGAGCGCTTTAAACCGCAATACAGAAAGTGCTACAAAGGTAAGCAGGAACGGTATGCTAAAACGGTAGTACCTACCAGAGTTGCAAACCCAAAGATATCGTCCGAATCCCTTCTCGACAATGAGCAATTTCCAGATCGCAGTTACTCCTTTCTATTTACTCCAATTTATAAAGTTCCATTAATATTATTTACAGCATTTAATTCAATCTAAATATAATAATTGCGTCCTTTGAAGTTACCATTGCTCGAAATTGCCCTGACATCAAATTGAATTCACAATGCCTTACAAAAAAAAAGATTATTCACGACCATCTTAACAATAATAAAATTTACACACTAGACGACAAAAGGCTGCTGATAACGAAGAGGATTATATAATTAGTTAAAAATAGAAATTTATTAAAAATTTGTTCGAATTCAATGTAAAAGAAACGACAGTACTTTTCAGTGTACCTAATACATATATACCCTGTTCCTTACATTTACAAAGATATGTTATCATACTTAACTAATATACATTATCCTCGATATTCTCAGTATTAAAGCATCAAGAAATTAATAACATACCCTCTACTGCTTCGTACAGACATAGAATCCAACAAAAGGTGTCACACTTTAGTAACTCGACGAAATTCGAAACTCGGACAGTTTGCCTTTCATCTTGTCTCCTCTCATACGTGATTTATTGCCGAAGAATGATCCCTACGGCCTACGAGGGGCCACCGTAACCGTCCCGCTCGCAACGGACGTCGATGGGTCGGGTTGAGCCGCTGGAAGTTTCGCACAGGGATCGCAATTCCATCCGATATTAAGAAACTTTCCATCGGTTCTCGTAGCTCCGTGACCAGACGAAATGAAGTCACGGCGCGCGCAACAGAGACAGAGCCGAGTTCCGAGAGATCTCCAGAGTTCAGACGGTGGCAGGTATCCCATAAGAGGATGGAACACTGCCCCAGAGGAAGATGGAAGACGTAGGATGAGTGGTGCATCATTAGTGTCTAGTTAGATGAGGGCAAAACAGGAGCCACTCCTTATCCAGATGGGTAGCCCATATCACTCCCGAGATGATACAGTTTCGACGGTATCGGGTCCAACGGTTTGCATTCATCCAGCCGTAGGTCACTGGACTGCGATCCTTGAACAATTTGCGGATGCAGCCAACTGCCGCTGGATTAGCCAATAAGCCTAATGGAAGACGCTCGTTTCCTCTAACAGCGGAACGAACGTCAGTCCGAACACGCTGATATATTCATGATCGCGGAATATCAGCTGATGTAAACCCTCGCTCCTAACCTGGAGGAGAACAGTCGTTTTCGCCCAAATTCGAGCAGATGATTGGAGGGTAGGTTTACGATACCACCATCTTCGTCTATTTTTATAGGTATCGAAGTTCCAGATATAACTTCGTGAGTCTTATTGAGATTACGAGGGTTTGGGATTTCTCTGATTCTAAATCATGAGAGGACTGGATTTCAAGTATGTTGGTTAGGTTTTAGTTTGCAGCTGTCTTCTTTAGATTAGAGTATGCTGCAATTGTGTAAATAGAATTTGTATTGTTTGGAAGAGTCTTGATTTGAAGGGTTTACGATGAGCTTTGATTTCCAAAATCCTTTTACTTAATGATACTCTCTTGTCTAGTCTAACGGCAGTTTATTGGAAATTCTGTCTACTATTTATTCAGTAGTAGAATTTTTTCAGACTGTATCTTCATTCTTTAGGCAGTGTAACGTCAGACTGCTCGCATATCTAAACACATTCAAGCCTAATCTGACCAATAAATTCACGACATCCGACAGCTATCGCGTCATGTGACTACATGACTTAGAGTCGCTAGCAAACGGCACACGACCGACCGTGAGGGTGCATAGTTTACCTCACGATCCCATTCATCCCCTGATCTAGCTATAAACCTCTTGAAAGCCAAATAGCGGTAGACTATCCTCCTCCGTACTATTCTTATTACGTGCATTATCTTGTACAGACATTCTGAATACTATTACAAATACAAATCGATTTTTTGAACCATCTTTAAATATTTATCATCAATCGATCTTCTTTCTCCTAAATTATATTATTGTTCAAACTAAACTTTTCTGAGTACTTTATTTATCGTATATTATTATTACTTATAACCACTCAATAATATCCTAAATACAAGGAAGTAGAAATTAAGGGAAATCAGCCAGCAGTAGTCAGCCACTCTCTAAGTAGAAAGCTACCGTAACTGATCAGACGAGGAGTTGATTTGTTTCAGTTACACTTCGACGCCTAATATTTCGTACTTCGTTATCGATACGTTTACGAATAATCCATAAACATGTAACACGAAGCACATTTCTCCTTAGAAATCCTCAGTAAAAATTGTACGCCTCTGCATCTGCAAATAACCTTCCTAAAACTTATCGAAGGTAGAAACTGAAATTGCAATTTATTACAGAAGTTTCTAAAACCTATGAACTTTGAAACTATGTAAATTCTGGACTGCCAGTTCCTCTGAATTCTCCCTATCGAACATTGGACCAAGCCCGCAGTATCGGCAAACTTGATTATAAATTAGCGCAACTGTTGCATTTGAACTTTTGAAACTTTGACCTTCGGCGCATGGATTTGAATTGCATATCCATCGTTTGTTACGTGTAAATACCAGCACTGTTTTCTCTATTATGCATCTAAAACTGAAGCTTCGTAGTCTTAGCAAAATCCTTTTTCAAGGAAAACGTTTAAAATAAAAATATTGATATACACATTTCCGAACCGATATAATAATTGTGTTGGTTACTTTTCCAATAAAATTTTGATGATATCTTTAATCAAGTCCCGTACTTCAGTTATAATATTCTTCATAGAAACTCGTCGTTTCCTACAGAGGACCAGTAATTGACACAATCGATCAGAATTCATATTTAACAAAGAAATTTTCCAAAGCTCTCGAGACATCAAAAGAAGCGCAAAAAAATCTCGTAAATACTTTATCACTAATATACTTTCTAATAAGTTTAAAGACTCGTTTCATTATACCGGGAACGAGGGTATCGACTTAAAAGAAATTTCACAGTCATAACTTTGGATCCGGTCTTGTGAAAGGCGAGCTCGCCTTGGCGAACGATTCCCCGGATGAAATTAAAAGTATAATTATGCATGATTCTTATTCATGGACGGGCCGGGTATCTGCAACTTATATCATATTAGCCGCTATTCGAGGAGCTTAAGGTAATCCTCTTTTCTTTCAATAAGTTTCCAGGAAATTTTCGGATTTCTTTCGTACCCGTTCGTTACCAGACTGAATTCGCGTAACTTAGATTATAGCTCGCGCGGATTCAACGACGGGGGAGGGCCGGGGAGGCTCTAAAGTTATCTGTTCTTCGCGAGAGCGATTTAAAATGTACCCAACGGGCGTTCCGCCCGCGAGTTGCGAAAGTTAACTGGAGCGCGGGTATAAATTATACGTCTCTCCAATTCGAACAGAATCAAATCCTTCAGTTTCGAAACGCGTTCTGAATACAACTAATTCCGCGTCGAACGCTTCCGCTCCGTGCCCGCTCTCGCGAAACTTTTTCTTCCCTCTTTCGCGGAGCCAAGCGTTTTCTCGAGTGTGATTTGTTCCGAGCTTCTACAATTTCATCTCTCTTTGTACATTTCCGTGCTCTTTTTTCCTGGATTCTTTCGAGTATTTCTCCCTTCTCCGCCGCTACTATTGTATCACCCTTTGTTCCTCGCATTGTTTACCCCGTGTGCCTTTTCTCATTCCCTTTACCCACCCCCGGGGTGATTGTTGACGATTGAGGTAACGCGATTGATCAGAGGGCTGTCGTTTGATAAACGGAGGCTCCCGTTTCGAATTTACAGTTGGCGTTAACCTTAGAGCAGCTGCTTTTACTCCTTAGCAAGAGGAGTCTTCTGTCAATGAGAATATGAGCGTATATCCTCAAACGGAATCAAATACAGTCAATCATCGACACTTGATTCTACGTAACTAACATTAAGTGTGCTTCGCATATATTTGTCTCGATAATCGCTCCTGCTATATACTTACCCACCAGTTATGGGTTCTTCCAATTCACATCAAGCATAGTTCAGCCTAGTAAACATGCACACGCGGGAGATTAACTTTCCCAAAAATAAAAAGCTATAATATGTGTCCCAACACAGCTTCATCTTTCAAATTCACTATACATTCTCCGTGTGTATAATAAACTCCAGAAATTGCCAGTTTTATTTTCTATTATTTTCCCCGAGTACGCAAAAGGTTTTTATTTTCCTCGCACTCCCCGTTGTCGGGGAAATAAATTTCCCCGGCGCGCAGCAGGAAATACGAGCCAAGACGGCTTAAAGATTTCGCTGTTCGCGTCGGGAGAGTCTGGAAAGCAGGAAGTCCGAATAGCTGGTACAGCCCTGGGCAACGAAGCGCGAGCAAGTTCCACGACTACAAGTTTCTCCCCCGATTCACGGGCCACGTGTTGCGGATATTCGACATCGATCTGACTCCCAGTCGCGAGACAAGACAAACGGAACTTGAATTCCGTTTTCTCTTTGATCGGAACTATGATTCAAACTTCCACTCGATTCTGTCGGTGACTTGCACCCCTCCCTCGAAGGCGGGATCCTCTTTTTTAGAGGATCGATCGCAGTTTAGGAGTCATCCGAATGATAGTTTCTACCTCCAATAGAACTTCGGTGGAAAACTCCTCAGAAGTTGGTTGCAATTCGAAGTAACGTCGACGAGTATTTGCACACGTTTCTGAAACATCCCCCCGTTTGGATTCGCATGGTGATTTCTGTTTTGGTGGGTTGGATAAGATAGTTGTTTTATTTATTACGATTGTCATTATTTTAGGAGAAATATTTTAAAAATGATTTTGAAAGGAAAATGATTTATATTCGATGATATCATTAAGGAAATATAGAATGACATATTTATTCAATCTGAACGATGGAGTGTACAAATTCATTTTATCCTTGTAACATATACGTGATATATACAAATTATTAAGATCTCCAGTGATTGTCTTCTACAGAAAGACTTTTGAGACACTTTTACAGAATTTCAAGCTTTCGACACGTCAAAATTTTACTCATACTCCGTGTTTATATTCTCCATTAGGATTCGCCGTTCAACGGGTCACAGCCACCGTTTCCCCGCGATGTTAATTCAATCCCCCCAAAAGCCAGTCCGACGTTATTCCGTAATGCATTCGTCGCGATTCTTGGAAATAAATCCCACGACGTGGAACGAACTTTCTTCCCGCCGCTGACAAATGTTTTTTCATTCTTCTCCTGGGTGGTTATCGGTGAACGTGCCGGAAATTTGGCGAATATACGACACGGAACATTTCCAGTAACGAGGCGCGCGAATCGCGCGGTGGGAAAAACTCCGATTGGATACGGTCGGGTGGTGGTGGGGGAGGGAAAAAGTCGACTGAAAAATCCTGTTTCTCGTATTGAGCCTTCGGGCTGTCGCGAATATAATAGAGTTTTCTGGGACAGAGAGGATGCTGATAGCTCCCTGCATTGTGCGCATACGCGCGCTAGCGACGATATTCACAGGCTCGCTGGCCAAGAACTGTAACGCTATAATGCTCTTCAGGTATAATGGATTCAACTGGCATGGCTGTTCGAAGGGGTGTAAATCATCGAGTTGCTCAATTAACAGGGAATGCTATGGATATGAAATAGCAAAGGCAGATAATGATTTATAAATTGTTAGAATACAATTTTGAAATTATATTAAAATGGGAATTTACAATTTTTTATTTCTTGAGAGTTATTTCTTGAGAGGATCTTTCAATAATTATTTCATTGGGTAATGTGAGATTTTCCATGTTTTATATTGGACGAAAGATGGAAAAGTAGTCGATACAAGAGGACTCGTATCAAGAAATACATTATTTAATTCCACCATAAAATTTCGAGGCCAAATGGTGCCCATCCTCGACAAACTGGATCTCGTGTCCTTGACACCCGAGTACCGTGCTCGGCAACTCGACGCGAGATGCAAAACAGATCTTCCAAGTTAATGGTTCCCGTTACGGTACACAACCGCGAATGGATGCTGGTGGATCCTTTCTCTCGGTATACCGCTGCTCTTACGATAACTTAATATCTCGAGGACTAATTGAGGCAGAAAGCGCTGTAACGATGAGCTGGATACGTCGTTGGTTGGGATGCGGCTCGAGTGTCGTAAGGCGCACACAGTGAATTAACGAAGTGCAGTGAGTATACATGTTGCTGGAAGATTGTGTTACAACTGCGTCCTGCGTGTATCATGTGCACCTCATAACTCATTCGCCGCTATTATTATTTTTTCTCTTAGCGGACCTGATTATAAGATCATTTTATTATGGATGAGAGGTTGATTTGATTAGAATTTGTATAGGTTCGTTTTTGGATGCGTTCAAGGTACATAAGTTCTCATTCCAGTGTAATCTTTAAATCTTAATCTTTAAAGAGAGAAAGAATGAACCTTTTCTTAGGATAAAGAATATTTGCAGTAGTTAATCTCCAATGAAGCAGTGGAAATATTCATTTCCGGATCAAAATTCGTCAACCTTCTGTTCTATTTTGAAATAAAATCATACGGGAGTGCCCTCCCCTACTATAATTCGTCGACCACACTCTTCTCAGTATGATACATTAAAAATCAGTCTTCCTACTCTGAAAAATTTAGAGTACTTCCTTCAAACCATTACTTTAAAACAGTAAAATTTCCAAAATATCAAACTACCTATTTCCTCCCTAAAAATTCCCAAGTGCGTCTTTTTAAGTGCACGACCAACGGGAGCAGCAAGGTTAAAACCGACTCCTCGTAACCTGGTTCGGATACCATGAAAGACACGTCTCACGGAACGATAAATTCTCACGCAAGTAAATGCATCTCTGTTTCTCGGAGCACGCGTCGATTTCCTCCATAAATCACGTTTCCAGCGTCGGAGGAGGAGGCTCTCCAGGAATCGGCGAAATTCCAAGGGAGAACGCGGATCGGACAGAGTGACTCGTGGAAGAATTCTCTCGTGCAGCAAGTGCATACGATTCTCTTCGGTCGTTGCTTTCCACACCTCCGTTCCGCTCGTGGAACGACGGTTGATCGATAATCCCGTAGGATGCGAGACGGCATGTCGAAGGACACTCGCGCGCGAAGTCCCGGATCGTCTGAGGAGCGAAGCCTTCGCACACCCTCGAGGAGGAATAGCCGTCTTCGAGTGGGTGGGCACGCGCAAATTGATTCCTTGTGTTCGCACTTAAGTGCCTTCTTATCGGTGGGATTTGGGGCTGGGCCAGCGGCTATGACAAATGGCTCGCGACGACGCGAGTGGAATCGTGAGGAATCGCAAAACGTCGAGGACCTATTGCATTTTTCTGACTTTTACGCGATTTCTGAGTTAGACGTGACGTTAGAGGGGCTTGGTCTTTGCTGATTTTGTGTTTGATATTTTCTACGTATAGCTTAGGTTTTTTTTTCATTTTACCTTAGTTTGGATGATAGTTTTAGATATTTTCAGTAGGACAACGGAGATCATTCGGTGAGAATTCTTTATTTCTTCATAGGTCGTTAGGAATATTATTTAAAAGTAACTTGGGAGATTTTCGATATCTTAGTATACTCGTTAGTGGTAAAATGTTTCGTTTCTTCTTTTCTCTTCTTTGATAATTCTTTGTACGTTCTATGGAAATTCTTTGTTATTTTCTTCTTTGGTTCTTCTTTGAGCATTCGTGATGTCAAGCGAGCTTTCTGTAAACTTATATTATACAGGAACTAATTCTGCTTGGGCTGAAGAACCATACAAGTATAAGAAGAATAGAGTATGAATATCTATTACAAAAATCAAAGTATGGAGAAATATAAATATGTGCCCAACGTGATTCTTTTTATTTCTTTCTTTTTTTTTTTTAATTTTTGAAGGGGGTTCATCACTAATTTTGAGCTTATCGCACATTATTGGCGCGAGGTCTTCCAGTTAGAGTACAACTATGCTCGAAACACGTGTCTGGCAGTGGCTCCGCGAAACTCGGCTCCATGGGTAGTCCAGACGAGTGGGTGTAGTGGAGTAGAGTACGCTATTGTTGGCGTCTGCGGGTAATTTTTTTATTTTCTGAAGCGTTGCTTTCTCGAGAACCGACTGCTCTCGCGGTAGGCCTCGAGAATTCCAGGCTACGAAATTATTCCTCGAGTTCCGCGGCCATGGCGACGCTTTCGTTGAATTCTTTTAGAATTTACGACAAGTATCGTGCCAGATGAAAGTAGAACGAATGTAGAACGAACGTTTCTCAAGACCGAAAGTGTCACAAAGATTTTCGTCGTTGAAAACAATAGTGACATTAACTGGTTCAACCGTTATCCATTAACAGAGTGTAGATCGAATTAATCGCTGAACTTAAAGAGACAATTTTATTATAGGTCTTGTTTCATTCTTTTAGCACAAGTCCAGAGTTTTTGAAGGAAAAATTAATGTGCGATTGCTACTTGTAAAACACATCGTGTACAGGACTGTTTGAAAAGATCGTTTGAACATGCATGATAGAATGGATATATTTCGTTAATAATAGGAACAACATAAGAGAATTTTATCATTCAGCATGAATTTTAATAAAGTAAGGTGGATCCATTTTTACGAAGATGATATAATACGATGCGAATACTAAAATCGGGCAAGAATCAAAGTCAAGAGCTACGATAAATTGAAATTTCGTCGTCCTAATTTCCTATTTAAATTTGAACTCATTTGCTGTGAATAAAATCCCTGGTTTTGTACATATAAAACAGCTTACAAATATTAATTGACCTCTCAAGAGTATACCTGCTATAAAAATTATAGGGATCGTTTACACATCGAATGATATCCAAGTAATATTACTAACACGGTTATGTTGTTGAAGGACTAATGAATATTCACACCATTCCGATACGAATCCATGAGATTTGATTAAGAGCAGATAAATAAAAATGTCCTTTATTTGAATTTAAAATGAAAGTTTACTTCGGACATCCTCGGACCGTAGGCGTGTACAGACTAATGACGAACTTCCGCGAATGGCCCTTACAGCGTTTCGCCCCTCTTTTCTCGCATTCATCCCTTTCTCCAGGGTTGGCTCGTAGTTAAAATGTAGAGAACGCGAACACGCGAGCGCCGATGTGTGTGTGTGTGTGTGTGTGTGTGTGTGTGTGTGTGTGTGTGTGTTCACGGAGAATGAAAACCAGGTCAAGCGAGAAATCATTAGTCACTACTAGGATTTTCACCCTCCAGACTTACTTTCGCTGCGAATTCTCGTCGCGTCGAGTTTTCCTGCGCTCTCGTGCGACCGATTCGTTATATCCATCGTGGAAATGTGTACGCACGTGGCAACTTGAAATTCAATGAACAACCCGCGAAACGGAAACAAAAATCAGAGACGTGTGAAATTCTTATTTAGGGGAAAATTTGTAATACCGAATGAGCGGAGCACTATTGTATCTTCGCCACACATTAATTATTATTTTACATAGTCATGCCATTAGATTGTATGCTTTAAGGTTTCTTCTCTCCTCTTTTGTTTTTTTTTTTTTTTTTTTTTACAGAAGTAAGCACAATTTCTTTTTCTTAACATTTCTAGATATTCTTCTGTCAGTGTTAATCTGCATGCTGATCAGAGATGTTTTATATAAAAGAATGCCTATTTTTCATTTAATGCATACCGTAAAATTATTTCTTGTCGCTAACTTGTTCTTTCCTTTTTGTTTCAGGTAAGCCACGCAAACTTAACATAAGCGAATCCATAGCTAATATCCAAAGCAATTTTGCATCGCAGGTATCTATACAAATTTTGTATTCATTTATATAAATAATATTGAAATATGCAACATCGTACAATGAAGAGTTAAGACACTAATTTACAGTCAGTCCTATAAATATTCGTATCCTCTGTGTATTGGAGGAATTTGTCTAAATTAAATGATAGGTTTGATGTTTAATTTGAAAACATCGAATCTATTATTTAATTTATACAAACTTCTTAATAGATATAGAAAGTACGAATATTTACGAGACTGACTGTATACTAACATTCTGCTCAAATTCGAACTTATTATACCTTATACAAAATTATAAAAATAACCTACATCCACCAAAGATATAAATACATATATAAGATATACATACATATGTATAAGATATGATACAATATACATATAAGATATAAATACATCTCCAAACATGGATGCAACCCATGTCCTATCGATTTTCCTCTCGACTACATCCCACCCGCGTCTGTTCTTCTCGCGGAATCGATATCCAGCGACTATTTCTGCTCGAAACTCTCCGGCCCGCCAACTTTGACCAATTACGGCCGTTGTATTAATTAGAAGTCGCTGGTGAATGCCGTCGCCCGATCCCCGGATTCTCTCTAACCGTGCATGACGGGAGGCTTCGTTTCCACGATGACGTTGAGCAAGACGAAAGAACCACGACGAAAGAATTTCGTGAAAGGCGCACTTAACCCCGTTGACGAGTTCATCCAGCTTGGGGGACGAGGGACGGGGGAAGTGGTGGCTCGAAACGTGCCAGGATCTTGCTTGGCTCTCGTCGAGAAACGGCGGAAATGTTGTTCGCGCCGAAAGGGTCGCTTCGACCCGGAAAATTTGAACGAGATAAAGCGTTCCCGCTGAAAACAAGGAATCAACCTGCAGCGAACCCGTTGGCCTTGTTAGAGGAGATCAACGAAAAGTAGAGTTCCCTATATAGTTATTGGGTCAGGTGGGAGGGGGTGCGCTTAAGTGGGATTCTCATTAGGGAGACGATTATTCGGATAATTCCAAAATTTATATGCGGATGCTAGCTCATTATTCGAAGGTACTAAGTAGGTATCCAGTAGACAGTCGAGATACTAATTTTCCAATAAAATTGTTGCAGTTTTATCATTCAGTTTTTTAAATTTATTATTCAAGCAGAGATAATGGAGGTCCTAAAGTTAACTCGTTTGTGAAGAAGTGAAGAGTTACTTTCATTGACGTTTCAACTTGCGAGCATCAATTGCAATTTTATTTTCGTTTATTAATTCCAATGTAGATTGCACCTTCGAGGACCATTATCGTTCATTAATTATAAATCAAACATTTCGAGAGTAATGGCCATGCGAGCATTTATATTGGGAGCGCGATTGCGCTCCAACATTTTCGTCAAGAATTCCGGAGGTACAACCGTGTCATGTGTTATATCACTGGAAAATTTAATTATGTGTAATTATTCACGGTTCCAGCGGTTACCACCACTTTACGGTATTTAAAATAACTCGGAAACTATATGTACACGTTGTACATTTGCCACATCCTCGCACGTGTTAAATACATTCCTGATCTCAAATAATAAATGACCCTATTTTCAATTTCTATTTCACACGTTTTAATATATTGCTCATTTCATTTAACGAATTCCAACATCTTTTAATTTTAAATTAAGAAACATTCAATTACAGTACGTGAACTTCCGTGATTTTTATGTTGCACACAATATAATGCTCATTTAGATTAACAAGTGCCCTCATTTTTAAATTTCATATCAGGAAACATGCAAATATTTTTTTTTTATTGATACTTTCAAATCTCAAAAAAGAAATTTATTAGCTTTTGTGATTTGAAAGCTGCAATAAAAAAACATGCAAAGATATTACATAAATGTTCATGATTCTTACAAAGCACACCAATCCCTACATTCAAAATGAGGATTTCACGTATTTCGTTGTCTTAGTAGGTCACCTACTCCATCCGCCAGAAATGCAACGTCGTCAATATCATATACAAACAATATTCCATTCGATCCATGGCTACCAAAATTTAAGATCGATAGTCCCTGGAGTCCCAAACGACCCGAAAAGCCTCCGTAGAAGTTGTCGCAAGGTTAAACACAGTCGATCGGTGGCGAGGATCCCGATTCCAACCGACACTTGAAACACCCCGCGGTGGAAGATAATAGAATCGTCCCGATTCGACGAGCTGGAAGTTAGTTGGACGAGCCGAAGGAGCCAATATCAATTTCCTCGGTCGCGGCATTCCCGATACCTCACCATCCTAGAATGCACGAGACAATCGAAACCGCTCCGGGAGCAGCCAGGCCTCCCCAAACAATATAAGATGAATTTCAACCCCCTAACTTTCCCCCTTTCGTCGTACACCCGAAGGAACGAGACGCCAGACGGTGGCACGAGTTGCCCCCATCCTGTGTTATGGGTGCTTGTTGGCATTAATATGCGAGGGAGCTGCAGCTGTTCGCGATTTCGCGGAGACAACGGAGAGACCTCCTCGAGCTTTTTGCACGCGTGTTTCGCGACTTGGTTTTTAAGTTGATGGCCACTCCGGGAGAGAAATGTCTTCGGGAGTCGTCGGGGTCGCCGTTGTTTTAATTTGATGCTGCTAAAAATGCCGCAGGAGGTTTAAGGGGATTTAGCCGGGGCTTGTTTTCGCGTAGACACGAGTGTAGCCCTTTAACTCGTTAGCGTCGCGCTTTCTACGGTTCTTAGATGGCAACATACGGACACATTTGGTTGATGAGCTGTCTTTGAAAAATGTTAGTACCTTTGAGTTCTCGTGTAATCTGCAGAGTGTAATGCCTTGTGGAACTCTGGCCTCGTATAGCTAATGAGGGGAAAGGATTACTCTGAAATAAAGTAGCAGTGCCTTTTCCCCCTGGTTCACCAAAAAAATATTCCAAGTAACTAGTGCTCGATTTCAAACCTCGACAAGATGTGTCTGAAAGGGACACAACGCTGTCCAATTTTTTGACAAATCACTTTTTTTTTTTATTCCATTTCACGATAGATATACATCTCAAAAACGTTGTTAAATTTTGAAAACGAGATCCTTGGATATGCTATCGTTACAGCCTCGAGTGTGGAAGGGTACTGAAACTTCAAATCACGAACACTACAATGCGAAACAGAAAGTATTTGAAGTCGAATGAATGATGAGATCGTTAATCATCTCTTACACGCTGTATTCATATCACCAACAGGGATTCAGAGATATTTCACGACAGTTGAATGTTCGAAGAAACAACTGAAACTATCGAAGTCGACTTTAATTGTGTTATCCAGGTATTGACATAAGCGCGTTAATCGATCCACTCGCCGGTATCAATTTATCACAGTTACAGCGAAAAGGTGGGCCGATCAAAGCGACGCGAGCGTTCCCCGCGAGCTCCCAAATATTTACCAGCTACGTTGCACGCGACGCCCCGTGAATGCAGACGACGGATTCCCCTGGTTTTCAATTGTTACGTCGTCTTCCTTTTTTTTTTTTTCATCCATCTCCTCTGGTGCACGCGCGTCGCTCCCTGGGTGATGTACGCGGCCCGAATGCGCAATGAATCGGCCCGACGTCGGCAATTCACCGCCCTACGGATTGAAACTCGAGCTGGTAATATTTTTTCCGCGACTGGACTTGATTAAATCGACGACAGGGGCGACGGTTCTCTAACCCTTTCGATACTATTGCCATCCTATACTTGCACGTTCGTTGTATCGTGATGGCTATGCGCTGTTTGTTATCACTGGTGGCTAAAATTATGTATTGATTCGCAACTTTAATTGAAACGCTTACTATCACAGAGGTTAACTGGGGAAGTCTTGGTATTATTTTTTATGTTAAACCTCCTTTTTATTTTTCAGGGTATTCTTCGACAAATTATTCTCTATTCAATCCTTGTAAGATCCACCTCTGAGAACGTACAAGTTTTTTTCTCTTTAATTAAACAAACACCTACAGAACACATTAATTACTTAAAAATAAATGTTTCATTTAAACAATATTATGAAATATTACTCCATAGCATTACTGACGATTATTTTTTGGCTATTCCTTTTTATTAGCTTTATATACCGTTAGTTGAAAAGCTAAATCTGCGTTTATGCATTCTACAATATTTACTTGAATTTATGTCATAAAGGGAATTTTAAAAAGCAATGTACATTATTTCATCGCATTTCTCAACCTTTTTGTTATATGGAGTTGATCGATTTATGCTGATATAATAATGCTTCCTTAAACAGGAGAAATATCAAATTTCATTTTTCGTAACTTGTAGTATCCTCGACTTCCTGCTCTCAGAATCACGGTGACAATATGCAGAGTCGTATCGAAACGGTTAAACGAGCAAACAGAAAGACGTGCGCAGTGGTTCACCGCGGGCGCGCACCGACGCTCGGCGTCGACGGTCGCCGGCTGGCTAGGTAAATGCAATTTTATGCCTCGGTTTTCCCTGTTTTCACCACACCCTCATCCTTCTGCCATTGCACGCGTCGCGTACTCGTCGTCCTGACGCCGGAAGAGATCCTCGAGACTTTCCACGTGGTTCGCGCGAAGTGGCTACTGGGATCCAGCCAGGATCCCTCCTGAAGCTGCGGTCTCTCGTCGGTTGAAACGAATCCATGGGTAACCGCGAGCAGGTCGAGGGTGTTCTCAACGATGTCACGGTCGCGTGAAGACGCTGCGTGCGGAGAAAAGTCTAGAGAAGATAACTTTGCCTCCTATAACACCAGGGTTTAATCTTTCATTCTGAACGTGTCACGTTTTGTCTCAGAATTGAAAACGAGTGATATTTTAGGTTATTAAGACCTCGAAACCTCCATTACCAGCTTGTTTACCAGCACAAACGTGCTGCCCTAATTTCAATTACCACGCGCGTAGCAACGCTCGCAAATCATCGCATTTATTGAATTTACGAGTTCCTGGTGTTACGACGTCCAACTAGCCTCTGGCGTTCGACGTATCGGCGCACAGGCCGCGATCTAAATTAAAGCCACGTGCCCTCCTCTTCCGTTAAATCGCATCCGCAGCGATGGCGCGCCTTTCGCGGAACAGCGTTCATGGAATTTTTATACGCGATTCGTAGATTTCGTATTTCATTCCCAGGGTGTTTTATCGGCGTCACAATTTGGCCAGATTCGCGATTTCGCATGGAAAATGCATACGCATCGGTCGAAAATGGAATGAAAGAACGCAACAGATGCATTACGGTTTCCCCTCCTCTGTCACGCGACACGATGAATTTCGGATTCCGTTGGCGCCGTGAGCGCGACGGTGATGACATCGTCGTTTTTCGCCTCTATGTCCAGCCTTTGAAAGAATATTTTTTTTCCAGTTTTTCCCGACGTTTAGTTCTGATGTTTCACCGATTCCCTTCACGCGAGCGACCGTTACCAAAAACGGGTCGCGTAAATATTTATATAGAGGCTATCACCAGGGAACGGGACGGAATTTTAATCACGATAAGCTATCGGATATTAAGTTTAACTGTACAAAAGTTGCTCGTTGTGTTAGGAAACAATGGTTAGTGGAAGCATTTTTAATATGGGGGGAAAAAGGACAGTAGTGAGGATTGTTAAAACTTGTTCTTTTAACCCATTCACTGCCGACTACGAGATCCCTCGTAGTTCAAATTGATTACAATTACTCAACTGATAGGTTTACAGACTTTTGAGTCACGAATTATTACGAAAGAAAATCGTAAATTTACTTTTTGAAACAACAAATTTAATATCACTTTTTATTATCAACATAACAACCTAGATTAACACATCTGTATCATAAATGTTTTATTATGTCGGAGATATTACGTTTTAATTGTTCCAATCAATGGATATTAAAATATAGAGAAGTAATATCCGAAGTAATATTATTTCATTTATTTTGTAATATTTCGTCATAAATGTTTTTGACATATTGAACATCCTCCCTTAACTTTTCTATCTAAACGATCCCATAGTTCCACTGTATAAATCTATATGACACTCAAAACATTTAATATTATTAAATGTTGCTAAATACACATCCAATATAGAATTTAGCAACAAAAGTTGTATAGTAGTAATTTACGGTGTACAGCCAGTCCCATAACTATTCGTACCCCCTATCTCTACTGAACACATTTGCTTAAATTAAATGATAACCTTAATACTCCCAAATAAATGTTTCATTATGAATATGTACATGAATAAACTTTACGTATGTATATATTTATAATGAAAAATTGATATAGGAACCATCAAACCTATCATTTAATTTGGACAAATATTTTCATTAAACATAGAGAGTACGAATTCTTATGGGACTGACCGTATATTAATTAATCATTGAAGGTAGTAAGTGTTCACATATTTATAAGCGATGGTTTACATCCTTCGAATTATCTTTGAATTAGCCCGAATCTCCGATAGAACACGAATCGCAATAGATCCTCGCGAGCAAGCGTTAAGTTCCAGAAACACCAAACGCCTTCGTAATCGCGTACCGACGAGTCCTTCCACCGGGTGGAGTCGAGCTCGCCCTATCCTATCCAATCCGCGTTCTTCACCCCTTCGCACCTCTATCAGGAAAGTACATCCGGGATTTTTACCATCCCGAGAGGCAAGGGAAAGCTCGCGTGAGCCTTTGAAATGACGGTTTTCTCATCTTAAGTGCCCCGTGCACCTATCTCCTGGCGCCTGGGCTGGGATGGCAGCTCGCGTTTAAAGGATCCTCCCAGCTTCTTCTTCGTCCTTTCGCCTTCCAACCCTCGGGCGCTATCCTCCCTTGTTCCCCGCGTCGTCTCTACGGTCGGTATTCGTACCATTAGACGATTCCAGCCCTTTCGAAATGCTCGCAATAATGTTACAAGCGTCACTGTGGCTGGAACAAAAGGCAGCGCTGGCCTTGCAAATGTGCCCGATCTTATTAGCCGGATAGTTCTTTCGAGGAAAAGTGCCGTGAAGGATTTTTATCGCATTACTGGGCCATCGTACCTGCGCCCCCGGGCGAATACCTGCTCCGCGAGCGTATCAAAGCGACTCGAATAATCGAATTAAAGCAGCCCTCGATATAATTTTAATGGCAGAGTCCGCCTGGACGGGGTGAGAGGAGACGTTAACGAAATGGATAGAGTTCCTTTTTCCATTACACCACCGTCGCCTTCGCTTTCTCGCCTTCTTTCCTCCACCTTCCCACATTGGTCGTCGGTTTTTCTGACGTCTGCGCGACTTGGTTGTGCCGGCGATACAAAGAACGCGTGTCCCGTTCGCTGAGAACTCTCTAATTAAGATTTTCTCTAGCTGCGAGGTCTCCCTTGGCGACCTGAGATCTCTCGGGGACAGATTCAAATTGTTTCTAGCTTCTCTCGGAGAAATTGTGCTCGGAGGTTTGGTATTTTTATCGATTTATTTATTCATTTAGAGGATATTTATCCTCTGTATTTTAAAATAATTATTACAGATAAAGTACTGAATAAATTGCAAAATAAATTTTGATCCAATCTAAGGTATCTCTTGGTAACGTTGAACAGATCGAGTTCTTCGAGCTGGATGCTTCGATTTTGGCGCAAAACGCGGAATTCGCGGCCACGCGAGTGATCAATCATTGCTGGTAATTTGTCGACAATGTTGGCGAAACCCGCGCGGCAAAACGGGCTTTTGGGAGCACTTGTCGATGACCATGGGATTAACTTCCGTCGTTCTAAACATTACGCTAGCTGTCGGCTGACGAATCGACGGTGAAATTAATGCCATCGGGAAGCTTTGATAGGTACACCTCCGATCACGATTGTGTGGATGTGTGTGCAAGCGCGAATTGTACGCACGATCTCGTTGGACGAATTCCAAGCATGCAGCAAAAGTCGATGGTATCGATGTTCCAACTCGTTTCCGCGTAGTTGCGAATCAATCCACGTGTGCCTCGATCGAGGTCTGATAGTGGCCTATTCGTTTTTTGGAACTGTTCCCCTGTTACCGTTTATCCAGGAATTTTTGTACTGTGATTTAGTACAATATTTACAGATTTAATTTAGGAACCTAATTTATGGATTCCTATGTTCCTATATTAACCCTGTGTAGGTTGAGGCCTTTTCTTTCCGCGGACAATAATACTTAAGAGTATGTTTCATATATTAATTTGAGTAGCAGAAGTGAGTAGCATGAACATTTTGGACGACCATATTAATACATAATATAACATATACAGAACGTCGATAAAGATAGTAAATGCTTATGTATAATCATATTCATGTCAATGGTTACAGTGACTACACCAATGACATCTGCCTATTTGCATGCACTCTGCACTCAACAGCAGATATCTTGCGCACCTGCACGTAAGCGCAAACTTGCATGTAATATGTCGGAAATATATCCACCGTCGAGAAAAAGGGAACAAAATATTCGTGATCGCGAATTCGAAAATCACTGAAACTGTTCCGACATTCGTCAGAAGCACTCGCGTCGCGTATATTGCATCCAGAATGCGGTATCCCTCGAACCACTTTAACTTAACATCATCTTCTGGCCTGGTAGTCCACTTTTTCCCCCGTCCATTGTGCCAGGGCGGATCCTAAGCGCAACTGTGCACAATCTCCCTCCTCTGTGCACTCGTGACAAGGAATGGAGCCGAATATGAAGAGAAGAAAGAGGCGGATAGCGAGCACGACGAGGTTGAGAAGTGGTATATGACTATGATAGTCCGTTGCATATTTCAGGATCCACTTGGCGAACCTGGTGTACTCGCGAGTGCACGCTACGACAATTCCAACACACGTAACACGCGTGCACATAAGCTGGCGCGCACGCACGCACGGTGGCTCGGCGATCAGCCCCGTACACACGACTACTCTCGGTTTCTGTAAAAGCTCTCGAAACCACCGTCCGTGACTTAACTCGTTCTTAAACGGTGCCATTACCGCTATAACCAAAGTGTCACCGCGGTTGGTTGACAACGTTTCTGGTTCGCCGCTGTCGGCCAGTTTTTGGTCGACAAAGAAATGGCGGATTTCTCGCAGCTTTAAACGAGTCTCAAAAATCGCTAACCCTTCTCGCGTATTTGATCCCTTTTAGTTTGGTGATTTTGAGAATGTAGCATTGATTTTGAGAATGTAGATTTTGAGAATGGGGAGGTTTGAGGATATTTCAAGTGTGGATTAAAACGTTGCAGGCTTGGAAACATGTGGTGATTTATTTGAAATGTATTCAGTAGAGGGAAATATGATAATTATATTACATTGATTCAAAATTGACATAAACGAAAGCGTGAAGACTCGTGGATTGATAAATTCTATATTTTTTGAAGGGGACTGTTTGTATTCTCTGACAGTAAAGTATGCTAATTCTCCAAGTAAATTACGTTTTCATTTCCTTCTTACCACCTGACATCGTACTTACAGTGAAAGCTCGTTAATTCAAAGTAATTGGGGGGAATGGCACCGAGGATCAGACGCTAATCCGGATTAGTGATTTAGAAGATAGTATTAAGAGCCAAACAAATTTTGAACAGCTATAAATGGAGTACTTAGTAATCTTGTAATCAAATATCCATGGCTTACTTGTTGATAGAAGACACATAAATTACAGTTCATTTTCGATTGTTTAAAGAGCTTTTATAATTGGTCGTACGGTCAGTATTATTATTATTATTATTGTTATTATACTTCTCATAGAGTGTAAAATACACGAACCTTAGTTATTCAGAAAAATATTTGCTCTTTCAATTTGACATTTTGTTCCGCAGGTATATTTTAATCCTCCTCAAATAACCATTTCCGTAATCAAAAATAAAATAGGACATAATATAAAAAAAAAAATAATATATACGATAAAAAATGGTATATACTACAAACATTAAATATAGTCACGAACCTTACGATAAATTTATCCTTTCGTAAACGAGAATAATCAGAAATTTAATTAATGAAACTAAAGAGGCGTTCCTTCGTGGAAAACAAATTAATTTCACCAACATTAACGAACGAATGCCATTGGAATTCGTCGACAGAGACGTCAATGAACGAGAAGCGAAACAATCCCGCCCCGTCTGGAGGCGCAATTCGTGTTAGCTCACCTTTAACGCGTCTACCTGGCCGAGTTAGGAGACGAATCGTTAGGTTACTGAACCCGTGGACATTATTATTGCAACCGGATCCAACGACCATTAAACAACGAGGCAACGACGTGTTGTGCGCACCCGAACTGTTCATCGTGGATCACGTCCGCTTAGTGAAATAACGATCGACGTCCTCATTTGCAGTTCGGATTATGGGATTTGATTAATTCGATAGCCGACGTTTGATCGGGAAAAGTTACCTTTGCGAATCTGTCAAGGTTTTCGAATCAATTGTATTTACCATGGGTGCTTGATTTAGCCACGACTTCGCATCGTTAATCATCTTACTTTATAATAATTGAGAATTGTTTAAAGAAATTTCTTCTTGGGAAAAGATGTCCGTATTTTTAAATTAGAGTATTAATCTGCAAGAGTTATAAATTTTGTAACTATATTGTATATTTCGTATTTTCTAGTGGACTTTATAGTCTTCCTACAGAGTATTTAATAAAATTATTTGTTTATATCTGGTTCTCTTACATGCTACCAGGATTTTATCTAATTTTAAAATCTTAATTTATTCATTATTTTAAATTGAAAGGACTATATTTAAATACTGCAATTAAGTTTCCCTCTAAATTCCTTGATAAATTTCAGAATCTCGTAAATATTCTGTACAATATTAAATGTAAATTTAATACAAAAAATATGTTTCGTTTAATATATTAATTTAATTTAAAGAATATGGATTCTTTTAACCTATCTTCCCCTATTTCTATGTTGCAGGTACGTAGACCAAGACCCATTCCCATCTCCCGTTACGATTGGTAAGTCCATTTTGCAATGATGTGGCGTAGTTAATCTAACGAGCCTGCCCATTGCGATACTTTCAACGAAAGAGGTGCTTAAGGCGTGAGAAACACTCGACTCGAATCAAATTGAATGGAACATCAACGTTCCCCATCGTCGCTTCAACATTTTATTCCCTTTCTGTTTTGCGTTCCGCCACTTTCAGCCCCTTCCCCTTCCGTTTGCACCGTCGAATCGGAATGCACTTCCTTTCCTCTGTCCGCGAGAATTTTCAATTCTTGCTGGCGCAATGTCGACGTGTCGTCGAAATTAATTTTTCTCTGCGTGACAGACAACTTCATTGCCTTAAAAGACATCTTCTGCATGCAGTTTTACATTCGTTGCATTCTCTTGCCTTTTATAAAGAACTATAAGACATTTCGCTGACGAGCCTGCAAATTTACAAGCTGGAAATTATTCTCGAGGAGTGCGGTAAATTTTTCCCATCCCTTTCCATCTTTTGTATTTCATCTCCTCTGTGATCATTTGAATAGATCCATAAGTTTTCATAAATGTTAATATTTAAATTTAAATTTTATGACGAGCAATGAAGGAATAACGGTTGATTAGTGACGTTTCATTTGTTATCGGCGAATGAATAATTAACAGCTACATTTATTTTATTTCTTCATACCGTAACTAGGTATATCAAAAGCTTCGTCTGTTTCCCAAAATTGCTCATTGCAGACAGACAACAACATAGTAAATATAGGTAGATTAACACTGGATTTAATAGCCTGCAAATAGCCATCCAGTAGATGACGTGTTAACAGAGTGCACTTTCAGATTAACGGAAGGACACGGTATAACCGGTGCGACGCATCGACAGGGTGCAAGTCGATTGTTAAATGCTGCGAGAACCAGCCGTGTCGTATCACCTTTTAGCAAGACGCGCGCGTGGGGTCGATGGTACTCGAACGCTGGGCGAGATATCGCACCTTTCAAAGCTCTTCTTCCACCCTCAACCCTCGGTCGACCTCTTCGTTCCCTTTTGCCGCGCGCCGCAGCCCTTCGGCTCGCCTATCCTCTCGCATTCCGCCCGCAACGTCTGCCGCGCCACTTCATGACAATGCACGTCCCATCCCACTCGGCTGTTTTCCGCGACGGAATCCGGGAATGTCGTCGATAAAATATTAAGGGCGACGATATGTAGGCCAGCCACGCGGAAAACGCCTCTCCAGTCGGGAAAATGCGTTCGCCGAAATGACGAATTAGACAATCCCTTCGATTCCACTTTCAAACACCTACAACCATATCTTTTTTCTCATAAAAGCCCACTGGAAATCTTAGCTTTCCTTAAAGCGTTCAAACTAAAAGAAAGGGGCTGGTTTACCTAGAAACTGTTGCCACGTGTAATTTCCAGTCGGGGAAAATGCGTTCCTCGAAATGACGAATAAACACAGTCCCTTCGATTCGATGATGGAAGCTTTCAAACAGTCAAAATCATATCTCTTGCTCTTACAAAAGTTTATTGGAAATCTTATCAGATTTCCTTAGAGCGTCCAAAGAGGCCAGTTCACCTGGACACAGTTACCACGTGTAATTTCCGGTGATTGCACGCTGACAGAGGCGCGAATCCACATGGAAAGTAAAAGGAACGAATGTAATTGGCTGGGACTGAGGTTCCTCGTGTGTGTAACGGGCTGAGTAAGTGATCGACGACGATGGAATCGATGAAGCGGTTCGAGGGCCACTTAAACAATATTATTCGTCGGGTCTCGACGACGCTTGGTGGCGGTGGCCATTAATTCGCAAAATTAGACGGATAAATCGAAGATGAAGCGGAAAAGATCCTACGGTCGGATAATGGCAGAATCGAGCAAACGGGACGAACCTCGTGTGCCATTATTGGTCGGGATGAAATGCTGGATCATCGTGCTTTTTGCAGATCCACCCGGAACGCTACTTTTCTTCCATTTTCTTCTCGATCCAGCCGGCGGGAAAACACTCCTCGAAATAATTGCGCGATTCTGACGTTCTATCCTCGTTCGATCGCGTTTTTTTTATCCTAAATCCTAATTTCCGCGAGTGCATCTCATTCTTTAGGTATAATTGGATGAATTGTAGAGGGGAGCATGGTTCTTATTTTTTACCACGGGGCTGAATTGCCCGTTCACCGCGAACTGGAGATGTATTATCTCCTCAATAGCTGACTTCAGACTGCTGATATTTCGAATCAATTTCATCGGATCCTCTTGTACTAATCGGGCTATCGACCTTTTTGTAAAGTTATGGAATAGTGTAACAGACGTAGGAATTTGAACATATCACGAACAAATTAATAGACTTATCTATTTGATGGTCAATATTTTGATGTGTTACGTTAAGATTTAATGACGTTTTCGAGTTCATCATGCGTACATTATATTGGTTTATTAAAATTATGAGGTAGGTTTAGTGGGCGTAAACTAACTAAATATTTGCTTGTATTTACTTTTATGGTGTTTCGTGATTGAACAGCAGCGTGAACGATATTAGTATGCCAATATAACATTTCATGAAAATAGAATAGAACTATATGAGTATAATATTATATAATAATATCGTTAGTATTTTTATCCAAGCAAAGAGCATCTTACAAAAAACTGTAGCTCAATATTTAATTCTTTTACATCCACTACTTCTCCCATAATTTTATTTCAATGATACCTTGGCCAGTATTCCATCCAAAATGTATACAATCGCGAAAACGAATTTTTCTTATCTAATCGAGTTCCGTATTTCAGACAAATATCGCGAGAATATCGTAAACTTCCACGTTCGATTCGACATCCTCAACACTGACGATTTCGTTCGGAAAAATCCCGTTTCCGCGATGAACTCCGATGATACTTTATTGAAATTGCAGAATTTTAATTGGGATTTCCCGGGTCGTGGTTCTCGGGGTTTGCGATCTCTCCCGTAACCGGCATGAAGTTAATGAACTACTCGTGATTTAAGTGGTTTCCCTGTGTCGAACATATTACTACGGGGCCGCGGCGCGTTTGTTTCTCGCGCAATGATCGTAATGATTTCCACGGAAACATTTTTTACCACGGGGCTGAATTGCCCGTTCACCGCGAACTGGAGACCGCGGTCGAGTTTCCCCGCTGCCTTTGTTTGCCTGACGAGTTCTCCTGCCGTGCACACGTGAATTTTCCACAAAAGTTGAAAACAAACAATTTTGATAGGTTTTCGGAAGCGCGGTATTGTTACGGCAAGCCAGCTTAACGATATGTTACACTTCTACGCGTTGTACAGAATATTTCATTTACTATCGAGTTTAGGCATTTTATTATGTGCAGGATTTTCCTGACTAGACTTTTATATGTAGTTAATTATATAATATATATAAATATGTATATAAATTATAAAATTTCAACTTACAATATTCTTTGGGGTTTACTATGGAGAATCAAATTTTTGACGATCCCGTGACGTCTTTTGGCTCCTTTATGGTATTTTACAAGTTTCATTTGTTGTAACATAAAGCTAAACGGAAATTTAAACAACATCATCTTTCACGTTAAATTGCTCAAGATAGTTGCACAAAATTTGTGTAAAAACCGGAAACGTTCCCTACACTTTCCATTTTATTGAAAAAATGAAATGCTAAAGCCCCTCGGCGGTATAACCTTATTTCGGCAATGTATCTCAAGATTGAGAATATTAATTTCGGCTTCGGTATCGTGCAAAATTCACGGTTCGTGTTTGCAGTTTTCCGTGTCCGTGAAACGGGTATCGGTGTCGAATTAATTTCGCTACAAACGGCTCGCAGGAATTACGAGATTCTAATTGGGCCCGCGAATTTCCAGCTGGTTACCAGCCGGTAATCTTCGCCCGATTGAAATGAGCCCGGCTCGTAATTTCGGGGATCGGGCTACCGTCCAAACACCGTTACACGGAATATCATCCTTTAATGCGCTCTCCTGGGAGGCTGCTGATGCCGTCTGTTTCTCGCGGCGATGATTAATTTATTGTATTTCCAGTTTGCCGCATAATAAATGGCGTCGTTTGACGGTTCGTCCTGCTAGGTGTGGCGCTTGCAAATTATCATCGCGATTTACGTTGGGAATTATTACCTTTGCGTCAGTGACACTCAACCATACCCAAATGACTCGGAGCCCATATGTTAACTTTTGCTATGTTTGCTTCATTTTTTCGATTATACTAAGAAATTGACGGACTTTAGAGGATATCAAATCGCTTAGCACTTAAGATTCTATTCCAAATGATGAAAATCTTTCTTATTTTATACACTACGTATTTACAACATTGATATCTCAAAACATATTTTGTAATTTTTATCTTTGCCTTAACGATACAAATTTGCTATGACTAGCTTCAGAATTTTATTATTTTCAACACGATATTTTTAGATCGAATAATGTTAAATGTGCAACGTTAACAAACGAAAAGGGAAAGAAGAGTTATACTGGTCACAGAGAGCATTAGAAGCTATAATATTTTCTATTCATCATTTTTTAAATTTAAATCTACACTCTTCAAACTTAATCAACAAAATTTCCTATTTAAAAATCATACCAAAATCTCCATTTTAAATCCCACAGCAGCGCTCTCCAAAGTATCGTCTTCCACAAATCCCCAAAACCGAAGACAAATGTCCCAAAACCGTATGTTCGTCCAAAGTTATAATCAAAACCTAAAGTCACTCCGCATCCATTAAATATCGGTTCGATGTCCATGCAACGGCTAAGTGTCGGCTGGGTTGGACGGTAAATTTCCATTTCAATCGTCTATGTGCCAGGGGACACGCGTGTAGATCAATCGTCGCGTTCGTTCTACGCCCGTGCAGAAACTGTCGTCTGGCTTCCTTCGTGGAACGACTACCTCGTCCCCCATCGAAATTAATTTACCTGCATTTTATAATGCAATCGCGTCACGGTCGAATGGAACGGTGATTTACAGCGACGATATTTCAGGACGCGAACGTATTGTGGCCTGATGCCCGCAAAATCAACGAACCGAAGTTTTGTTGTACACCGTGGCGAGAGAAAACCGGGGAAAATTGGAAAACTTGGTGGGGAATGCTCTGGCTCCTTTCAATACGATTTCGTCGTCGGAATGTTTTACATTTCCGTGGTTTATTAATAATAAATTGTTAGGAATTCGTTATTACGGTGGAGCTTATCGTTAGGTCAGTTGTCTTGAAATTTAGGAAAGTTATTCTTTTTGGACGAAACTGTGAATTGTAGACTAGGATTTCTTTACTAAGTCTTTTATAAGTCTTGTATCCAATTATGGAGCTACTAAATTTTATCGATGAATATTGATTCATGAGTTATTGAATTATTTCAAGCATCCCTACGTCTGCTACGTTTGTTGTCTGCCAAGTTTAATTAATGTTATTATTATTATTGAAAAGCATATATTATAGCCTTCAGTTGTGTTTGGCAAACACGAGGAATCTCGTAATTAAATTATTCCAATTTTAATTAAAGAATTTTTAATCAACGTTATTGATTGATACGTCATTGGGTTAACAAAAAACACTTTTGACAAGATCGAGATCATAGCCACCGCAGGTTAAAAATAGTAAATCGGTGGCGCATGAAGGCCTGTGTCGGGGCATGTTCCTGTAAAAAACGTCTTTTGAATTTTCTTACAAAACATGTCTTTTGAATGTTCACGGCATCATCACATAAAAATTTAAAAGATGACCTCATTTTCAATAACACTCGTGAGACTATACATGTAACAGTGAATACTTTAGAAGCTCGATTTAAAAATATGAATAAATAGTAATGTTTGGGAACAAAATAACATTGTCAAAATAAATATATTTTCCTGTTATCACGATTCACGATACTGAGTTGTGTAAGATGAATCTAGTCTCATTTGTATCGTGTCCCACGAATATGCTATCGCTACTTTCAACTTTTCAACATCGTCAATGATCACTTCGATCACAATCTACAGTCAGGTGTACCGCATCACTCGATTATCAAGTTCCACAAATAGTAAATCTCATCGGCTTCGGAAATCATTCCGCATAGATCGTCGTACAATAGTCGAACTCGGTTGTTTTTTACTTTTAGCATTCCGAATGCGTTCCATGCCGTTTCTAACGGCGCAGCAAGCGTTAAACCATTCGCGTGCGTGGGGCGCAGATCGACGCAATATTGTAAGCGGACGTTAACGCTTCATCGAGGCACCGTCGTAAATTCGACCGGCAATGAGTTTCTCTAATTTGCCAGTTTTACGGCCAGCGAACATCGGCGTTCGCGTTTTACTGCGCTCAAACGTCCACCCACCGCGGCACTGGTACTAGTTTTTATCGACGCGTGCCATTTACCAACGGAATAATTAAAAAAAATCGTTAGTCCGTTGGCAATTTCGCCGCGAAAGCTTCAAAGGGTGCGCCGTTAAGCGAATACCGCAAAAGCGCGACGGGAAGGGGGATCATTATTCCTGATTCGATATTTTCTGACGCACGAGCAATGGCGGACGCTGAATGGTCGAAAATTGGTAATATTATATTTTCGGGGGTTGGCGGTTCGCGTCCCCGTGAAAGTTACGCGTGGCGCGGAGAGCAACGTGACGTCGACGCTAATCAGAAAGAATATGTCCTGAAACTGTCAGACCGAAAATTCGCGCACTCCCGGAGTTACGTGCACCCCGGCTGCCGCTGGTCCGCGGAGGGTGAGGGATGCGGCTGCGAGGATATTTATTACAGGTACTTATGGGATTCGGGCGTTATTATTTCACCCGGGGAGAAAAATTACTTCCAGGGGATAAAAAAGTTGTCAGATTTCTTGCGTTCCTCGGTGGATCCACTCTTCTGACTATTAACCCATTTGCATCACTTGAAAGAATGGAAAGGATGCATTTATCGTTTAAATTTTCTCCTATTAAATCTGAGTATTGGTATTCCAGTTAGTACTACGAACTAAATGTATTACTACGAATAAATATATCAACACATTCGCGACCGCTGACGTGAATTCACGTCACTTCAAATTCTATAAATAGTTTGATTTCTATTCCAAATTACGAAAATCTTTCTTATTTTATACACTACATATTTACGACGCTGACATTTCAAGACATATTTTATCATTTTTGTCTTCGTCCTAACGATACAAATTTGCGATGTCCAGCTTCAGAATTTTATTATTTTCGTCAGTACTCGGTATTACAAACGTAAAATATCTGCCGGTTGTGAATGTTAACACTACTTACTGTCAGTCTCGTAAATATTCGTACTCTTCTATGTCCATTAAAGAAGTTTGTCTAAATTAAATACAGATACGATGTTTTCAAATAAATGTTTCATTATAAATATGTATAAACTTTACACTTGTATATATTTTATATAATATAAATTTTATTTGGAAACATCGAACCTACCATTTGATTTAGACAAATTTCTTAAATTGACGTAGAGGGTACGAATACTTGTGGAATGTATTAGGTGTAGAAATTAACACTGTGACTCTAGATTTGTGTGATCTGATATAGATAATTCCAAAGTCCTGCAGCCCCTTGGAACCCTTAGTTTCACACAATGGTCACGATACCATCTAATTAACTCTAAATCTGTGAGAATAGATGCAAAAATCTTATGATTGTAGAATCTATGAGGTTCGATGTTAATGCCACAACACATGGAATCCAGTGCGATCTATCCTGGACCTGTGAAATCTAATAGCGACTACACCCAGACTAGTAGAACTCCACGGATAGGTAGAAGTTCCACAGATCCTAGGATTTCGTAGGATCTCTTGGTCTTTTGCATCCCAAGAAGTAGAGACCCCAGAAGGGTCCAGAGTCTCAAGAAGATCCAGAAACTCACAGGTCATCCGAGATTCGCAGAATACCAAAACTTTGCGTGTGCCTTTGTTCTAGATCAGTGCTGTCCAATGTAAGCTTCCGAGCTTAAGGACTCTTCCCCCCACTGTGTCTCCGTTAACATACTATAGGAACCCTGGCTGCGTCACATACAAACACAATACGGCATTTTTGGGGGAGAGGGGAGAATTAAGCTTCATGCGGCACTCTAACCGTGGACAGTATCATCCTAGATTATATCCTATTAAAATCAACTCTCTTCAAGAACTTTTTGCGTTTTAAGGCTAGTGAATGATATGCTTTATTTACACTTGATGTCTTGGACCACTTGTATAAGATCCTCTTTAGGTAGGAAGGATGCATTACAGGGCATAACTATAGTACCACCCGTATTTTTAAGTTTTGGAACTTTCTAGTCGAGATAAAATAAAATCAATTGTATCGTATGAGAAGCAACTTCAGAGAGATGTTTCATTCTTACTCAAAGCTTTGAAACATTTAAAAATATGATGCTATAGTTACACACTGGAAGCTGAACGCACGAATGACGATCAATCATACGAACTCGAATGAATGAATAAAATAAACAGCACAACATCGAAATAATAAAGATGGTGAAGGAAAAAGAAGTATAATTAAAATACAGTACAAGTACAGCAGTCTGAATACTCTTCACTATCTAGTAGTCATCTAACGCCTCTGAATTCGCTTTGAATTCAACTGCCAATGTACACAAACCACTTTTCTAAAGCAAGAATAACCATTTTGTCCGAGCACGTAGATAACGAATCACATACATATCTTTTTCTCCAACTGAAGATAAAAAAGGACCACAGGGACTTCAGCTGCTTAACGAGATTCATATTCATTAAATTCCTGTAGCTTTCTCGTGCACGACCATATGCACTTGGAAGCTGCAGTTGCAGATACCTTTTTTATTTTTATTTTTGTTTTGTTTTACTGCAGTTATGCGTTTATGGTTGATGAAATTACACGACCCTCCGTCGGCCAAGGTAATTAACACACATTTTCCTGAAAAACAGCTTTCAATTGTTTCTGTCCTTTTGTTTGGTACACGCGCTCCATTTCCAGACGAGGAACGCAATTTGAAGTTCGTCCAGGAGGTAGGTGTGCTTTAATTTGTCGAAGGCTCATCCGATCGAATTCCCAAACGGTGATACATCTTGGCGACACGTTGGGCGTATTCCAGCCACGATTTATCGATTAAATCACGACCAACGTGGCCCGGTAATTAATGCGCCCCGATCAGGCAGTAATAAGTCCCATTAACGCGCGCGATAAACCTGGAATCGCAATTTTTCCACGTCCCGTCGAGCTTTCTCGGCGGCTGACAAATTATCCGAACTATTAATTAGAAAAATCACCGTGACATGGAAAATAATAATCTGCTCGGTGTATAGTTCAGTCTGGCGGAATATACCCTTGTGAAAATTCGAAGAATGTTCCCGAGGCGATGAAGTGTGGGATTACAAGAAAGTGGTAATAAATCAGGGTTAATGGAAGGTTGGGAAAGAATTCTTCCCGCGAATATGGACAAGAAATGAGTTAACGAATCTTTTCACCTTACCAGTCAAGTCATACTTGCTACATCAGATGAGAAAGTGTTAAGCTTCTTTCAGTTTCAGGTACCCACACTCTGGGTTGAACATGTTGGCCGTAATTCTAGACGACTTTGGTCGTTTCTTCTTTACTTTTTTGGTGGTACAAGGTGATGGTTCATTCATTTACAGTAGGTGGATTGGCTTCTAACCTTAAGGATCAATTACTCTAGAATTTTGAACTTCCTTTTAAATGGAAGTATAAAATTTCAGTGGCTTCTGAACCGAAGGACTGATTATCCTAGAATTTTTACAACTAAGGACTGAGAATCCAAGGGTCCCTAAACTAAGGACAGAGAATCCTAGGCCCTCTAGACTAAGGACAGGGAATCCAAGGGTCCCTAAACTAAGGAACTAATTATCATAAGCCTCCTAAACTAAGGACAGAGAATCTTCGGCCTCCTAAACTAAGGATAAAGAATCCAAGGATCCCTGATCTAAGGAACTAATTATCCTAGTTTCCTTTAAACGCAGGACATAGTACTCAAGGGCTTCCAAACTATGTAAATATACTAATCATTCTATAATTTTCTACACGAATGTCAAAGCATTCGAGGACCCTAAATGATCCATCAATTTGATATAGTTTGTAGATTTATTTCACGATTTAAACTCGTCTATGAAACGATTCGTACTTTACATTCGGAGCCCCAAGTTAGCATTGGTTGGTCTAGCGATTCTGAGTTTCCCAACGAGTTCCCTGCCTGCTTCGCAGACGGGCACTTTTGCTTTCGGCAAACAGTTAACTGTAATAAGCATCCTCACCGGCGGTCTCGTTATAATTGAATTACAACGTCGTTAAAACATTACGCATTATTGATCATTCAAGCACTGCGCGCTTACAATTAGAAATCCGATACCCGTCATTACGAAGTTCCCCCGAGCTTGGGGGGAAGAACTAGATAATACACGCGAGGCAAAGTGCCCGAACTCGTAAAGGAAACTGTCGAGCACCTCGACGACCGCGATCTCCTATCGTACTTGTTCGTTGTAATCAGCTTTTATGCCATTTGAATCGACGTCGATTCGTGGTCGAATATTCTCCTGTTGCAAACCTCCACTACACGTGTTTCTGATCTACAGTCTTTCTCTGTATTCAGAGAATTCTTTTCTATCGAATTTTGTTTTTGATTTTCTAGTTACAATAATTTAAAAATTGATGCGGCAGTTGTCTAATTTGAACAGAAAATTTCTGATCGTAAATTGGTGACGATACTTCAGACTCTTTAATATACTATCATTATATTCTGGTATGTTGCATATTTTTTTTTTAATTTTCAATGAGTGTTACCATTTGCTACCAGTATTATAATTATTTATATAAGATTTTGTTCTATACGAAAAATCACAAGGATTCCTTACATCAAATTCACAAACCCAATAATGGAGTCTTAACGTAGATTTAAATATTCTTCAATAATCTCTGGACGCCTCTACTGTTTTCTTCGCCTAGGTTTTCTTTGTATTAAATAGAATTTGTTAATCCAAACAATGTCGAATTTTTAGAGCCATATAAATTTCTCAATGCCTACGAGTCTTAATGTAGATTTAAATATTCCACGTTAATCCCTGAATCGAAGCAATTCTCAGCTCTTGAAACAAAAAGAAAAAAACGCACAAAATATTAATTCCCGTCAGAAAAACCCTTCTACGAGCAACCTGAAAATTTGAAGCATCCGTCGATGACTCTCGAAGAACCGAAAACATCTCTCTTATTAAATCCTCGGGATGTATCCGTCGTATTTTTATACAATGATCGAAAACATCTATACCCGAACGTTCCGAAATAGAATACTCTTGCTAAGCGAACGTCTCTAAAAAGAGTTACTTCCTCGTCGAGGAGTTAATTTATGTTCTTACCTTGAACGGTGCCACTTGCATCCCTTAAGAAGAAAAACACTTTCACGAGACACTTGAAATCGACTTTTAAGCGCACGTTGCACGCAGCGATGTATCATCTCGCCTAGGTTGCGACTGAGATAGGTGGCCCGTAGGATCGTGATTTATTTCGCTCCTCGAACAGGACACTCGAGCGCATTTCCTCCTCGTTCCGACGGAGGAGGAAACCCTCTCCATCCTCATTCAAGCCTGTCTCTCTGACAACGTCTCTTCCTTTTCTCCCAGTTTTCGAGGGTGTATTGTTACGTCGGGAATTGTTCGGGGAATCCTTTGTTGACCGTTTGCTCTTCCTTAAATCCCCGGACCAGCAGCCTTGTTCGTTTTTATTTCAACGATTCCGCCCGACCTATCGACGCCGTTAGTCCACTGTCTTAATTGTGACCTCTTGTGAAACAGCTTTTCTCGTTCCTTCTGTCAACTACACCGAACGATTTCATCAAAAATATATCTATTCGTAAACTTTCCTCTGTTCTGAAATTAATATGGCACCTCACCGATTTCTATGTACTTCAAAGCGATGAACATTTTAGAAATATTACATTCGATTAATTTGTCAATGCTTCACTCATAGCGAAAAAAGAATGTATCTCTTTATCCAAAGTAAAAGAATATTCCCTTAATAACTTCCGGACGAGGAACTAAAAAGCTAGGTCAAAACGTCGCTAGAGAATTTAATGAGTTAAATTGAGTAATTAAATATAATCTTTCTTTTGCTTCGTAGGATCGTTATGCAGTTTGATACAAAATTTGATTTTCTTCTTCGTGATGCCAGAAAAGCCAATTTACTCGGCGACTTATTCCTTCCTAAATATAATTATTAAATGCCTCAACCTCGCGTCGGGTCCTTTTCTACATTAAATTAAGTAAAAATGCTGAAATGAAATCCTCCTATTTATGGAATATTTAGACGTGATCGGCAAAGTCAATAATGAATTCCTCCCTTAACTAGTAATGAATATACGAGTATACTAGAAAATTGAACAATTTTAATGAATTATATATGACAAAAGATTCCACCGTAGATTTAAAATAAGTTACGCGTTTTATGGATGTTGGAAAATTTGTAATCGAAGCTGAGAACGTGAAAACGCCAACGAAGGTTTTTTATTTCCCGCCTAAAGCCATAATTTTGTTAAAAACATCCTTGTATCGTCAATACATCCATTTCCAAAATATCATTACTGTTTGAAACTTCGGATGATAGTTTCGCCCCTTAAACTTCAGTTGCTGTGGCTAAAAAAGCGAAGAAGCGTGCCATATTTTTCGCCGCGCTACAAACCCGCAAAGTTTTTTAAAAAATGAGGCAGCTGCACTTCGCAGATGTGCCTTGAAAGTTTCCGTGTTAAGTGTCAAGTTAAGTGTTTGAATAAGAAATTGCAAATTAGAATAGCCTCACCTTCGGTTCATCTCGAATTTGAATTTCATATTTGGCCTTGTTAATTTTATAAAATACTGTATCATTTTATGTAGGAAAATTTTCTAATATTTCGAAACGAAAAAATGTTAGAATGTCACATTTAGCGAAAAAGCCCTAGTTATGTCCAATTATCGTTCGAGAATGACACTTCAAGTACAATAGACACTCGACCAGTTACTGGTTCGTTTGAACGAGCCAGAAGAAGTTACCTTTATGGAAGCTCCTTCCGTTTACTTCTCCGCTTCTTGTATTGTCCTTGGTTGTCCTCCGTGCTTAGGACACCGTTGGGTCCACTAGAGCAACCACTAGTCTCCCCCTTTCTCCTATAAAAACGTAAATTCGATTTGTCCGTCGTAGCATTCGTCTTTCCAGTGTTCCGTTAAACTCGAACCGCCATTCCTTATTTGTGTTCTTCCCTGTTTTACGCCCCGTACGAAGCTTCTTTGGGTTCTGCGTCCTCGACTTTTACGCGCCCATTCGAGTTCTCCCTTCGCTCTTCTTTCAATTCCGACGCAGTCTTTCTTCCGTCTACCCGTTTCCGCGTCGCCAAGGCGTCGAAGATGAATCGTAAAAGGTACGGTCTGGATCTGGCAATTAGGTACAGGCTCTCCTGGAACAACCCCCTCCTTCCTCTGGACTGCTCGAGCGTATCGTTTCCCGCAGGACCCTCGAGGAACCCTCTGTTGACCGCCCACCGGGTCCAGATCCCGCGTATAAGGGTTTTATTTCCACCGACGTTCCCGTTTCCTCGATATTGTCCGCGTCCTTCCTTTTCCTTTTGCACCTTCCGCTCGTGCATGATTCAGCACAGCCCCCGACATCGGTCGCGACGACGAAGAAATTCGATATCGGGCCGAAAGCTGGTTCTTTATTCAAAGATTGGGAAACGAGATTGCTCCCCGCCAAAAAGGGGATTGTGGGGGAAAAAGATCGCGCGTGGATTTTAATAAATAGAATTCTGATTACGCGCCGAATCGAGGACAGTTGGTGTATTTTATTCAGATACCTGGCGCAGAAATGCAACGCTCGATGAATACCTCAGATCCATTTAAAAAACATGGAGGTGAACTTCGAATGTCCGAAGTACCTCCATCTGCAACGAAAACTATTATCGCCACCGGATGGCCCCCTTCGTCCTGTGCAATTTTATCTCAGCAAATATTTCTGTGAAAGTTGTGGTTTCGAAGATATCTGAGGTGGTAATAGTTATTGCTCCACCCTGTATAAAGAAAAGTTTGTTCGGCAACATGAAACCTATCATTTAATTTAAACAAATTCCTTCAATAAACACAGAGGGTACGAATATTTATGGGACTGGCTGTAAGTAATATTAATGGATGATAGGTCGTCCTACAATTTATTTATACCAATTGTAGTGGATAAATTTTAAGGACTAGCCTAGTCGATGAAAAAAAGAGATTCCTGGTTCTTGTTTTCTCTCCTTCGGTCTCCTCGAGGTGAAAGGCTTTTCTTGGGACGAAAGTTGCTGGAAACTTGGAAGGGAATAAAGGAGAGGACTCCTTGTAAGTTTTCGTTTCCACTTTACACTGATTGTCTCTGTGATCAAAGATTGGGAATGAGTGATGGAGGATGAGTTTCCTTTTGGTTCGTTTACTTTGTGTGTTGTCACGTCGTATAATATTGACTGAGAGAAAGAATCGTGGACTCTTTTTGGGTAATCTGTGTTGGTTTAAAATACAGTTGCAAAATGGAACTCCATTTTTCACAAAAGCAGGTAGTCATTCCTAATACACAGTACAACACATTAAAATGTATGAGAATATCCACGATTGCAAAAACTATATAAAATATCAACAATAAGGTACATGTTACATCGTTTACGAAATAAAAAAATATTTTTCTTTTAATTTCAATTCATCATAATGTACCTGTACAAATATGAATTTGCATAAACATCCGCAGACTATTGATAACATTTCCAAAATTTATTTTAACGTCTATCCAGTCTAATTAACGTCACAAATATATCACAGGACAGTTAACGTTCATTATCTATTATTCGTATGAAATTCGTATGAAATTCGTATGAAATTCGTATGAAACAGCTCGCGCATTAAAATGGACATCCCGCGCTGCATAGCGGAAACGTCGATTGGTAACAATTACCAATAACAAACTGCTAAATATCCAGGCTGGGAACAATCGTCGGGACGCGATTAATTATAGTCGCGCGATTTTCAGCGTGAAACCGTGGAGCGATTTATCGCGAATCGTTGCATAAACAGAATTTAGCCGTGTCCCTCGAACGGAAAAAAAAAACTCGACGGGACAAATTTGCATTTGCAGTCGAGCGGAAATTTGAAAATGTTGATAAGCGAGATACGTGAAAAGAGAAGAATGGAAGCGAGAACGTTGCCTCATCAAATTAACGGCTAAAATTTAGCCCCTGTTTGTTTTCCGCCTCCATGCGTGGATATTCGTGTTTACTATCGGAAATGATATTTGTACAGGGTATAGTCGGTGATTGATCGACCATGCATATTTGTCGATGACTGACAGCGGTGTAAGGTTTATCGCGAAACATGTGCGACGCTCGCAATTTTCATGTGTATCGAGGCAACTATTTTGATGGTGACACGGTTTTTCTGAAAATGGGAGGCTTTTTGGTTTTTCCCATTAGTAGGATGCTTTCCGAAAGCTCGTAACAGACGTTTGGATATATATAATTGCATACTCACTGCCAGTTGGCATTCGAAATTCAGGAATTAGTGAAGAGACATAAAGGATTAGTATGAAGAGGCACTCTAGATCAGAGGTTTTCTAAATATTCAAATTCTTTAGTTAGACCCTGGATTAATATGCATAAAATAAAATAGATACAGGTCCATTGGTTATCAGGGTGTTTGAAGACTAAAGGCCACAAATTATTGGGTCATTCTACAAGTTCGTACCGCAGACTGTGACAATATTTAATTAAAATACTATAGAAATTTTATAGTGACGTATAATGTAAATAGTATAATGACTTTGTCTGAAATGCGGGAAAATATTGAAAAACGAGAGAAATTACTTTTTCTTCGTAACATTTAAGGGTATCTTTTACATATTAACTCTGACCCTATCACGAATTAATTTCAAATTAATTTCTAATTTTATTTTATTTCCACCTCGACGTCCCGTTGTTATCACTCAAACATCTATAAACTACATCATTCTCTAGTTTCACCAAAATCCCCCTGACATGTACCCCCCCTCTCCAAAAAAAAACCGTCAATTCTACATAGAATTATTACAACCGCTCCATAAATTATCACCGTCAGTTCACGGTACCTCTTCACTCGCACCCCCATCCTCCATGCCTTCCTACCGCAGACCCCGAACCTCTAGATCTCCCGTCTTCAACCCCCGACCAAAGGGAAACTTTCGCAGGAACGCGTTCAGCGCGTCGATTATTTTCCAGCTCCGTGGCAAAACAGATTAAAAGGCCCGCCCGTTGTTTCGCGCCGCGTCTAGGGGTCGACGTTGCAATAAAACAGCCAGCCGTGGGCCAAGCGCGAGGAGACGGACAGTGATTTCCAATAACGAACTCTGAAATATCCAGGCTCAGGGGCGGGAAAGAGGGGGATTGCTGGTTTCGGTCATGGAATGCAATCAATCGTTTCCAACACCGGATCCTCGGCCTTTGATTACCTTTATATCCGCCGCGTTCCGTGTAACCGGCTGCGTTCCGATAAACGCTTCGGGAATGTTAAATCCGCGGCGCAATAACCTATTCCCGGGCAAGCGGCTGGGAGCTAATGCGCATCGACGCGAGCCTGAAGTCTACGGGTCGAAAACGAGCGCGGAGCTGGGGGGCCGACCTATGCAAATGAGCACACACGGCCGACGGAGTTTCGCCCAAGGCAATCAAAGGGCCTCTTCCGTATCCCTCCCCCTTATACCCCCCTCTTGCCTTGTGCCACGGTTTGGCCAGGGTTGGTTGGCCGCCACGGTTTAGGACTCCTAAAGCTTTTGGGCTCTGTAGCCGATAGTTCCGCGAGTCTAGGACCCAGTGAGGTCACGAACTTCGAATTATGATTTTCGTTGGCCGCTTTGCGAGCTTTTACCCGCTTACCAGCGACGGATAAAGGGAGGATGAACTCGAGTAGATGGACAGAGAGTCAGAAAAAGGGGACAGGAACGGTTGGAGCAGACCAGTGCCTTTCGTCGTTTGGTCTGCTACAAGAGCGATAATTATTTGGATGACGGTAATGGAGAGGGGGAACCTTGAGGGGTGGAGGATGATCCAGGCTGAGCCGAGTGAGAAACGCTGTAGGCGACGGGTGGAGTTTCGAGGGGTGGTTGCTGGGGTTTCTTGGAGGATTTGAAATAACGATGATGTTCTGTTATTTTCTTTTTTCCTTGAGGGCTTGAGTCTGATGGGAGAATTTTAATTGGGGGATGATCGTGACATAGGAGGATCTGTGTAAGGAGGATATCGATAGGAGGATTTGATGTGCTAAAAAGAAGGACATGTTAACCTTTTAACGGCGCGGAAATGTTACTTAAAACCGACCTATTATTCGACGTGAAATTTATAAATAAATTGTGGAGTCCCCAACCTGACTCCTGGTCGATATATCGACAAGGCGTTAAAAGGTTAAGAATGTGTTCTGTAAAAGAGGTTTAAGAGCACACAGTGCATACAGTAGTGACAAGATTATTGCATTTTTTTATATTATCACTGGTGGATGGCTCACAACACAATCTAAATACAGAACCATACACTCAGTCCCATATATATTCGTACCCTCTATGTAAATTAAATGATAGGTTTGATGTTACCAAATAAATTTTCTATAATAAATATGTACATAAATAAATTTTACATGTACCTGTAATGAAAAATTTATTTGGAAACATCAAATCAGTTATTTAATTTAGACAAACTTATTCGATGAACGCAGCGGGTACGAATATTTCTATGACTGTAAGTAATATTCGTTAATAGATTCGTGACTTTTTTTTTTTAGAATTCTATTCCAATTGATTAAGTATGCGCGTACTTCTAAAATAACATTAGCTTGCACTCATCCAGCAGTGGCGAAACATTTATTGGCCACCTATTAATATTTTCTGTTGGATAAACAGAGAATAAACCCATCAGGTTCAGTCGTGCGCGCGAAAACGGTAATCCCGTTCATATCTCTGTTTGAAGGTTTTTATGGTGATCATATTTTGGAGAAGTCCGTTGACAAGCGGTAGCGGCCCCGGGAACAAAGCGTCCCGTGCAAATTTAACAAAGTGCAATTCACCGGGGCGTTCGTCCGTCAATAGAACAGACGATTACACAGATGAGAGAGGCGTAGAGCCAACACGCGGCGAACGGGTTGATTACATTGCAACAATTAACGTGCCAGATCCGAAAGTGAGTTATCGAAAATCGGGCCTGGCCCGTGGTCGGTGTCGCTTTAAAAAATTCCCGCTTGCGCGAATTTGATTTCCGTTAAATTGATTTCACGAGACGAAAACCGACCATCGCTGTCCTTATTCCGATCGTCGAGCATTTTGTCATTATTTCGTCACTAGAAAAAATATATCGTCACTTCTAAATGGATTTACCGTCTATTTAAAATGTTCCTCTCCATCGGTTACACGATTAAAAAAATTGCCTCAAACTTGTAAGATCGTGGAAATCTAAAAACGAAGATAAATGCATCAATGGATATCAAGATTGATCTTTATAGCAGAAACGTCCCTTTCCTCGATCCTCGATCCTCAGCTTCATTAGATGAGACAACGAGCGAGAAATAAGAAATCCTTCGAACGCGATTCCACTTGAAAGGACCGTCAGGTCGTCTCTGTCATGCGATAACAGAATATACGAGTGGAAAATTCAGTTGCGTCCACTCGGCTAGCTTAATAAGACGTTTCGAGATTCTCCGTCTTCTTCAAACTTTCTCCTGCAGCCCTCGAGCGGGCACGGTTAAATTCCATTTGACGTCTCAATCAACGTTGCTTCTTCCCAAACCGGTCCTCATTTTTACCGTTGCTGAAAACGCGTTTCAAGTTCAAACTGGATCACATCGTACGATGCAGGTCGTCCACGATTTGACACCATAGTCAAGAATCTTTTCCAATTTTGCAGCATCTATTGATACCTTCGAGACATCCTGCAAAATCATAGTTTAAACTATTACATATTGACGTGTGCACTGGGAAATTTAGGTTCTTCTATGTTTGATTATGTTTAATTAGCGAAAATTCAATTTTCCTGGTTCTAACTAAAGACCGGCGTTCACGGAAAACAGTACATTATGCAACAGTGAGAACAGTGCTATGACTGTATAGGAAAGAAAGGAGAATTTGGAAGCTGAAGGGTCAGGAATGAGTAACGGTGAAAGTTGGTGATTTGGTTAAAGTAAAGATTTGAAATGAGCCAGGAATGAGTAAGGGAAAATATTTACTATAATTGTATAACATAACGAACCCGGCATAAGTCAACCAAGAAAGGGAATGGAAAAACAAGCCCTCTCCATGTTTACGTTTCATCGAGCCAAGTACTTGGAGTCCCCGTAAAACTCTAGTTACGAGCAATTGCAAGGAGTGTTGCTCTTAGGTTCTATACTACTGTCGAAGTCTACGTCAACAACACCAAACCTTAAAGCACATAACACAGTCTGCACTTAAAGAAACCCACGCCTACGACGAACCGTAAGTTGATTTGCACGTCTCTATCTCCGTATAACATGAATTTATCATCGCGGAATCGTTTACGCTGCGTGAATCCAGGCTGTTTGCACGAACAACCATCTGGTCAAAGGTTCATCGAACGCGTTCCCATCGTCAAAGGTTGAGCGAATTCCGAACCTCCGTTTGTCGACGGCACACTTCTCTCTGTTTAGCATGCGTCTGCTCCGTCGTGCATCGCCTAGTCCACGGTAGAAAACGGAGATTCCTGCGCAGTATTAGTTCGATAATTTCACCGTCGGTTGAATGGTAAAATTCGACCGGTAATTTTGAAACTGCCCCCCTCCTCCGGGGTTCTCTCTTGCCGGCGTTAGCTCATACTTCATGTATGTAGCAACGGAGCTCGAGGAGAATTTTATAAAGCCCACCGTCTACGAGAGAGTATGTTAAAATAGTTCAGTCAGATTTTTCTGCTTTACCGGCGCGCCGTAGTCGACTTGACGGATTCTTCGGATTTTGCCTGGAATACGTTACACGCGGTGTATGCAACGGTGCATGTACGCGTATAACTCGCTCGAGGAGGAATGTCGGATGAGAAAGAAACATGGCTCCCGAACAATTTCTCTTGTTTTCCCCGTATACTCACGGCTACCGTGGTTTAAGAGATCAAACAATGCGGCAAATTCTAATAACTGTTGAGAATTTCGCGAGACTCTTGATGTTTCGTTGTCGGTGGTCGTCTTCGAAGAAATTTGGCAACTGGCGTGTTGCTGGAATTCGATTATAGCTCGAGAGGTGAGAAAAGGTACCTTGGAGAGTTGTCAGAATCAGAGTCGAGGCGCTGGATATTACATGATGCCGTTTAACCTTTTCGAGGTTGGGTACGTTTCTTTTCTTGCTCCACGATTCTCCATCAATAAGAAATAAAAGAGTTTCTGATAGGTCAGTTTCATGTTTTCATTCCGTAATCAGATTTGATAATGTCGGAGCCTAAAGATAACCTAGTCTCTATTAATTGCTTACTTAATCAACAAATTGTGATTTATCGACCAAGCAACGCTTCCTGTCTACCACGAACAAGCTCAAACTTCCTCGCTCGTCTCAATCCACCGTCGACTTCTTTCTACATTAATTTACACGTCGTTCCATCGATTATTCCCGCAATAATACGTAACCCGATCGTTGCACCCCGGAAGAGGTGCGGATTTCTCCTTAATTGCCAGCACTTGAGACTGAAAATAATCAACAACGATGGCCGCCCGACGGAAAGGAGGGCGCGTGCTTCGGCCACGGGCTCCCTTAATTTGTCCTAATTAGCGCAAACTGGCGTTAACGAAGATTTTACGTCCGCGGGAATTCATTAAGCCGGTTTCCAAAGTTCGCTGCCCGAACGGGGCGGCCGGGTACGTAGTTAGGCCAACCTGGGGAGTCCCAGACCGCCGTCTCCCGCGTTTCGCTTAAAAGAGAGATGAAAAAAAAAAAATGAAAACAAGGAACGGGAAACACCGAGGGCGGGCTTCCCACTGAATATTCATACATTGTAATCAACCCCTTTGGTCTAGGGGGTTGGACGCGCGCGCTACGTCTCTGGATACCTGACCACAACGAACTGAGTAACTTATTAAGGATATACAAGGGAAGCGGGACGCGAGCGCGATTTTATCGTATCATTTTGATTGTACAATTTTCTAACACAGTCTGCCGCGTGTTCACAAAATGAGGGATACGTAGAACATCTGAGCAGAGACAGATTTTCCTATACTAATAGAGGTTTTGTTTGAGACTCCTGCAGGAGAACGTCGTGTTATGTATAGTCCAATTTCAGTTGGGGACTTGGGGACATTTGTCGAAACTGTACCGAGGTTTATGTTTCATTTTATTGGTCACTTTACGTAGATTTTCTAAATATGCAAATGGCAGGCTCCGTAATCAAAAGAAACGTGTGTTGAAGTTGTAGGTAATTCTAAAAGAAGATCTGTTTTTCTAGATACTAATAATGTTTCTCATTTGTTTACTTTCAGTGTAAGCTTGTTAAAATTTATCTGAACTTGAGAGATTCTAGTTTAAAAAAAGTTTGATTTACTTAAGGAACCAAATGTTTTCTAGGTGTTATATGGAACCCTTTAGAAGGTTTTTAACAATATGGACATTACTATGCATATCGAGAATACAGGCGTATTTATATGTATAGGATACATGAGGGTATACATATACAGAGTTGGAGATAACAACTGGAAAACAATTACTAACCAATATCCATTTACAAGAGCAAGCGGTGCATCTTAAATAAATCTATGCACAATCAACAACTAGTTTCCTAAATAGGAAAATCTCTTTCGCAGGCGATGATAGTTCCCAAAGCGAAATATTTCCAACTACTTTATGTTCAATGGCTTTTTATCGAATCCTATATCATGGTACAGATATAGTACATTTGTGTGCAGAGCGCTGTACATACAGTTTACACACAAATATAGGACCGGGCTCAAACAGCCTTAGAGCCAGGCAAATGGAATTTGATCGCTATTATCTGCTCAGTTCGCTCGATTTCATGTACAGCGTGGAGTTTGGATCTATAGTCTTGACGAGTACCATGATGACGTCTGCGTAGGCATTGTTTCGTGTTTGTCGGACAAGCTAGCACGATGACCAGTGAGTGACTGGAGTGATTATCGAAGTAACAATTATTTTGATACGTGACAATAAGTAGACATTTCCTATTCGGTATACTTCCATGGTTTTTAATAATTTTTCAAAGATTAGAAATAAAGAATTAAAGTAATAGTTCATAAAAAATTTTAAAGGGTTGCTGGAGACGATATAAGAAAAATTCAAAATAGCGATTCGAAGTAGTACATTCGCGATACCTCGCGCTATACGTCAATCGTAAGAGCATTACTTTGTACGTTCTATATTATTCATCTTGTACATATTCAATTTCTCCACCCTTATAATACGTTTTCCTCTAGAATGAGAAACGAGTACCATTAGGTTCCCCGCTGCAAATGGATTAACATGCTCTTAGTAATCCGAATGGAAGGCAACCAACGTTGCTGTTCTCGTAAAGAAACCACCAGTATAGTCGAAAGTCTTAAAGAAGCTTCGAATATACTTGAAAATCCGAAGGGAGCCTCGAATATACATACAGAGTTATACAGAAATATCTCTGTCAAGTGATCTGTACGAAACCAAGGGTTTCTTAAAGAGTACGCGATTCTATGATGCGAGATTCTGAACACAGTTCGAGAATTTTCCACAGACATCAAGGTGAGACTATGATAAGGTAACCTTGAGTTTACACGTTGCATGTAGAGAAATCACATGAATTAGAAATGCAGTAATTATTTGGTGAAATGAAATAATTTAAATAAAAGGTAGTAATTATTCAATAAAAAAAAAATAATTCAAATAAAATACAGTAAATATGAAATGAAATGAAGCGAAGCAATGTAATCTTGAACCTGATATCAATGAGAATTGAAAGTGACATTAAGAGCAGGTTTGATTTTACGCACATTTTCTAATTTCGTAATTAGATCAGCAACGTTGTCGTTTTAATTTTCCACGGATGCATGTTCACTGGCTAAGGATACGAATAACCCGTTTCGCGACCGAATTGGTATGCAAAGTGGCTTTCGCAGCTTAAATTGCTTCAAACCAGCTGATACATATTAATGGAATTCTGTGCGTTACCTCAAAGAAAGGCTATTGTCGGATCGGTTCCCCTCGTCCCAGGGAATTTCAGACTTTCGTTTTATTGATCCCCCATTAAACACTTGACACATTGTTCTATTTTACTACACGCTCCCGTAAACAGTTCAAACTTGGCTCCGGAACACTGCTTAATACCCAGCGACGAGCATTGAAACTATGTTATCCAACTTTGGATCAACAAAACATTGTTACACGAGCCCTCCATTACGTTAATTAGACACGCGGCACGAAATAATCAGACGAACGGCTTGGTGTTCTGTAAAAGTTTGGAAGTAATGTGTAATGTTGGACACTTAGTAAGAATTATAATACGTTAAATGGGTTGTTCTGTATTATTTAATAGTAACATATGTGTTTTTCCCTTGTTTACTTTCGGTGTAAGCTTATTGAAATTTATCTGAACTTGAGAAATTCTAGTTTAAACAAGTTCGAGTTACTTGAGGAACTAATATTAGTGCGTAGTATTTAAATTAATTATATTAAATTACGAAATAAACTTGTGATGGAAAGGGGTTTAATTTTAAATATTCCGAACGATTCTACACGTCACAATAAGAAGTCCAGAAACTACAATATCATTGAAATATTGTTTTTGAGTTAACATTTGTTAGAGGTCAAATTTCATCGAATTTTTTCTTCGTCTCAAAGTGATCATTCCACAAAAAAGACACTCGTGCCTAAAAAACTTTCAAATATTTGAAAGTTTCGCGATTGTGTACACGGTAGAATATATATCCGCAAGAAGTCATCTTCCTATCGATCGTATCGATCGAGAAGGATCGAAACGATCATTCTGCTGTCATCCGTTTGGAATTTTAAACATCGCGGGCTCCATCGATAATACGAAAGCTCGTATCTGTCCGGCACGTCTCGACCCAATTGGAAACTCGATCAGTCATTCACCTTCCCTCTGGTTGGATCATTATTTCATTCCTAATTAATTACCATTGCACACTCGCGATACGCTGGCCTGGCAATTTGTTCAGACTATAGGCACGGTCGGTCTGTCGTATCTCGACACTCTTGCGGATTAATTAATGCCTCGAGGTCTCTGGAGATAGTCGCTGTATCTGCCAGATGGAAAATTGCATAAAACAGCATCAGAGACCTACTAATTGTTATCACATATTGATCCCTCTTTTTTTCTTTCTTTTTATTTACCGAGTTCAACCGTTTGCGTATAATAACGCCTATGCTGAATCCATCGAGTGATATTTCATTGAAAATGACCTAAACTTATTACTCCATTTATCTAATCCTGCTATTCTGGTGAAATAATTGTTTCAATCTTTTAACGAGATCGATTGAGTAAATTATTTGCCTTGCGCACTACTCCCAAAATAAATGCTTGGGATTCCTTGATTACTTTAGTAATTCACAGGAACATCAATCGAACAACGAAGTTACATTTCGAGTTACTAGATAGAGTACATGAAGGATGAAAATAGAACATTTTGTGTAATTGGAGTGGATATTTTGTTTAGCGACAACTAGAGGGTTCCTATAATAAAAATAGACCTGTGCAACTGTTCTAATAGCAATTTAAAAAAAATATAAATTATTTATTTCTAGTTAAACACAGCTTCCAGAATAAAGAAATAAGTATCAATTTTTTCTGTCTATATAGAACCGTGTCTACATGTTAGCCACGCCCGTTATATCGTCGATTCGCGGCACATGATTGGCGAGCGCGGCTAGATATTGAATAAACGGGAAAAAAACGTGGTCTGGCTGGCGGGAAGGAATCGGGGATCGTTACCTTTCGTTACTAGGTCAAGTGGAATCCCGAGTAACGAAGGAGTTCTTTGCAATTCGAGTCAAGTGGTAATGGCTCCGGTCTTCTCCTTTCCTCTCTCTCTCTCTCTCTCTCTTTCTCTCTGTACTTTTTATATTTTTTCCCTTCTTGCCTCTGTTTTTTCTTCTTTTTTTTTACGTGGTTTCCGGTGCTCGAGAAGAGGAGGGATAGAATTCGTCGTACGGCTGCGTGAATTCGCGCAAACGCTACGTAACGAGGCACGCGGAGTTCTAAATCGTCACGGCGAGAAACAAAGCTCCTTTCGCGGCCTTTCGGAAACGTTAGTTCGACGATAACTCTGTTGTAGGAAGGAATAATCTCGTTAATCATTGTCTTTTCTGTTCGTTGACGGAATTAATTAGCTTTAAGAGTATAATTTGAGAGTGATAATTTATACAATAATATAAGAATTTATATAAGAATTTAAAGTAAAAAGAATCTCGTATAAGAGTTCCAATTAGAACACTTCCACATTACCATCAAAACGTCATAAATTTATAAAGTTTACACACCTACAATCTGAAATATTTTAAAAGCTATATGCACCTGTTCATTACTCTGATTAAAATACGCCCCCTAGGTACCTCGAAACACCCCAAGAACTGTTTAAATTCGAACAACTGAAAATACACCCCCATTGGCAGCCACTTTAACAATCTCGAATGCCACGACCCCAACAATACACCTCTCTAACGAGTCTCGCATTAATTAAAACCACTGGAACCACACACCCCGTTATGTAGCCCCGTCTATCCATTCATCCAATTATCCGTAAAGCATTCCAACTTCCAGCCATTACATCGTCCGAATAATCACATTCCCAGTTAACTCCTGGTGACGCGACAATTGAAGCCCCCAAGACGTTTCGCGTCGAGGTTCCTCCAGGATCCAGGTCCCCCCTTCGTCTCGGACGTCTCCGCTGGCCTCTCTTTTAATCAGAGCCGCCACCTGACCCACTGCCATTTTCCAGGTTTTCCTCGCGACTCCCATTCTAGTCCGTCATCGCGTCGCCGTGATTCTTTGTCATATTCGTGAAAATAGCGGCGAGAGGCGCTCTCGGGAAGAAGGATGAAAAAGAAAAAATAGGCGAGAAAAGGGGAAAGAAAGATGGGTGAAAAGACGACCCAGCATTGTCCTGCGCCCTCGACGCCCAACGCGATACTAGGGTGTCCTTAATAAAGTCGACGGGGCGAAAGCTTCTTGGAGAATTCGTGTCGTCGCTTCGGGGGGTCGGAACTTCAATTAAGAGTTCCTCGAGGCGAGCACCGATCGAGGGATCACTGGTTCGAGATATTCCAGTCGGATAAAATAGAAAATCGAAGGGGTGGTGCCCGTCATATGTCTGGCAACTTAATCGCTCTGGGGACGAGCCTCGTCGCGAGTCGGACAATTAAGCCCCAGGCGGGGGGAACAATTCTCGAGGACGGTAACCTGGGCGAAACAACCGCGAGTAAAACAACAAAAGGGTCTGGGATGGAATGGGCGACATTGTAACGTCGATCGATCCGTTTCAGCTGGGACGATCGAAGCTGCTCTCGAAGAAAGTTGTCCTAACCTGTTAAGTGGATTACGGCGGGGGCTTCTTTATTTGAGCTTCCGATGCTCGAATGCTCCGCAAGGGTGGATTGAAAAGTTGGCTTAATATGGAGGGAGTGTGTATTAATCTTCTCTAGGAGACCTGACCCCAGACAGCGTAGGTCTGAGTTGGGTATCTTTTGTTTATCTTTTAGAGATGGCGTTTTGTACCGTTTCCGGTGAGTATCAGTTGTGGTTTTGGAGCATGCAGCAATTTATTTTATTATTTATTCAGTTTTTCTCGATAGGCTTGGTAACAGAATGTTGTTCGTAGGTCAAACTGTTTGAGATACAAGAATTTCAGTGATTTTAGGACCTTTCGCGCGGGGAGTGAATTCCTCAAGGAGAAAATTCACGTGTATCGGCTTAATCTCTCCAGACTAATTGATCTGAAAGTTCCAAAAGGGTTGCCATAAAATGATGATATGGAACTCGAAATATTACAGAAATCATTTTCATGTGTTTTCCAAACATACATACAGAGTCTTGAGAGAATAGATAAAAGCAGAAACGATCTCTGTTTTTATTCGTCTTTAGACGCTAATGCATTGCAGTAGATTAGATATAAACACACAGAAGTAAAAATAAAAGTGGCAGTACTTTTTATTAGGTTCCTGAAGAAGTCACCAGCTCTAATCCTCGCCCCCTTCCCAAGGGGATGAGATGCTACACCTGAACCAGCGTTGCGAGCTGGCTGCATCTCGTTTTCGATTCTCTGGCAATTGCGCGTGTAATACTTGGCGTAACGAAGGAAAGAAAAGGATACGACTCTGTTCTTCCTCGGTCCGCGTGGAGATCTTGAGCCTAATAACACAGTGGCTCGAACCTTTCTTGAGGTTGCGCTCGGATTGAAAGCACACTGGGGGAGATTCAGTTAAACGTTTCATGATTTTCAGGGGAACGAGGGAGATAAGAGAAGTTTAAAGAGATGTCCCTTTGTTATTGCGTTTATTCGACTCCATTTTTCTTTCTGTGCGTTCTATTCAAGAAACCGTCCTTTGTTCCTCCTTTGTTTCCGATCGCGAACTGATTTTCGATCTATCGAAAGGCGAGTATATATTTGGAGGCAAAGGAAAAGGTTGCAGGAGATACGTTCTTTTTTGGTGGTTTTGGAAAAACGTTGAAAACAATAGTTAGGATTGTCTGTTTCACTTCTTTCTTTTTCATTATTTTTTAAAATATGATTCACCATAAATCATAAATTCTTTTCCATTATTACGTTTTGTCTCACTATCGAAGGTATAAAAATGTTCTCATATACCTGTTAAACGTACCTATAACCATTATAATATTATTATGTATGATGCCCATATTATAATATTATAACAGTCAAAGATAAGTTTGAGATTGTATGTTTAGAACTGATGATTTATAGACTCGCATTTGTCACGTAATTTTGTGTATGGAACACGTATCACACATTAATTATCTGATACTTGTTCGGAAACACCTCACGCATCGGAGAGGCATGGTTAGAATACGAGAAAAGCGATGTAAATTATAATTAACGCTGTCCAGGGATTTGGACAGCCGTGGCTCACAGACGATACTTTACTGTTTCAGGTACGTAAACCGAGAGGAAACACTTACCCATAGCCAGTCAGTGTAAAGTAAGTAATTTATGCGATCATTTTTATTATCTCGTCGCGAGCCCATGGCGGAACGAAATAGTATTATCATATTCAATGGTCGTGCATACCTCTTGTCCCTGAGCGCGGCATAAATTGGATTATTTAATACGTCCTGTTTACCGGCGCCCAGCTGCAAACTTCCGGTTTCCAGCCCTTCGTGAAACTATTTTTCACAATCAATATGACAATCGTTGTTTCCTGGAGACGTTTTCCATTGTAGACTAGATTTTTATGACACTTGAAATCTCCAGACACTTTCGAAATGCTCCGCGTACAAGAGAAAGATGGAAATACGGAAAATTGTGCACGAGTATAGATTGCTATAATTTATTTGACTATTTTAATTAATACTGGGTTTCCTTTATTTTGTTCTATTTTAGTGCCATTTACTAGATTAATTTCTTCTCTCCATTATTACTCTACAATTATGGCAGAGTTCACTCAAAAATTCCTACAGAGTATTATGCTGGAGTTACTCTACGGTATTATTTTAGACTCCGAATATGTTCAAGTCGAAAACGTCATGTATCGTAGACGCAATATCGACCGAAATTGTCATTTCAAGGGCAAGATGAAAGTCGGAAAGTTGGTATGCAGATTGTAGTTTCTAATGAATAATTTGCAAATCTAGCAGTCTCACTCTCTGAATCTGCACCTGGATATGTAAGAAACTTGCATTTTCTTTGCCTCGAACATCGTGACTGAGAATCACAGATGGACGGAACTTTATTCGACTGATGAATGATTAATAGACACCGTGCATTATTAATATACCTGCACGGTATAAATTACAAAAGAGGAGAAACTATATATACATTTTTTTTATATCATTTATATATATGTTGGCTTTCTTAGGTTATTTTATACAATTACCTCTCATCCTGAGCAGCTAATAATTTCCAATACTCGCACACATAATAATGCTGAATCTTAAACCCTCCTGGAAAATCGAAATAATTACTGTTCAATTAACTTTTAAATGCACTCCCCAATTTTTGTATTTGATCCTCTACAAATTTCTATTTGTATTAATTATACGTAGATCCTTTCAGAGAATACATGCATTTACCATCCATTGAAGAGTTCCGTCAACACACGAAATGTTGAAATTTTAAATAAACTATCTCTATACCCCCCCCCCCACCTTCAAAAAAAAAAAAGCTCAAAAAGAGATTATTCTCCATTCGAAATGTTTATCAAGATAATAAGAATGTCGCCCACCTCTGGCGAGAAACGACATACTTTCAAAACGGCACTCCACCACCTCCATCCGTAATTTCTTCTCGGATTAGCTGTAAAATTTCCGTCCACTCGTGTTCTCGCAAGCTCCGCCGGCACGTTTTTCCCGCGTTGAATTTTATCTGTGATTAAACGTCACTCAAAGAAGCGCTCCACATTCGCCGCAATATTTCATGCGGACCGTAATGCTTTAAGTGGCCCGCGACGCGCCAAATCCAATATTTGCCCGACCACCGGCGAAGCACTCTCAACAAATTCGCGTTTTGACAACGCTCGTGTAATTTTATTTTCATTACCCACCGGATGTCGCGCGTTTTCGAAACTTTCACGATGGTCACGAGCGTCGGCGACCCTCGCCCCCGTAGTTTCAGCGCTGTTTCAAGTTATGGTTGTAGAACGAAATCCGGGGTCCCATAAACGTCGTTCGTCATTTACGACGGTGTCTCGAGTTACGGTTCGCGATATATCAAGCCAAGTTTTGGGGCCTTAAACTGGTTACGGCGTTTTGAGTCCGAGCTACAAGCGTCAATATTCGCCATGACGTTCATTCATGGCAGCCATCGCCAAACTTGAAGTGCATCGACGGTTGCTCGACGAAGCTAAAAATGTTTAGGAAGCTACTTGTTGGAATATTGCTATTTATCTATCTCGATGTACATAGAAGTTGCAGCACGAGTATGAGAATTGTCATGGACCTACTTCTTGGAATGTGGAAATTACTGTATTTTAAAGTGCATGGAAATTGCAGCATAACTCTGAACATTTTCAGTGAGCCACTTGTTGAAATATGATAATTGCTGTATCCTAAAGTGCCATGGAAGTTGCAGTAGACATTTGAATATTTTCAGTGAGATACTTGTTGGAATATTACAACTATTGTACTTTAGAGTGTATGTAAATTTCAGCACCAATTTGAATATTTTTAGCGAGGTACTTGTTGAAATAAAACAATTGCTGTATCCTCTTTTCCTTGACGACACTTATTTGATAATCTGTATGTTCATTTCTACTTTTTTTTTAAAATTTCATACGAAATTATGTGGACTACAGCTGAACAAAATGAGGATCTCACGATGATCGTAAGTATAAATAGTCGAAACGTCTATAATGAAATGGTTGAAAAGGCACCATGTAATAATATACCCTTTTATAGCCAGATATAGACTGACCCTACACTATTGTTCTCCGAGAACCTTTGTTCATTGTCCAAATACCGAACTCCCTTTATAAACTAAGCCAACAGGAAGTACAGTACTTAGAAATATTTATTGCATTACTCAAATATTTAACACGTTATCACTCATACCTCCACTAATATTAGTATTAGAGTAGTATACTTATGAATTCATTCCATAGTGACATTTTATCATGAAATTAAAAAATGAAAATACCATTTTGTCAAGCTTTTCGAACTGGACAATACACAATAATCAGACTAACAATCACAAAAGTGAAATAATCACCTGTATTACCGTCCTTTCTTCAGTTTTAAAAGTTCTATAAAGTGATATTTTCATTTTTTTAATATTACGATAAAATATCACTGAAATATATGTATGAATATTCTATTTACTACAAGTCAATCACCGACCAATTAATCTATCACGTAACTACAATTCCATTGCGAACATGAAATATATTTCTACGAAAATCATGAAATTAGATTTTCCCCAGCGTTTCTTCTTCCATCCGTTTGTTTCCCTTCTCCTTGCATAATTCCACTCGGAACCAGACTTTATTCCCCTGCAAAGTGCTTTCCACCGTGATTTTGCGCTCTCCAAAACACGTATCTGAACAACCACGAAGTTCTTCGGTTTATTGGCACTTCGGAGTACATTCGTCGAAACACAGCGACGAATTAAATGATTTCAACGGAAGTAGGATTACAGTTTGGAAAGCGCCCGGCGCAAACTTCTCGCGCGATTTTGCCAAGGTTGGGTAAATTAACGGCGGAGTTCGAAGCATCGTGGAATCGCGCAGCTTCTTTTCGTCTTCTTTGTTTTCCTGGATCGTTGTTACGGTTCTTCCTGGCACTCCAGGAAAAATCGTTCCGTCCCGGAATGGGTTGTTCCAACGATGCTCGTTCCGACGATACAGCGCGAGATCAGGAAGAAATCTAAACTGTAACGGCGGCGTTCGGCGTTAAGATCACGAATGAAGATAAGATTCTGAACGTTACCTAGCATTTTCATGAAGCCTTTTTGCCCGGGGAGGTTGGGAACAAAACAACGATCCGAGATAATAAAGCAGTTATAGCGAACTACTGACAATAAAACATTGATCTAGAGTGGTGTTTTCTGAAGCACGAGGCGCCCTAGGGAGGTGCGAAAGCAAACGTTTCTTGTAGCAAAATGTGGACAGGTTCGATGTCTACTTTTGTAAAAGACATTTTTTCTTACATTATTACAATCTTTAATGGTGCCTTTTCAAGCATTTTATTGAATACGTTTCATCTATTTTTATTTATGTATTTTTTAAATTTATTGAATCGTTTGATCATCATTTCTTTAATACGTTGGTGGAAAACTACTCGTGGAAATATATATCAGCCTAACATTTTGTTTCTATGCAACTGGAACTTATTTCTGTCGAATTTAAACTAATATTTATTGTTGCAGTTTCGCCAAATTCATTAATCGTATGCAGATCTATTTTCTTTAACATCTCACCTTCAGAATTGATTTATTTAAATTTTAGTGAAAAGTACTGTCACCCATATATGGCTGGCATGGCGATCAACGTGTTAATCCCTTAATTTCCAAAACTGCTTAGAGTATTTTATCATCAATATCATGTAATCAATCTCGATATAGTCTCGTCTTCTCTTTTATCTTTCCTCTTACCTCTGAAAACAAACACTGAAAATTTGTAATTAAATATTTCACCATCGTCGCTCCTCTCCTGCTGCAATTTGTATCGTATTTTGCCTCGTCTTAAAATGGAAACATTACATGAATTTTTGTGTAGAGGTCTGCACAATTCCGTAAAAATCTGACGCCATAGGGGCGCGCACAGTTTAGTTTGGAGAAAAATGATAATTTCAGTGAAATGATATGCACGTGCTTTGAATAATGAAATGGGGCACGAAAGTAACGACGACGTTGTCGTGCTTCCGCATTTTAAAGCTTTCGAAACTTCAGAGATGAGGATGGTTTAGAGCGCAACACCTATGTAGCCAGGAAAGCATTTCTCTGTCTCCATACTTTCTCATTTTCCTTGCTTCGTTTGCATTAATAATATCTCTGTTATCTTTCTACGTGTACAAGATAGTTAATGTTGCAAATAATAAAATATTCTTACGTGAACATTTCCTTGCCTCTAAAATGGTCCCCCGTATCACATGACAAGAACACAGAAATTTTAAGTATGGCAATAAAGATCGCTTGGGATAAAAATTGTCACGTCAAAGAAGAAATTACTCTGAGTACCTGCTTTGTCTGGTCAATGTCATTAAAATGAACAGTACTTAAATTTTGTTTAATCATGTGCTTAAATCATATAATGTATTAATTTTTTGTTCAAAATTTTATATATTTTTAACACATTATCTACTGGAAATTTATTTCTAGACTATTCAATTGTAGTAAATGCCCATAGAAACCTATTAATTGTATTCTTATTTATCTATGTACAATATTAAGTTAGAGGAACCAGGCCAAATTTTTTATTTACTTAGAATACAGAAATTAATGTTAGCCTAGATCAACATACTAACGTAAAACCTTTTTCTTAAACTGTAGACTGTTTCTAAATAGATCAGTGAATGAAATAAATATTATTTAAATAACTTCTGAATATCTAAAATATCCTGAACCATAAGGATCCAACACATAACATTTTCTTGTACATCGCACTAAAACAATATTTCTATGATTATCCACAGCAACGATATTTACCACCAAGTCCCCCCACGTCTCTCAATTTTCGTTAAACAACAAAAAGAATCGACGTGAATGGATCTCGTCGCGATTGTTGCCTGCTTAACCCAACAGTTAATAAAGAATAGAAAAAACGAGAGGTAGTACGAAGCACAGATACATGAAAGCCTGAAGAGGGGCGGAAAGAAGAGGCGCGCAAGGGCTGGGGGCTGCAGTGGAAGGAGGGGGCAATGGATTCTTTTTTCTCGCGATGCCAGCAGGCACGGAAAGAATACATTTTCGCGTCGGAGAAGGTTTATTATTTCGGTGGATCCTTTTCGACTCTCTCCCAATCCCCTTTGGAGCGTCGGATCCTTCTTTTGTTTCCGTTCCTTTTTCAAGCGCGGGACCCTCTTCCACTTTTCGGACAAAGTCCGTCTACTCTTATTCTCCCTTCGCGTAGAAGAAACCGAGCGGTTGCAAACACTGTAAGGTGGTTCGCTCGCGTCGATGGCTTCGGCTCTCGCGCGACAGTCGCCTCGTTATTATCGCGGGCATTTGCATTTTTACTGCACGTTCTCGCCGAGTGCAATTGCGCATCCCTGGGAGGCAGAGGAGATGCGGCAGAATTCGTTACCGAGAAACCGCACGGTAGATATCGCGCACGTGCGTACTTTCGCGTTAAAATCGCCGGGAACTTGGGCACCTTTAATTCCCTGACCCCTGGTTTTCAAGGAAATTTATGCTAATTCTCTAATGGTGTATTCCGCGAATTTTACCCTTTGGCTTTATTTGTAGGTTGTCTTGGCCTTCGATACAGATTCCTTTACGCGAGGAATTAGTTCGGTGAAACCATAGGGAAGATATTTTGGTAATTATTTAGCTGCTTTGAGACATATTTTTTTTTTTTTTTTTAACAAAATAATAATTAACTTCGACACTTTACATGAACACATAATTAATTTATTCACTTCCCAATCAGGATCTGGATTTAAATAACTAGATGTACAATTTTTCATTTTTGTTTCATCTGCATTCTTGCATCAACTGCTCTGGGAATTCAAAATACATTCAATTTGTAAAAATACTTTGTTTGTCGATTCACATCCAACAGAGCTGCAATATATTCCATTATTGTTTGGAACCATTAAAAATTGAAACGCATATTTCGGTTTTCCACGGTCTTTTGGCTCGTTCATTTCACTTGGAGAAACACTTTATCGGCTGATATTCAATGGACCAAAAATATCTGTCATTATAATCTTCAAATATTAAATTTAATCGGTTCGAATACATATTTTAGAGTTTTAAGCTCTTTTGGCGCACATTCACTGCGCCGGATTATTCGAGAATTTGTGTAACCAGCTAAAGAATGTTTGCATTTTCGAAATTTGACGAAGCAAAATGCTTATCATTTTCGACGCGTTTGTAGAGCTCATCGTACTTTTTAATAGAAGAGATTGTGAGCTTATTTTTTGAGCCCGAGTAGTCAGCGCGCTTTCGTTGGAAAATGAAACTCGTGTATAACAATTTTATTCGTATTGCCTGGGGATGCAGAGCTTTAACGGAGATTAATTCGATGTTACATAATGCCTCGATGATCTCCTAATTCCCTATGTCAGTTAATGCGGGTGCGTAATTTGATCAGTGAATCGTTGATCTCGTAAACCGCTTATTGCCTGCGTGTACGCGTTAATTACGGAAGATCCGTGTCACCTCTATTTGACTGTAATTGAAAATCACTTTCTAGAATTATTCTCAGTACCATTCCTCGGTGTATTTAAATAATATAAGAAATAAAATTAATTAATTTACTAAAATAATTAAGTTCGTTACTCTTTATCCAACTTTCAGTTACTAAAAGGTATTCGAAAAATGATATTATAGACTCGTGATGACAAAACCATTGTTTCACTGTTACACTTTTAACACGCGGCGTACCGCACACCCACTTTCTTCCAAAATAAAACTACCCTCAATATGTTATCACTTTTCATGAGATTCCTATACATTTGCTGTTATGTATTTTTCAACGTGAGCATTAATAAACAGTTTTGGAATTGCTTATTGTGCATTCGTTTTCAAGTTAAATTGGCTTTTCATTGTATATATCTGCTCTTTAGGAATTCAATTTGATTTTTCAAATATTTTTCCCTCCGAAAAAAGCTGCAGCCAATGATCGAAACGATAATATTAAGTATTTTCTTTCACAATTTCAAAATCAAATAAATTAAATCCACACTTGTGTGCTACTCCGCACAATGTCTGCGTCAAATAAAATTACGAAGGAGACTGTTGTCGTATGTCAACTTTACCATTTTTGTATACGTGACAAGAATGTCGCAGGATGATCTCGATGGAACGAAGTGACGCGGGTCTTCTGGTTGAACTATGCGCGTACACCACTACAAGTTGAAGTTAAGTTAATTCGAGCACAGCTACGGAGTCAGAGCAAAGATTGAAACAGGGGGGAAAGCAAGCATGAGAAGTGAAGGGGGGTGGGGGAGACTCCACCATCTCTGATACGTAGGCTCTGTTTGTACACGCGAACCAGTATCGTTACTTCCATGTTCCACTTACTCATTCTTTGTCACGTACTCATTCTGCTCGGGTCTCCTTTGTATCGTCTACCTTCGCCCAATAAATCATTCTCTCTGTATGTTTTCATTCCCAACTGTCTCTGGCGCCGATCGGTCTAATTCTTCTTCAGCTACTCCCAATTGATACACAATGCCCTCGTGTTTACCTGCAGTTCTGCACATCTTCGTGTATGTATTTCAGGGAAGCAAATTTAAATTTCGATTAATTCATGACTCTTTTGTTTATCATTCTGAATGTATTACAAGATGCACATTTATTTATACAGGAGCTTAATTTTCTTTTAGAGTTTTTTTTTTCAGGAAGTATATCTTCGATAAAACGTTGTTGATAAAATATTTATTTTATTTTTAAAACGATTGGCAATAGAAACAAAATATCGTAAAATTACTGCAAAATTTATTCTTTCTCCTGCTCTGTCTCCGTCAAATCGACACCATCAGTTTTTCTAGCGACTCGAGCTGTCTCCTTATTGCACCACGAAAAAAAAGGAATTTTTTAAATCCGTTATCACGTTCTAACCTCAAAACCATAACAAAATGGAGCTGCCTCCTCATTGCAACCCACCCCTCGATCGTGAATAGACAATACACAATTTGGAAAATAGAACTGAATTCTACCCTAACAAATCCACGGACGAATTACCCTCCCAATTTATCGTTCAAGTTCCGTCAGACTCTTCTCCATTTGATCGTATCGATCGCAATTTTATCTGGACGCCAATTCAATTCCTGTAATTGAAGGTGCACCTCTAGGCCCACCCCCGCACTCAATTTTTCCCCTTTATTATTTTCCTTTCACGTTTCACGTCCCGTCGAGTGCATTACTCTCGTCCCGCGGCCCACGGTCCGCGACACAACCCGGAAATATGTTTCTTCATTTCCTTCGGAGATTTCCGGATTCACAAAAGAATTCACGGATAAGTTTCACGCGACAGTTGCGCCGTGAAAGCAACGGGGATCAAGGTGCTCGTCTCAAAAGCTAACATCCGTTGAGGAGAATCCACTCTCGATTTGTAAGATCGCTTTGAGCACGCGAGCCAGGGTTACTCGGTGCATACCCTGGCACGCTCTCTTCCCGTTTCTCTTTCTCCAGGCATTCCACTCCTCTCCACTTTGGTTCCTTCTGTATTCTACGCGCCATCATCATTCTTCCGTACCCTCTTAGCCCCCCACCCTTGTTCGCCAAACGGATCCCCCTCGGATGTGTTCCCTTTCCAACCCAGTCCCGGGGCACCGTCGTTTGCTTCTCCCGAACGAGTAAATACACCGTGCTGTTCAACTTATCTCGAGTTATCTTAAATATCGCCGACAGAACAATGGCGGTTCAATCCGGGCGAGACGCGATTGAAGTTTCCCTTTTGCAATTATTTATCGCGTCGCGGCGTTCGACGCCGGTACAATTACGCCGCGCTGCCAGTCGACCATTTGCCTGATTCCTGATTTTTTTCTTCGGTGGCTCGAACCTCGGAAAAAATGACCATTTCCGATCGGAGACAGTGACGAATGCGCGTTGTCGCCGGGCTAAATCTTGAGCGGATTTATTTATCCGTTTAGTTGTCCAGGGATTATTCCCATTGTTTGCTAAAGCGAGGCTTGAGCGATCGGGGACTGTTCGATTTGAATTTGACGGATGAAATGCGAATGTGTACCTAGACATTTTGGATGCCGGACTGAATCTAGACGAAATTTTCACAAACTTGAAATTTTGTTGAAATTGAAATTGAAGATTAAATAATTCAACATCTGTTGTAGTATTCAGCTCTTTTATTTTTAGGGTTAACCTGGTCTAAGATTAGTATGGCAAAAAAATTAAAAAAAAATCCTAATACTATAGTTTTCGAGGAAAGAGATAGTAGTTGTATCCTGAATTGTGGACAACAGGTCTAGAAGGGTTAATTTTCCGATCTCACCGAATTTACGAATCATGTCTCATCTACAAAATCAATTTTTATGGTTCCGTAATGAGAAGTCCTGTCACCCATTTCTGGGTAACATGGCGAGTTAATTTTCTAATTTGAGACCATTCTCAGAAAGGCAAATGTCGGAACAAAACGAGAGTTACGTGGATAATACTGGGACCGCCATAATACCTGTAACGAACAATTTTGTAATCCACGGTTGCGTCTACCATTGTCCTGCTCCCATTGACTCTCGGTACAAGCAGCATCCACGATATGAATGATTACCCTAAGCCCCGCGTGAGCATATGTTTCCGAACATCGCTTTCACTATCGGTCAGCATCGCAGCGAACCGATTCACAGTCCTCCCGATTCGCAGAACAGGAACACAATTCCTGGCGTTCCAGAATTGCTCATATTCCCCTCGTACTGTCTTCCTGGTCTCCTCGGAGCAGGACAATCCCTTCTATTCACCTCACCGTAATCCTTCTCTGTCCCTCTAATTTCCTTCCGTCGTTCCCTCGCCAGTGTCCACTCTCCCTCTTCAAGGTGTTCTCCTACTTTGTTCAACTACGATCGTCTCGTAGCGTTGTATTCTCTTCCACTCCAGGTCGCCATTTACCTGTCTCTTCCGGATCTCTCTATCTCTTATCGCCTGGCGTCTCTCCCTTCATCCTTCCAGCCTCTCTGGAGTTCCTCCCCTCCTCCTCTTCTCGAGCACACGAGCGCGCCTACCTCGCACGTGGGTGTACCGCCGCCACACGGAGACGGTCACGTGCACACATGTGCACACATGGACACGCGCGTGTCCGTGAAACAGTGGTTCTTAATCCTGTTAAGCTCGTGTTAGAGTTGCAAGTATCGTGATATTGTTTAGGCAGAAAGCAACTTGGAGTGGGGAGGGGGTGGTAAATTGGAGCGATTGTAGCGACCATTTTAAAAATAGCGAATTAATAGTAAAATATTGTTGTGTTCTTAGTTTTAGGTAGATGTATTTGAAGTTTCTTATTTGGAACATTTTAATGTCTAATACATTTGAAATGCTTCCTTAGAATATTCTCCTGTGGCTTGACATTCATTATTGTATGTTCTGTTTCGATATCCATAGAAATATAAAACGGTTTTTTCTTACGTCGATTAATACGAGTACTTGACTCATTTGATAAATATTTGCAGTCGATTATGATGACGGAGAACACTAATTCCTGAACTCTAATCAAGAGGATTACGTGGATAGAACTCTAATAGTATCATGGAAAGAATTCTATTAGAAAATAATTCTACGAAAATTTCTTTTAGTTTCACAATGAACCACACAGTAGCCTCCCCCAAAAATGCTGATAGTATACACAATATTCTGGATCATATATTTTCATTTACAAATATTATTTCGAGTAATACTATGGTCATTGAAAGTTTCATCGAGACATCCATCCTTCAATATACTCTTCACATTTCTACAAAAATTGCACAAATTTCATCCCATAAATGAGTAAATATACAATTCCATCGAAATTACCTCGTGGCTTACCAAAGCAAAAATGCTCAGGCCACCCAATCGAGTAATAGTTGATCGACCCCAACTCTGATCTGTTGGTACTCCTATGGATATGCTTTTGGTATGTTCTCCCTTTTCCTTCTTAACTCAGACTGCCCGAACTGGCCTCTCCATCGCACATCTCACGTTCGATAGTGTTTTTTTTCTTTATACATCGTTGTACACATGTATGCGATTGACTCTGGATCGATTGATTATTGCATATACATATAGTTCATGTTTATTCCTACACGATTTATCGCCAAACACTCGCGAAACAAAGTAGTCTACCGCACAAGGACAGTGGTTAAGAACCACTGCCATGGAACAACCGCCACGGTGGCTGGAGTGTGGAACCCAACGGAGCCTGCGAGGGTACGGACGACAGTGCCGCGTACACACCACAGCGTTCCGCACTCATGCCTTGCGTTCTCCCGCGATAGATCGCCCGCTGGCATCTCCGTTCCTCGATAGAGAGACTCGACACCGCCTCTGGCTTGTCGTCGTCGAGGAACGAGCCAGGACACGGCCCTCCGACGAGTCCTGGAACCAGGGAATTCAGACGATCGGTGTAACTGGCCGAAGAGATCGCTGAAAATTCCCTTCGGCCTCTGCTAGTAGCTTCGATCCGATATTTACATCGGATCTACGCCATCGGTCGTTCACCCACGCGTGTTTCGACGAACTGTCGCGACGATCAGCTGATCCCTTGAACCGGAAGCGACGAGCTCAAGGGGTTGGAATCGCGAGCTGTGCGCCCCTGGGCGAGCGATGTCGCGGTGTCCAAAGACGAGGGGCTCCGACGAGGGTGGATGATACGCCTCGCGGTTTGGGGAATCGCCTGAGTGGTACTGCAAACTGGGGGAGTGACTTTCCTGCTGCGAGGGTGGCGGTGACTCGGGAACGCAACAGTGAACCGTTTGGTTAGCGGAGTCCTTGGATTTAGTTCCCGGATTGTTTACCGCAGGAGTGGGTGAATAAGAGACTGATGGGACTTACGGTGGTCTTATTGTCGAAGAAGTAGGTCTGGTGCGAGTTCGTCCGGTAGTGATTTTTGAGTGAGTAGATTGTTCGTCTACACCTGGGATGTCAAGTCGATTCACAGGATTGCTCTGGAGAAGAGTAGTGAACTTGGCAGATAGCGATGAAGGGATGGTCTAGTGTTCTTTCATCGTCATTATAATATTAAATCAACCGTGACTTTGCCTACATGTCAGTGAACTTAAATTCGTTGGAATAATTTAGTGTTAATCAGCTACCCGAGTAAATTAAACAGTAGGTCATATATAGTCTTCAAAATGATTTGGAAAATCTTTCCGAGTGCGAAGAAGTTGACTGAAAGAGTATTAAAAGAGATTTGTTTCCTTGATCGATTATCCCAAGAGTAGGCAGAGGTCACTATAATGCTGCGTATAATGTTCTTCGACTGTAGTAAGAATAAGAGTAAACGAAGCCTGATTTCAACTGCAAGACAATTTTGAAATGAGTTTGTGGGAATTGCTATGGAGTCAGAGTGACTTCACAATGAGAAACAGTGTCAGTCATCTACGCATGTGAATGAAACGGTAAATCATATGTTGTCTGTCACTCTCTGTAACTGCTACCATGAACTAGAAAGTTGCTCTCTGAATGACAAGAAGCTGACTGGTCGGGAAACTAGGTACTAGCGAATTGTTGGTTTCTGGTTAAGCTTCCAGACTTAAGGAAGCTTATGGTGGACTACAAGTGACATCACAATGAGAAACAGTGTCAGTCATTCGTTTATGTGAATAAAACAGCATAAAGGTTTATATGAAATCAGGGATGGAGGATAATGTAATACAAAATACCATAACTGGACACATTATTAAATTTGATAACATTGATACATTCCTCAAGGTCTCTTACATAATCCTGCTCGACTGGTATCAAAATGAAAACAATTCGAAGAAAATGTTCCACGTTTTCTCATGAAACACTGCAACATCTGTCACTTATTATTTCCTTTGAATATTCATGGACACATGAATAGAGTGCAATTCAAGGAGCCATAAATAACCAAGACAAAATCCCCTTTCTGAACGATAAAATAAGACTCCTGCAGTGCTAAAGGAATCCACGTTCCTCATACGCAACTACCGAACTATTCGGATTACCTTCGTTTGAAACTTCTAGTGAATTGCCAGGATATTTACTATTGATTGCGCCAAAGGCAGCAAGATTCTACCAGGTATGAAAGCATCGTCGCCTACCGTCCCGTTGCCATCAAAACACGAGTCACTCAGGTGCGCGCAAGCACAACAGACATTCGTATGTACAATGTCGAGTACCGGAAGACGCCAGTGTCGATGGCGGGTAGAGAGGGGGACGTGGACTAAGTAGACAGGTTCCTCTCGGTACGAGTGTTAGTCGAAATATTCGAGTCGAAGCGGAAAAAGCTCGACCCGCGTAGTCGTTCGGTGCACGGTGTCGAAAAACGGCGGGGCGCACACGCGTGGCAGCGCGCTAATTAGCGGAACGCGAATGTGAACAGTGCGAACAGTGTGCTCAGTGTCTTCGAGTTATCCATGGTTAATCATCAGCCTGTGGTCGTTCTCGAGGAAATTAAATCCAGCTCGTGGGAGAGCTCGTGTGTCTGCGATGAAGACACCAGAGAGATGGGAAAATTTTGCACTGGAGTAATACGTGACTCGAATCGGCGTGGTGTGACTTATTTGGCGAAATGAGTTTTTATGTGTTTATTGATATAGTTTGTTTTGCGTTATGATTTTTATTCTCTAATAGGGATTTGTGGGAAGGTTAGAAAAATCGGTCGGGGTTTATTCGAGTCAAACACTCTATTATTCGTCAAATCATACGCCTGAACGGTTCAATTTTTATGTTGTTCAGTGTTTATCATAATATTTAATTATTACTTAATTTACTTGCAAGAGGAAAATTTCTACTTGTTGGATTTCTATAAATTTGATACGCACTTGATTTGTACAATTGAAAGTAACACATCAAAATTCAGTAATAATAATAATAATAATAATAGCTACTCTTAGTTTTCATTACAAATTTCTACCTAGATTAATTTTGCCTATCTCTGGAAGGTGTCTATTTACGCTACCAGTCGTCAAACGTTATATTGCGCGCGTGCGTCCTCGATCTAACGATCCTGAAAACGATCTGTGTCGCGCGACTATCTTCACGGTCGCTCGAACGCGGTGTGCCTGTTAGTGTCATCAGTGTCTCGTGCAGTGAGTAATATTAGCTGTGGATACGAATCGCCTGTTTTCTTCGATTGGTAACGTATTAAAGCAACGAAAATGCACGCCTCGCGATGATCTCGTCGAACGATCGATAGGGGTAATTGCTGGTTTTTAGGTTAATTCCCGATTCAAGTATGTTTATTATCAATTAAATATTAAGGCATTTATTAAAGAACAGTGTGTTCCAAGTATTGCTGACGATGTTCGAATTGAAACGTAACGCTTCAACCCTTTAGGATTTTTTTTAGGATAGTTTGATACATGTTCCTTTTAAATATAAGTGAAATACAAATATCATAGTAGTACAGTATATAGAGAAATGTGTGTATGAAATACAATAAATTACCTCTATGTGCATTGCACTTGAAATTGAAAAAGAATAGGGGGATGCGATTCATTATATTTACACTAATAGAACGAAGAAATACGTGCCAGATCTGATATAATAACAGAAACAGGTTACATGGAATGTTTGCAATTAAATCTCTCAGAAGAGTGGACGACTGTTATTCAAAAGGTATGAATATTGTTTCGCTTAAGGAATGCGATTAATTTGCAACTATCGCAGTCTCGGACAATTTCCTCACGCATACATGAGCACGGTGCGCGATTCACCATAATCGGCTAGTAATTTAGCCGATTCAAGGTAATCGACTAGACTCAGACTCGGGTCTCGATTAATCGGGAAAATGGCGAATAGAGGCGGAATTAGCGATGGCTCGCGAGCTATTTAGTCGGCGGGCAGGTACCTGCATTCAAGAATCTTCCAGATACCGGGAAAGCCATTCGTCTTGGCAGACACCGTGGTCATTAAGTTAACACGGCGTATCGGTCGATCTAAGGACTGCCAGTTCTCTCATGAGCGAATTTATATCATTCCTGGCATATCTTCTACTTAATTCATCCTCGATAGCCGCACCGATCGCGCGATCTTCTCTACAAAATTCCTACGAAATTCCGTTCTGTATTAGGTAGCGAGTAAGTTAAGGGACTTGGATGCATGCGGTATTTAGGAAAATGACAAGTATTCTTTATCGGAACGTTTCGACTACAGTTATTACTCTTTGAATGATAGAAATTGGGTTTTATGTCTGGAAAAGTTGATTCCATTGTGTTCTCGGACTCTTCCATTTTTCATTTCTCGATTAGCAATAGTAATCGTACCTTTTAACCAGTCAGGTGTGAGTGACAAATAAGTCAATGGAGAGAAGGCAGTATTTTGTGTTATAACGAGTAACCTGCGTAAAATTTAGTTGCCATTGGTTATTTAAGAGTACGTTTCACATATTAATTTAGATAGCGGAAGTGTAAGTGTCATGCATTTTTGGGACGACCTAATATATAGCCGTTTTTGCGATCCAATATTACTTTGTGTCTGACGACTATACCTGTCGTAGCTTCATTCTCACGCCACACGTAGGTGCGCGCTCTGAAAAGAGGACACCGCAGCGACTGGTTAAATACATAAGATAATATATATGTATAATAATAGCAACAACATAGATAGATGTTTACAGAAAGCGATACAAACTGCATTTATATAAAAGAAATAAAGTATTACTGTACACGTTGTCATAAATACTTGTACAATCCAGATTCGAATTGTTCGACATTGACATCAACCATGATCGATTCTCAATTATATATCAATTCTAATCGACACATAATTTTCAATTAGTTCAGTTGGTCAGTTCTAATGAAACTTGACGGACAGCCGTCCTTCGCGACCCTGTTTGCACCATTTATCACGACTGACGAACGCCAATTATACTATATCGTTGGCAATCATTCTTGCAGTGACTAATTCGGAGCGATAAATTCCTAATTTGTTTGAAAGTTGGGAAAGTTCTCTGATGGAGAAAAACCGTGGTACTTCGCCTTCATCGAAGAAGATTCGCCTGTATTTCTGTGTCCTGCACACATCCCCATTTTGGATCAGAACGATGACCCTGTGAGGGGGTTTATTAACCCCGTATCTCGTCTATCGGAATCCGTTTCGATCGATTCTCTTCGACGGCTCATATCATTCTCCCCTTCGTTCCCGAGCGTCTGCAAGTTGCAGAGCGAGGGGGTAATTAAAATATGGAGTTTCATTAAAGAGAATTACCTTGTCCTCTACAGATTTAATCCAGGATACTTACAGTACTTTCATTTTCTTAATTTGTATTGCTTGAAATATTTTCAATTTCTATTTGATGTGTGTGCTCGCCACCAAAATTCTTTTCTACTACGGAAACTTGAGATACCTATGTCTAATAGCTCGAAATTCCGAATAAAACCAACAACATTTTAATTCCTCTTCATCATAGTGTTAACATTTCCCTCATTCCTTGAAATACTTTCGTATAAAGATTGCTAATCCTAATAGTTTCTCAATAAATCTATCACAAAGCACATCCAGAATCATTTTAATTTTTCAAGAAACGAGGAACGTTTCCTGCAACGAAAAATTCGTATCCAGCAAAGATAGGCGATCGAATCGTCTGGTCGCAGTTGTGTACACGTAAATAACGAGCATGATCGACACCAATATAGCGAACGACGACGTGGAAACGCGTCATATTTAATCGAGACCGCAAATCGCGCACTTTCAACGGTAGCATAGCGTGCGCTCTCGCGTATCCGCTTCCATCGATGGGAGCGTATCGCATTTTTCGCAAGGTTAATCGTGCCGCAGGTGCTCGCCTATTAAATTACAAGTCTATAACTTCCAGCACCGTAATGTTGCCAGCCATGATTAAAGGCGACCGCGTGCGACTATCGTCTCTTGAATTACGTAAGAAGTTGACACCGGCCGTTACCTGTTTGCGAATTAAAAATGCCTCGGACGCATTAGCCCGCCAGTAACTCCGCGATTTTATCGTGCCCACGAGTTCCGACGTTGAAAATTCTGTCTCCGTTGTAGCTCGCGGTTCTCTGCCGCGTTTTATCGAATCGCCACGGATAATGCCTCTTCCCAGCCAGAGGCATGGCTGACGTTTCGTCATAAAAAAAAATGTTGGTACGCGATGTCCAGAGTTTATCGTTCGACGATGAGGATTTAACTTTTGCTGGCGAACACGTGGCCGCCCTTGATTGTTTTTGCGGAGGAATTTATCGCTAAACGTTGGCTTCGTCGAAATTCTTTGATGTATATTCGTGTCATCTGCGTTACCTTTGATATTCTCAATTTTTTTTGGATCCTGGAATCAACTGAAATAAGTTAATGTTCAAGTTTTGGTCCCCTCTGTGCATCCTCAAAATTTAAGAAAATTAAATGCTTAACATTGAAACTATCGAAATGCATACTAAGTGTCGAAAACGTTTAACGATTACGTTTAAATGCAGGTATATTGAAGTTAAATAATAACACTCTATGATAGCAGACACGCAAGCCATTGAAATCAATTTTCATTTGTCAATGTACAACCCGTCGAGTTAAACGCTACCTCTTTTCTGACGAGGACAAGCGATTGTTTTACAAATTGAATGAAATTGATCATAGAACGACCATTTCATCAACACCCGCTAGCAGTTTTAATTATTGGTTCTCATCGTATATACATTTTCATATATTTTTTCAATTATAATCTGTTCCATGCATTCAACAATTTATAATTATCACGATTGCTTCATTCCACTAATAATCTGAATACCTGAATGAAACTAGAGCTCGATATTGATATTATTTTCTATCTTTTTTTTTTTTTTTATTCGAAGATTGTCGTTCTCTTGCCTTAGCTTGAATAACTTTTGTCCTGATTAAAATAAAATTGCCATACTTTACCACGAGCGAGCAATGGGAAAAGAAGAAGAGGCTAATTACTTTTTGAATACTTTAGCTGGCGCTCGTTAAGAAGTTTAAAATTAGTAGGCTGCAAGTAAAATATGTCCTCCTTGTACGACCAATATTTAATTTCAAACTTCATTTCACGTGGCTATGCTTAACGGTGCCAAAGAAACATTCTTCTAAAGCAAAATTATCCGATACATTTTTTTCTATTAACTATTCGACGTTTATCAGATGAAATTTAAATGACCAAAGACGTTCACGTTTAAAACTCCCGAGGCATTTGCATCTTACAAACCGAGAAATTTCATCGACGGAAATCTGAAATTCAATTTCCATTTTAAACACTGTCTACGATCTTAAACCCAGTCATGACTTCGACGTGACAAGGCTCAAGGTTTGTTATTCATATCTGAATAACAAACACATCTAAAGGGCCAGTTAGCAATTGACATATTTATTCGCATATTTTCTTTATAATATTCTCTATACGTTTTCTTTATAATTCATTAAATAATATCGATTAATAATTCGACATATATGTCTACAAAATTAGATAGATAAATTTCATATAATCAACTACATCAGCTCGAATAAAAATTGAAATTTAATATTTATATTTGCAGGTTCTAATAATGACTCGAAGCTTGATTAATAGTTTTTTTCCTGAGACTGTCAAACATTGATCTTTTACAAACTTCTCATAATTTCATCTAATCGATATTTTTAGAATCGTTCCTATAAAATTATCAAACACAAAATTGAAACTACCAGAGGCCATCCACAACCCTCCCAGGTAACTCGTAGCTGACAAACGATTCCAAAGAAATTACATGAAAATCTCAAATTCAATTTTCATTTTAAAGCACCCCCTGCACCGCTTGGAAACCGACTCGGTTACGACTTAATTTTAACACGAACACCAGGTACGTTCCACGGGACGCTCCGTCCTCGGAGGGTGTTACGGGACGGCTGGCGAGATTAGAAGACAGTAACACTGAATTAGGTACGAGTCTCGCGTAATCAGGGATCTTTGCTAAAAATTTTACAGCCCTGCGAAGATCATCCCGCGAGGGCCAGCGCCGGTCCAAACGAGGGGAAACTTTTTCGGGTCGGCGACGTAAAAGTTGGCCTAACCGTGGCGTTTCGCGAAGGGATTTGTCTTCATTATTACTGATCACCTATTAAAGTTTACACCCCGGCGAGCTAGTTAATAGTAAAGAAGCCGGGGAACTAAGAAGCTGATGAAACTTTCAGCCGAGAACTTTTCAGTGTAACTTGCCATCTCCGGCCACCTCTGCCCCCTCGTCATCCCACGTCGACCAACTAACCGAGCGCATTCTATAATACTTCGTCGCGTGCAAATAGAATTCGCGGCGTGAAGGAATCTTTGTAATTAATCCAGGGTACGAATAAATCAGTTTCTGGCGAGTTTTCATTGATAGACACGACCAGGAATTTATATTAAACGTTTCGCAGCAAGGAATATACTGATGACGTCTAGACTGCATCAAGACGTTCTTCAAAGTTTGACAGCTTTAATTTTTAACGTTAAAAATTTGTTGCAATTTGGATTTATTTTGTACGCGATGCTTATAAGTAAAGGCCTGGAATAAGAATGGATTATTCTCGTGATTAGTTTTGTGGACGTTAATTTAATATGTACTAAATCTCTGAAGAGGACCATGCAGTAAACATTCCTACGCAACAAAATTGAAGCTTCTAATTTTATTTATTCGTGTCTTGCTCGTTTAACTACTACGTAGCCATTGCTCAGCGATGGACTTCAATGATTAATTTTGCGCAACCCCTTCTCTTCTCCCTCTTGCGTAGCCGTTACCGTTTCTTTTTTCGTTTCGCTCCCCTCGTGTAACGAATCGTATATAAACGTGCGCCCGCAATTTATTACGCCAGCTCCATTGTTCCTTTTCGCCTCACCTTTAATATAATAATTTGTTGCGAGCTTTCAGTGACCCGACCGCATTTCCAGAATTGCGCGGAGCGTTTAAACGGAGAATGGCGAATTTTTTCTATCGTTAATAAAACTTGAATCAATTGCACACCAAGTGAGGGGAGAGGGAATCACAACGCTGGGCCGTCGACAATATGTCTACGACGCGTAACAATACAATTTGTACGGCGGTTCGAAATCGTTTTGCATCGTTGAAGTAATTTTTTACGCTACATTATGGAGAGTTACTTGCAATTAATTTTCACGAGTCTATAGAGTGAATTGCGATGAATGGGGGGCAGCTGCGGCTGTTTCGGTTTGAAAATTATGTCGATGTGGAGAAATTTGTTTAATAAATACTTATCCTTTGGAAGTCCAGTAAAATATATCTTTATATTATTATACTAAGAAATATTATAGGCATAAATACTCGCCTTTCCAAATTATAGTTGAAGAGAATTATTCTGTTTAGATATTTATATCCGTTGACCAAAGAACTTTTATCAATGAAAATAGATAAACGAAACATAATTTTAATTTAATTAGTTTAAATATAAACATTTTGTATAGATTAAACTTGTTTCCCAATGTCCTTTAAAAAGCCTGGAAATCGATCATTTTCAGTGGCAGGTCCTCCTAAATCGAAATACTGTTTTTCACAAATTGCAAAAGAAACGAGAATGAAGTGGAAAATGAACGCGGAGCGTTCCTTCGTGAAAATTAAGAATTCTGTATCGCAATAGCAGCTGCAATGAATGAGAATGGAGTGCAGAGTAGAAATTACATTGAAATGTTAATTGTTCGCGATATAATGCAATTTACATTCAGCTGAAAATTGCTCGAAGCTCCTATTATGATAAACGACCCATATTGCGCTCCGTATAGAAAATTATAATTAATATTTCTGCTATAACGGTGGATGCAGTCAACCGTTGGCTGTGAAATAGGAGCGATGCGTTCAAAAATACCTGGAAATTTAGTTTGGAAGAAACTTTGGAGGGCACCTGCCCTGCAATTGCATATAAATTAATTTATATTTGAATAATGCTTACATAGTCTGTATATTCTAATTTGTCTTATTTCCGAGCAATATTTGTCACAATTTTCATTTGAAAAATGTCAGTAAATACAGAAATCAAAAACGTATCATAGTCAGGCTTTCTCTGGCTCTAAATAAAATTACAATTTCTAAACCTAGATATGCATAAAAGCTGCAGTCAATACTTCTCGTTAACTTCGGTAAACTTCCCCCAACTTCCCCAGAATCTAATGCAGGAAGACTCGAGTTTGCAGACAAGTTCCATCGAGACGAACGTATCGATTCCAGCCCTAACCTCTTTCCCAGCGATTCTAGGAACGAATGCCGCGAGTGAAAGTATTGGGACAGACAATCGAACTGTCGCTTTCGATTGGCGCGATTCGCGCGAAACTCGGCGAGCCGTGCGAGAGACGCGATATATATAAGGAGCGGAGTCGCGTTATCGGCGGGCTTTCGTCGTTTCGGTCACGGTGCAGGCTTTAATTAAAGTTTCGCAATCGATTGCACGAGGAGAGCGCGACGAGAGTAATCAACAGTCGCCCACGCAATCAGTGATCGTCGAAGCCAAACTTCGTCGTGGTGGTTACGGCTCGGTACACCGTAATCGAACGGTCCTCGGATCAGCAATACCTGCTGCCCGAGAACTTTCCTACGCCGATCGAAACTGGACTCTTTCGACTCCATTCCGAATCTTCATTCAGACCCACACACACACACACACACACACAATTTCAATTTTACTTCCTTCTCCTCTGCTTTGTTTTTACTGTTGGAACACTGGCTAGACGAAAGCAGAATTATAAAGTGACAGTTTTCAGTTTTTTTTATATTAAGATCCTTCACATTTGACTAACAATAAGTAAACTATAATTAGACTGTCGATTTTATACATTTACAATACAAGCTAACATAATAAATACATGCTAAGCATAACCAAAAGATATGTGGAAAAATATATGGACTTATGGAAAACGAAATATCAGTATTATTATAGTAATTGTAGAATATGTTGAACATGCATTATGTATATTTTTTGTATGTTCTCCATGTACACCATAAATGCATGAAAGCCGCAGTCTAATTATAATTTTCTTTATTCAAATTTTGATGCTATCTTTTCTTAAAGAAAAGTGTTCCTCTACGGTTGTTTCTCTCATTTTTTTTTCTTTGTTTCTCTCACAAGAAACTCAATTTTCCTCGTTAGTTGGCTCGTAAACAAATTTTTCTCCTCGCGAGCCGTTCGGAATTTCTAAATGACTCCGGGGAGATCCTAGACTCTCGTCTCTAGCTTTCCTCTTTTTGGACACACCGGTCTTGTTAGGAATGGTTTAAAACTTTTCCAAATACCCGACCGATAATCCCGAATCTGCCCGAAGAGTCTGGGCTTTCGGATACGTCGGGAACAGCCATGGGAAACTTTCTGACCGAGTCGGTGAGCTTTTTAATCGATAATCAGTTTCTAAGAAAGCTTCGAGACGAGCTTCGGGCGCAGCTTGTAACAAGCTACGACCTCCTGGTGATTTGATTTGTTGACGATCTAAGAGGGTTGTTCTTAAGGGTCTTGATATTGTAGACAAAAGTAGTTAAATTCAATTTAACGATAAATTATTAATTTCAAATTAGCCAGTAGACCATCGACAAATTACTTTTGACCAAAAAGTAAATAACCACGCCATACCTTGGATTTTTAATTAAATTTCCCGTTTAGAAATTTAGAAAAGATTTGGCTTAACGAAAATGAATGTATATTCTCGAAACGATATATCGTTAAATATTCCAACGAGAACGTTTCCCATTGGAAACGCTAGTTTTTAATGTTTATTCATGCTTAGGGACGTGTGGGCGTGTTCGACAGAGAAATTCGTTTTTCCGCTCAATATATACTGCAAAATTTATTTCCGAGGGAAATCTTTTTGCGGTCGACACGACTCGATCGACTTTTTGCATGGAATGGAATTAAACGATCGAAATTGAGAGACAATTACCTGCATTATGTTTCGATCGCAACGAATGCTAAGCCGATTGGACGAATTAACTCGATCCAAATATGGTTTACCGTGCGAATTGTCCTCTACGGCTGCGTTTCGAGTCGCGTACCCATCCTCTCCTTTTTTGCGACAGTAATATTCTCCCAACATTTTCGGATTTCGATACGAGGGGAATCGAATGGCAATCCACTCCCCTGTAAAATTTAAATAAACTCCACCGATACGCGAGAATTCCGTGCGTGTCCACAATTACATGGGGAAAAAAGGGAATTCCTGCAGGGGAGATGATATTTTACGGCTCTCGCCGGCCCGAACGAGTTACCGTCCCTTTCATAATTCGTATTTATTATTTCGTAATGAGCATTTGCATAGTAATACTCGTGCTTTCGTTAAAGCAGCGTTAGGATAATGCTCGTTCTATTTTCGCTGAGCGTTTTGATAATACTCGGTGGTTCGCAGGGTTCAATTTCGATGAACATTAAAATCCGTGTCATTTATTTTAAATGAGCATTTGAGATACAATAACGGTAAGAAGCGTAAGATGAATGTACGAAATATAGTGGAAAGAGGTATACACATGGTATGGTTTCTCTTTTAATTATTTATAGACTCTAGCCAACAAAAGTATTTGTGTACACATGGTATTCATTTTTTAATTGTCTACTGCATTTCACTGTATTTTTATACTTCACAGATGGTTCATGGTCTTTAAATGTTACAGGCATAAAATGTGATGCTTTTTATCTTTATCAATCCATATCAGAGTGGTTGGTAATAAGAGTTAACTAAGTGTGATTTATTCAACATGAATTAAAATATATTTTCTGTGTTTTCTATATTTCCTTACTTTAACGGTATTTTTATTTGGATATATTAAAGTCATATTAGTTAACAAGAAGACGAGTTTCGTATTATATTAAATTTTTTTAAATTCCGTTTAACGAGAACAGATCAAATAAATAATTAAATATCACAGATGGCGCAGGGCAAAGCTCCCCGCCTATTTTCGTAACACATCAGTTTGAGTTCTTTGATCCCACGAAAAAATACATTAGGCTCTTTCCAAGCGGCCGTTCTGCTCGTGTCTGACATTGACCAGACCACTTCCACCGACTCTTCGATCTCCTCGCGTCTCGTTGAATCGTCGACGCGCGTCGACCTGATTCTCGGGGACGTTAAACTCGAAAAAAAAAAAAAAAACAGAATCTAGCGCACGGACGTTGCAGAATAAGGTGCGAAATTCTGTCCAAACAATCGTCGAGCGATCGAGACGCGCGACGTCTGAGGAAAAGAATGTCTGTCGCGTACACGAGCCAGGCCTTTGAACGCTAATGAATGCAGGCCAGACACGTATCTCGTGACGCTTTGTGAAGTATAAATATCAAACGACACGAGCGGTTGTATGGTAACGAATCTGCACGGGACAGCAATTCATGCGAGGCTACGTGTTCTCGTGGCTGGGAAATTGATATCCTTCGAATAGGGGGATCTCAGATTCTAGGCGAGTCGATCCCGCTTTTCAGGACCATACTCGAAAGTGGACAATTTTGGTTGCTGGGAAACTTGTTGGGAAAGGAAATTCATTAATCGACTGACTGTATTTATGCAAATTCATATTTTTACGGGTACAGATGGTGGACTGAAATTTAAGGAAAAAGTATATCTTATTTTCTGAACAGAAGCTTTGCACAATTGTATCGAGTATATAAGATGAATAATACAATTCACTTAATTTTTTAAAATTTATTTTAACCAGTTTCATATGTATAACATGTGCACACTTGCCAAGGGAGACCTAAAAATTAGGTGAAGACATATAGAGCGTGTAGATGATTGTTCTTATTATTTTTACTTAAGAAGCAGTGTCCCAAGTGTCGTTAGTAATAAACAGTTTAACTATTGGAATAATTCCCTGAGGATTGAAGATTGATCCTTTGACGAGTCGTTCCTAAGCCAGTCAGAAACGTCATTCAAAACTAACTGTTCCCCACCGAAGGACTCTCTCCTTAACGAAATTAACTCGAACCTGGCAATTAATTAACGACTCTCTTAGAGGTCTTCGTCGCTCTTAGGCGACCACCTCACTCCTTGCAAATTCGTTTCCACTAGCGTAAGGTAACCTTAATATTAATTTTCACGATTGCCATCGTCTTCAATAATGGTGAATTAAAATCACGCTTTTTTGACAACGGAGCTCCATTCCAACAGAAAATACTGTATTATTCTAACTTATTTTAGTACAACGAGTCGTTCGATACAAAAAAAAAATAAAATTTCTCCTAATATCCAAGGATTAATATATCAGCAAAGAGAAGCTGAAACGCAATATCCATTCAAGAAATTTTTTTTTAACGCTGAACAAAAGTGATAACACGATAGGATAATAAAGCGAGTTAACGATCAGTGATCTTCTAGATCTATCGCGTTCAGCCTCCCTAAGGACACGTCGATAAATAACAAACGAAGCAACGCGTTGATACAGCGGACCCAATCGTTAAAGAGATCCATCGATCTTCCCTGTTGGCACTGACACGATCCTTCCAGGCGTGAAATCAAACCTCCGTTAGATCTTTTTTTTTATTTTAAAGCTCTCCGTTCCAAGAAATCTCGAGTCGAGCGCAAAGGATTGGCAAGTAACGATCGCCACGCGAAATGGAAGAAACGGATCCCTGGAAATTATGGTCGTCGCGTTTCTCAGAGTCTCTCGACCGGTCCGTCTAGACGTGGGACGATCATCGTCGATCTGTATCTGATAATCCACCGATCGAACGTAAACACACCGCCGCTCGGGGTATAATATCATTCTGAGAGTAATTTGGCTGTTTTATTAGACTGGCGACGCGAAAATAAATTGGCCTTTGTCACGTAGGCGGTACTTTTACGGCTGGACTATCTATCGCGATTTGATAACCAGGCACCGGTCGTAACAAGCCATTTGTTGCTGTTTTATCTGTGCTTTTTTGAATTATCTTGAAAGTGTTTTATCTTTCTTTTAATGTAGTATTTTTATTTCTACCTTCTTTTTACTATAGGATGGAATCAAATATCCCTGTAATACCGAGGAGAGTATATTCTTTCTAATCGTTAAATCTTCACTAAAATTTAGAAGTAGTGAAATAAGATGATACACACAGCAGTGATCATAAAGAGTGCATCAGCTCAAATATTCACTAACGAAAAATCATAAATTTAGTAAACCTGTGGAGAGTTAAATTAAACGAAAAAGTAAACCTTGAAGACACTTAACCACAGTGTGAAGTTCAGTAATCTAACCATTGGCTGCAGTCCCAATGTGTCAATTGAAACACATTTGAACTTGAAAGCCCCTTCCTACAGGACAGACACAAGTCTCTTTGGCTACCAGAGCCAAACAGTGGACAGATCAGATCTGGGAATTTTCACCTCTTCTGGCACACTTGTGACAATATTTGTGGTTAGGTTTAAGAACAGCCTCCGGCTGCATCTCGTCATCGTATGAGTTATTCTTTCTACGATACGTGTGGACCTGTGTGCACACGCTGAAGAGACAATACCCGCCACTTTTCCGTTTCCTTAAATATTTACAAGGCGAATCGTCGTGGGGAATCAGGGAGAGAGACACCAAAGAAAAGGTAGCAACGGAATCTTGATTCTCGCCGCGAGATACCAGACCCTGGTGACAGGTTTCGCTGCTCCGTTTCGATTCTTCGACATCAAATACGATACTGCTCCCCTGACCGCGTTAACCGCGGTGCAATCTGGCCTCGGTTACAACGGGTGTCTTGTAAAATCGAACAATGCTTCGGGAAGTTTTCCAGTCATGGGAATGTGTCGATGGGAGACTTACAAGTATGAGAAAACGGAGACCATAACTTTGGTGTCTTCGGGAAAGTTATTATAAACATAAATAGTTGATTATACCAAGTGCATTGACACTTAAATTAAAGATTTTTCAAAATGTGAATCGATTTGTGCAGTGTACGGCTCATTTGTGAATCTCTAGGGATGTAGTCTATATTTATATCTTTCTTGTAATATTGTATATTTTAGTATTCTTGCAAATCATTAAATTAACCAAGACAAACGAGATCGTGTCCCATTGACAGATGAATTTTACGACCTCGATCAGTCCTCGATTATTTTCATCGCGCCCCATCAATCAATACCGTCGCCGCGGAATTCGAAAAGCTCGAAATAGCGACGTTGTTTATTCCAGTTATTAATCGTCCGTCGGTTGTAGACCCTCCTGAACGGTCAGCGTCATAGAGTAATCCCGCGATAATGACAACTTTATAAGTCAGTTATGCCCACGAGTGCACGCGTTATTTTCGTGACAAGGACTTCATGAATGCGCCGCGTTATTACTTGTAATCCGATGTGTCAATTAAAGTCGCTGATAATAGAAATCCGTCCAATTAAATATCGAACCTCGCGCACACGCAATAACGACGTAACGTCCGCCCAGCGATAATTGCGTTACGTAAAAATCATTATACGCGTGGTACAACGGGCTTGAAGGATATTAGGGGGGATAACCAGTGTCCCGGGTCCGGGAAGTAGTAGGGTTTATTTTAATACCTCTGTAGCTTATTTTCATTCATTTTCCAATTTATTTTTCAGTTCGAAAATGAAGAGAAGTTCATAAATATTAAATTCAATTTCTTGCAAGAATTTCTAGAATGTTTTAGAAATAATAATAATAAATTCAATTTTCTACTGTATCAATGACAGTTTGATCATTTCGTCAACTTCCAAAATAAATCTTTGAGAGATCATATTTTAAAACTGTATCGTTTAATAAAAGAAACATCGTTTCTTCTAATTGGTCCTAAACCACGTCACCCCTCTCAAGTAATGTGTCACACATTAAACAAATATTCTGGAACTTATACTTTGAAATTTAAAAATGGATAGTCGCGCATTAAAAAAAATATGAAATCTGTTAAATATAATTTTTTATTCCTCGCCGTGATTGTCTGTATTGCGAACGACGGAACAAGCCTTTCCATGGAGAAATATAGCGTGTCGCGTTCGCAGCGACGATAAAATCGTCGAACTCGTTGGTTTCGCGCGTATCGATCGCGATGATTGCGCTCTGTCATAAGCTGTAATATCTTAATCTTTCCATCGACGCCGGTCATCCGTCTCCTCCCGTTTATTTATCGGCCTGGTTCCCGTTGATAAAACGCATATTGCAGCGGTGCCCGCCGTGCAATCAGAGAGCGGCGAGGCATAGTATTCACGGCGATGATGTATTAATACTATTATCGCCTGATGATCACCTGCGGCCCAAACCAACCTGACATTCTCGTTTATTATATAACGCGGCGGAACGCCATTCGAACGGTTAATTCGACCCTGACGAGATCGTACTCTTCCTAATTTAAATTCAAACATCGATGATTCGTAATTATTTATATTCGGCAATAAATGTTTAGTGCATTTTGGGGAAATTGGAGAGAAAATTTTCTTTTCTTGAAACACATTGGTGCAGTAGTAGTAGTATTATCAAATGATAGCGTCATTTCAGTGATAATAAATTTCTCCCAGAACTGAACCGTACAAAAATTTAAATATTTAGTTGGTCCAATCAATAGATATTAAAATATCGACAAATTTTTCACGATTAATGTCTGGAATGAATACTTATTCTGAACAGTAATCGTTATTAATATTTAATCGAACACTGGATGATACTGTATGCATCATAAGTGTTTAATTACGTCGGATTCAGTTTCTTAATTGTTCCAATCGATAGGTATTAATATATAGAAAAATATCTCGCGACAAGCTGTGTAACGGGACATATTTATTCTGTTACCACCCACCCATTTCATCGCCTCGCAGCATTTTTCACCATATAACGGGACATGAATTTCGGCTGTTGGAAAATAAAAATATTTTCGATCTTAAAATAATTTCTTCCCCTCAAGATGGAAAAAAATTCACACACCAGAGAGTTGGGTACACTTAATCGGGACCCGTCTGTGTTCGCGAATGAGCGCGAGCGGCATCGGATTCAAGTTCACCGGCGCGGTGAGCCTGAAACGGCAGACGTCGGCGTCGGTGCGACGCGCGCGGTGATCGTTAAGAAATCGTCTGGCTCATTCTCTCCGTGCATCCCCCTCCTCCACCTGGTAACCGTGTTCCACCACCGGTCCAAATCTCTCATACACGGTGTTTTCGCTACCCCTGGTTCCCGACGGACGACACCGTGTCTGGCATTGTGCGCGGGGAGAGATAATTATGCCTCATTAACAAATAGCTTTCTTTGATGTCGAAACCACGTGCTCGTCTGAGGGTGCGTACGCCTGGCCGACGGCGGAGGTGAGAACCGCAGGAAGTCGGGGGATGTAAACAGGAAAGAGGGGGAGAAAAGGACACCCGCGTAAACCAGACAACGAGGAACATCGTGGTGAGAGGAAAGCTGGAAAAGAAGGAACGGAGGGGTACGAAGGGCAGGGTTGAAGGATGACAAAGAAAGAGGGGGAAGGCAGAGTGTCGACGTTGCGGTCTAAAAAGAACTCGATCGATATTTCGTGCACCGTGGCAGAATGCAGGCGCCAACCCTCTCTGTTCCGCGGCTGGCTTTTTTTTTTATTTCGTGTTTTTCCCTCTTTTTTTTTCTTTTTTTTTTTTTTTTTAAAGAGTGGAACGCGCGGCAAAGAACCACATCCGACGACGAGACACCGAGACAACCCAGGGGTTGGGAGCCGAACTCTGTCTCCGGGGGTAACGGCTCGACAAGCCGCGATAAAGATTGGAAACCGAATAGACGCCCAGGATATTTGCCTTCCAGGCGTTTCTTCTCTTTTTTGCGTGGAACAGGCTTGCTTACTACGCGGCGGGGGGGGGGGGGGGGGCCCGGGGCAGGGGGCAGGGGAGAGAGGCGGCCAGCACAAAGGTATTATTTGGGAATTGAATATGCAGTTTGTAAATCGGTTTCGGAAGCGGAAGCGCCCCTCCGGTTCTCGAATCTCAGGAAGGAAATCTTGCGGAGCCAACGGCTGGATGAAATATGAATTCGCGCCGCCTAGAGGAGGGAGTATTGATTCTTGGTCGTTTAGAATGGAGTTTATTTTTAGAGGAGGGTCCGATATCCTGTTTGCGTTTCCTATTCCGCGTTTTCGTTTGGTATTTTGATTTCTGTAAGTTCGACTGTACTTGAGGAGTGCTGTGTAATTGAAGTTTTTGGAGGGGGAGGGTTGATACTTGGTTAGTTCGAAGGGAGTTTATGTTTGGAGGAAGGTCTGATATCCTGTTTGAATTTACTATTCTGTAACTTTATTTGATATTTTAAGCTTGTGGATTTCTGGAAGTTGCGGTATCTTCATTTTATCGTTATACCTGTTAATCGATTTACCATGGAATTCGTGTTTGCACATATCAGAGTTTTTTCGAAAAAAATGTTAATTACACAAAAACAAAGAAACTGTATATTAAAAGAATGATAAAATAGCGATGAAGCATGTTGATGTTTATAAATATATTCTTTCGATTTAAAATAAATGAGGTTAATTTAATTATTGGAAAATAAATTCCATGATGTTTACGTGTTCGTAATTACGTAGAGCTGGCCATTTTCGTGGAAAGCCAGTTTCGAAAATTACCTGTGTACCGTGCAAGCAAATACGAGAGATTACCCAAGTGCATTTTGTCCCTGTATTTACTCTTTCCTATTTTAACCCCGAATTATTCATAGATACATATTTACCATCACATTGGAATATGCAGCGCTATTATGCTTTCACATTTTTATTTGTCGTAAGTGTTCGCGGAAAATCCGATTTCGTTATTCTTCTCTCATTGTTTCGTGCTGATGATATTTTCGTTATTAATTTCGGAATTCCAACAAAATTGTTCATTTTTCCACGCTTATTACAACTGTATTTCTATTTAAACAGCAGAGCATAGTAAACGTTTGTTAGCGTTTTTGATGCAAATTGGTTTAATTAATTGCCTTCCCGCGGAAATTTTGACACTCGAAGGTAGACCGATGATTCACAATGTGTAATTTCCTCGTAATGACCGTTGCCATTACCCCCAACAGAAATCATACACCCCGTGACGATGCGGTGAACATTTTCTTGCGTGATTTTCCCTCGTTCCGTCGAGATTTCACCTGGCCAGTATTTCACGCGCCTCGACGTGTTAATACAACAAGTTCTTCGTGCGAAAGAAAATTCTCGGAAAAGCTCGACAAAATGAGTTGCACGCAACCATTCCCATCATACATATTCTGAATATCCTCAATGAAAGCTGCATTAATAAACAGTACACAGGAATCCGTCGATATCACCTAACATAATCCTTCACGCGCAAAGAGTGACCCATGATTAAACAACGGAAATTGTCATTGCTTCAGGAAATTGTCATTGCTTCACATTCTATTGATTTGAAACATTAATTTAAAAATATTGTTACTTCATTTTCTATGTACATTCCCTTCGTTTCAATTATTCAAGACTTGATTATACTTATTGTTCGTCTGAATGAAGAAGACGTTTGTAACATATTAATGTTAAAGTTCTGTTGACATTAAACTGCGTCGAATCGCAATTTATTCCCAAATTGTCATTCTCGAATCTAACAATTTACTTCGCCAATAGCGGTCTATGGGTTCGCGTACGTTTCATCAGCGCGCAATAAATTCTAATTAATATTCAAAATATTGGACGCTCTAGGGACAGCCGATTTACCTCTAATTAACATCAGAAATGAATATGAATGCGATTGTTACCGAAATGACTGAAGTTTCGACAACAATGCGCCGGTAGTCATCGGACCGTCGATAACAGCATCGCGTGCACGTACACACCTTTACGTAACCGCTTCCGCAATCCGTGTTTCGTAATGAAAGAAACCACTGGGAACATTGTACCAACGACAGATAATTCCATTATTCTCATGGCCGTGCCTGAAAACAATTTGTACGCACCGTCGGATGGACGCGTCACCTTGCATCGCGTGGCGATAATCCACGGTTCCAATATGGCCTCGTCGAAGGACGAATCGTTGTAATTTTCTCGGTGATCGATGTCCTTCCACGGTAAATAATGTTTTTCTATCAAACAAAACAGTGAATAGAAAAGGTGTACACTTGTAGTAAATACAGGAAACTGTTATGTTTTTGATATTCGAAGGTGAAGAATTTCTGAAATGATTGGATTCGTTTATATGTAAAATATTAATATAGAAAGAGTCTTCTACTTTTATATGAATATTATAAATTGAGAATTGAAGAATCAAAGATAATAATATTAAATGATTTCTTTATAATACGTTAAGGTATATTTAAGAACTATAAATGAGAGTAGAAATTGAAATAAAAAATGTTGTCATCATCTGTTATCCTGTGCAATCAAAGTGTATCTTACCGAGGTATCGTACGAAGTATAATCAAATTCCGGATATAATTTTCGTTGACACAGTACCGCTAACCAAAGATGAGAAGTGGGATCGAGCCTCGTCCTGAGAGCTTCCGGGCTAGAGTGTGTGTCAGAGTTATTCCAAGAATTAGAGACGCTAGTTCAATTGGAAATTGCATTGTGGGTAGAATTGGATCCTGAAGTTGAAGCTTGAACATGCTGTTCCGATCGATAGGACATGTAACTCATTTTGAGCTATGTATGAGTAAAGTATGCAAAGGTGGTGACGTGTTGGGTTATTGAATTCTGATTATATTTAGATGCAGATCAGTTCCGATAGACGGTAGCAATGAAACTCTCCTGGAAGATAATCGAATAGATCTCGAACGATCACATTTGCTTACGATCTATATCCTTTTCGTCCTATTAAACGATGCCATGCCCAATCATGCACAATGTCGCATTATATTTGATAGAAATTGGAGATGTGCAATGCAACTGTGTTAATGAATGATTAACGAGCTTCTTGCCCAATCAATTGTACGAGGTCAAAGATTATAATATAATGTAATTATTTTATTGCCCGACATCTCGAAAACTATCAGTTTTAATATATACACAGGGTGTCCCAGAGTTAGTGTAAGAACCGGCAGCGGGAGGTAACTGAAACGATTCTAAATCACAATTTCCTTTGGAAAAATGTTGGATGAATTCGATAGAAATAAATGAGTTCTTCAGGCGATTAGTCTGCCTCACCTTGCACATAAATACGTATGGTATTTAATTTGAGACCCTGTCAGCTGTCTCTGCCATTTCGTAATGAGGCTACAAATGCGACTCTCGGCCATCTTGGCAAAGAAAAGACATCGCGGTTCTCCATTCTTGGTGAACTGGGTCCCGTTAAGTGCGCCAGGACAACTGTATTAACATCCGGCCTGAAGGGCACGGCAGCTATTACTCTTAACAGCTGCGTTGTCTAGACGCATCGCAATTGACAGCGCGGCCGTAACCACCGATGAATAATTTATGGCTTCCACGCGTAATAAGGGTCGTTAAACCGTGAACGGGCGTGCGAAACGAAAAGAAAGGATTCTCGAGAGCCACCGACGAGCGTCTAGATCGCCCAATAAAAAAAGGACGTTATCCGCGGTGGAGGGATCACAAAGAGAAATTGTATTCGTCCTTTCATTCGCCGTATAACCGTAACACGTATGGGTAAAACATGCCACTGCATACATAAGAAAACGAGGCCATTAAATATCTATTCCATTTATCTCCCAGCGGAGTTTCTGGTTGCATCGTCCGTCATGATGGATCTGAATTTCCATGGGATAGAAATTCATTCAGATGGATGCCAATATGGATCCCTTGTAGATATATTTTGTTTGCTGATTACCTGATTCCTCTTCAAGTGTGTATAACTACATTTAAACGCTCAGAATCTTACCTCAGAATTCTTAGCAATGAAGCCATCTCTCGGTGCTACCTGGCTTCGTCCACTGAGAAGCCCTCTTTCCCGTAAAAATATATCGTTGAAATTTTCTTAGAAGAATAAATGTACCTCTCCTTTACGAACAATAATTAATATCCGTGGGAAAGTAGAAAGCCGTAAAATGGGAAGAGGTCGGGAAGGGCTCGCGAACGAGTGTTTTTCCCGTTTCACGGCGAAGGAAAGGCTGGTTTCTCGAGTGTCTGCGGGTATCGAGCGACTGTGTTCGTGCGTGGGTGCGCGGACGACGTATCGAATGTCTCGATTCCATGCGTGCAGCGGTGAAACGACGTCTCCGGATGAGTTTTCCCCGGATTTCTGTCCACGTTTGGCGTCGTCGACGCCGACGGTCCTGGAGCGTAGTATAAAGAGGAGATTCGGGTTAAAGCGAGCAGATTTCGCGGTAAAGTAATCCCCGTTCCAGCAATAAGAGGTCTCGATAACGATGTAATTTCGTGGGTATCGTCTCTGGCACAATGTCGAGGACGGAATCGACCAGCCGTTGCCCCGCAGGTTAAGCTGCGGATCGCGTGGCCCGGTGTTGCGGTTTTCTTCGCCCTCGAATTATGGAAAGTTTTTGGATGGAATTTTGTAAGTGAGGATTACGGTAGAATCACCCGCGATACGAACTAATAGGAAGACGAAATCCGTTGGGAGAATTTTCGGATAATAGAAACGCTTCCGTGAGTTTCGTTTCGTGTTTGGAGCGAAACGATGGGAATAATGGTTACGGAAGTGAGGATAGGCGAACGATAGACAAAATTGCAGGTTGTGCTTGTGAATTGATAGCATGAAGGACTGAAGATAATAGTTGGAAATGTACGTAGCTTGATGAAGCATTTGATTTAAAGTTTGTACCACCTTCATTTACCTCTTTGGAGAGGTGAGTCTAGGAATTGTAAGATAATTTCAGTGACCATTTTAATAAACATGAAATTTTTATTCTTGAATTTATGGATGGATTATCACAATATCGCTGTTTTTATTATCATTCGTACTGAATTCTTGCGATTAGAAAGCACGTATTATAAGAAATTTAATAATCTCATAGTAAAACGTACTTTTGTTTACGAACTGCACTCGGTAAAATTTATGTCAGATTTTTCGTATCGTGTATAAGCCCTTCTGAAACATCTCGTGAATATTTAATGACGATAATGACGAAGCAGATTATAATTATAGATACTGTTATCTTGATCGGGCAAACATATTGGTCACTGGAGATTTAACTACGTGCGAGTGTGTCGATGCGATAGAACTGAACCTATATTAAAAATATCATTCGTTTGCCCGATAAAAAATACAAGATAATTTTATCTGTTGTCGTTATTTAATATCTGAAACTCTTTCCCAAATATTTCATTGTTTATACATGTCGGAAAAATCTGATAAAAATCCTCGCGCATATAAGTGTTAATATGTGTTGTGTATACGTGTCCATATTAACCATTAAATTTGAGTTTAATTAAATTCAAGTAAAAATAATTCACTAATGCAAGGACCCATAATAACCAGCATGCATAAAACGGCGGGTTTATAGGCCTTTCTTTCCATTTCTACCGACAGATTGCTTTTTTCGATAGTTAATGACCGATCACAACGTCAGATACGCCGCAGTAACGAGCTGCAAGTAACGTTCTTTTGTAATAGAAGCATGTAACTGGTCTCGTTTTTCAGTGATTCGAGAAAAATCCCCTGTTACCATTGACAATGCGTCATTCCCTACTCTCCACGTATTTGGAGTACCCGTACCATTGCCGAGAAATCCTTTAATCCCGCATTGTTCGTTATTTGTTTGGTATTCGAGAGACACCGCGTAAATGACTTCGGCGTAGAAACAAATGTGAAAGCCCGAAACAAAGAAATGTTTGATCTAGTTTCAATATTTTTTTTCTATCGTCCATGTAGATTATCTGAATATATTAAGTATAGGGATATACGTTCTGTATAGCTTTAGTATTATGTGGTTTACGCGAACTATGTTCAGTAAAACTTTTGGGAATATAATATTCCAAATAGCAACGACAAACAACGTTAGTTAGATCATTTAACGTACTTATTGGAAAAATGGCCATACTCGCGGGATTATAAAATGCTATTTTTAAGAAATCGTGTTAGGTCACCAGTGAGTTGAGCTTTGATAACGAAGATATCCAAATTTAATTGGATATGGTTATTCTAGAAGCTTATAGACCGAACCTGTGAAAAATAATTTAGATACTGTTCTTTCGAAGAGATTGAACAGAGCATATTCTAATTCCTTCGTTCACAGATTCAATGCAAAATCACACCTCTATTTTCAATGATTGAGTCGCATAAAAACCAACAACCTTGCAAAGAGAGAAATCTGAACTGCCACTCGTTTCCTCGAAAATTAATTCCCAAAGAAGGCAACCCCCGACCCCGTTGACACGGTAAATAATTACTATATTCTCGACGAATCGTGGAATCCACATGAACACTTCGTGCCCTAGGAAACGTGGTCGTGAAACAAGATTCTTCTTCCCCCAGACAGATCGCTTTTCCGATACGCGTAATGACCGGTCCCCGATGCAAAGTACCTACGCGGCAGATACAATCGTCCCAGTTCCCAGCGACCAGACGCCGTCCCCAGCAGCCGTTTTTCACCCTTTCCTCGGGAACGGGTACCGGAAACAAACGATCGTCTTCGTTTCGCGAGAAGGCAGACCACCTTTTTATTTATCCCGGTACAAACGGCCGGCAGACAGCTGACGTAGGCGGACAAAGACGCTGGACAACTTTACTCGTTCCGCATAAAAGGGACACGCGAACCGTCGGAAACCTCTCTCGCGTTGCCCTTCGTCCTTGCAGGGCCCCCCGCTGCGCCGTCGGACAACCTAGGGAGATAAGGAGAAGAACACGGCACAAAGGAACCGTTGCGCGAGAAACGTCGCTTGAACGTCCCCCGTTCCCAGCTTCTCATTGATTTCGTTCCACGTTTGTGCTCTACCACGACTCCGTTTTTCCTTTGCTCCAGGTTTTGCTTAACCATTGTGTTTTTATGGTTGGTTAACCATTTGTAGCTCGTAGACGCGTAGGTTGCAGAAGCGAAAAGAAAGATCGACTTGAGCGGTGCTTGTTAGAGAAGAATTTTTGTCGGATTATTAAGTTGCGAGTGAGAATTTGATCCACTCATGGAGTATATAGATTTTTGTAATAGATATCGCAGTCGACCGCTTTACCTACGCGACCAATCCCGTACCCTACGTTTCGTGTTTTTATTTGACTCCTTATTGTTGGGTATGGGAGGCGCGGATACTACACTCGGCTATCCTGAATTAACATTCATTCGCCCTCGAATGTCCGTTTTCTCGGGTTTCGCGTCTTAACAACAGTGCGCGCCGCACCCTCTTTCGCGAGTGTACTCCCCTCTCTCTTTCTCTCTCGGGTTTCGCGTCTCAACAACAGTGCGCGCCGCACCCTCTTTCGCGAGTGTACTCCCCTCTCTCTTTCTGGAACGTTGTTCTCTCTCGACGCCTCATTGTTGCCCGCTCCACCGTCAACACGATATATATATATATATAGAGAGAGAGAGAGAAAGAGAATATATAGATATAGTATAGATATATATGTACATCTCTTAAAAGGTGGAAAGGTTGTTGAACGAAATGGTACCTATGTAATTCAATAAATGTATATTACAATGAAAACGTGCCTTTGAAGTTCTCTTAAAAATTGGCACGAACTTTCTGGACAGCCTAATAAAAGATAAAATATTGCGCATGTATTACTTGTTAATCAAGCGAAAGAAACTTTTGGGACAACCTAATAAATTTTCGTAACAACAACGTTTGTCTTTCATAAAACACTTCGAAGTGATTACCAGATGGGTCTTATACATTTGCGAGATTTTTATGATTGAAAATCATTTTATTTTTGAAACAAGGGGAGGGTGTGCCTAACGGGGAAATGTAACGTTTGTGGCATACGATGAAGCATGGATAGAGACAGGGACAAACTGATAGATATGAGATACTGGAATACGGAAGCGTGAAATCTGTTAATTCTTTTCACGAATCCCGTAGAAAATAATACTGGTAACCGATATACCGATAACGACTTTCGACGGACAGCTCGATGTCGCAAAATGAAGCGTGCACAATTCAGTAATGTAACATATTGGGTTGTCTGGAAAGTCTATGGCGATTTTTGATAGGTGGTGCAGGTCTGATTATGTCGAAATGGCTGAAAACAAATTATATATATATATATATACGTCGATAATCGAGGCCGTTTTCTCGGGTTTCGCGTCTCAACAACAGTGCGCGCCGCACCCTCTTTCGCGAGTGTACTCCCCTCTCTCTTTCTGAAACGTTGTTCTCTCTCGACGCCTCATTGTTGCCCGCTCCACCGTCCTTCGCGTGGCATTGTTGTTCATCGTCACTCATCGTCACTGGCCGGTCCTCTGCCGCTGTAACCCCCCATCCCGGACGAGCCCCCATATGTAGGAGTCTAAACGAAAAATAAGGCACGGGGATTCGAAGCCACGATCCTCGGATCCACAGTCGACCGCTTTACCTACGCGACCAATCCCGTAGTCTACGTTTCGTGTTCTTATTTGACTCCTTATTGTTGGGTATGGGAGGCGCGGATACTACACTCGGCTATCCTGAATTGACATTCATTCGCCCTCGAATGTCCGTTTTCTCGGGTTTCGCGTCTCAACAACAGTGCGCGCCGCGCCCTCTTTCGCGAGTGTACTCCCCTCTCTCTTTCTCTCTCGACGCCTCATTGTTGCCCGCTCCACCGTCAACACGACACCGTCGTAGCCTTCGCTACCGCGGCCGCTCCAACGGTCTACGCGCGCTCTGATTGGTCGGGGTTTTCTCTTAATATCTCCTCAACGAAGCCTCGGACAACATTTTCGCTAAGGAAAAAAGTTGTTTCAAATCACCTCCCGAATCACCCCTTTCAAGGTGTTACAACATTTTTGGGACACCCTGTATATTCCACTCCCTCTATCAATTTAATTCTGACATCAAATCCCAAAGCGTGGTTTCGAATCAGAATCTGAAAACGTTTAACGCTCGGCGGTATCCCGCGAAAACGATATACTTCAAATAAACGCGAGATTAATTGCGAGACGAGGTTGGCTGGAAGTACGAAAGGGACGATCTCTAATCCCGTTGGAATTTTTTGCCGATGAGGGTATGTAAGCGTTCCGCTCGACGAGCACAGCCGCGGATAGGATCGTTACGATAGGGTCGCTTTTCCGTCGCTCTTCCGCTTCTCCCCTATTAATTCGACAAGCAAAGCAGTGATATCCCCTCTGCACCTGCAGCGGTGGTTTGAACTCGATTTGTCTCGCTGTGCTCGGCTCCCCCCAAGCGAGAGGGGCAGTGGAACCCTGTTAGACGGTCAGAGGGGGAGAGACAGAGACACTCTGGGATACCTCGTCGTCGAGCTTGGACTCCCATGAGAAATCATTGCTCCGCTACGAATACGCGGAGCTCGTCAACTCATTGCAGAGCAATCCCTGGATGAATGGCCGTGACAAAACCGTAAACGACCGTAATTGCGTTACTGTGTCTACTCGTTGCAGCTCCTGCTGATAGGGGGCCCGAAGAACCTACGACGTTTCACATTGGCGCGCTGGGAAACTCGCTGCACCGAAATCTTACAGTCTTCGAGCAAATTCAGCTACCTCGACCCTCGTTAACCCCGTCTTTGTATAAATTCCATTTCATTCTTGTAGGGAGAAATTGTTTCCTGATCATTTGCCAAGTAATTTATAGTCAAACTTCAACTCTCGAGTCATCAGCAACACCTACAAAGAAAATGTTATTAGAGAACATCATTGCAGCATCTTGGCCAATTTTAAATACCTATACCCTATTAAAAAAATGTATATATCAAGTAAAATGCTTGCACTGTGAAAGTCCCCTTTGTTTCGAACTAAATCTATTTAATCTATTTAATCCTCTATGGGCCGAACTTTTTTTCTGCAGCAACTTGCAAGGCATTTACTTTGATATTTCAAGTTGATGGTGCTGCAAATCGTTATTAATATTGTTATTGGTTACCAGAGACATTATATAAATAAGGCGTATACATCATCTTGTGAAGGAATTGAAATTATTTAATCTTGAACAGATTCTCCTTCTTCAAATGTTCTTCAAACGAAATAAAAGGACTGCTTCTACTACAGAACGTAATCCATTCGAATCCAAATAATAACCAACGTCAATTAGAAGTGGATTCCAGCTTATTGAATGTACGTGCACGAAGCGCGAAACATCTCACGCGCTCCTCGACACCGTGCGTTCAACGCAAACCTTGGTCCTTTTGTAACCGCCGTACGACCGCGAACATGACACGTTGAGTCCCTCCCGTACGTTGAGTCCTCCTCTCACGTAGGTGGAAGTAGGAAAGTCGCGTGTCGCGGATCTTGGACAGTTTCCAAGCGGAGATCCGAGCCTCTGTTGTCGATGGCTAGGAGAAACGTACACGGCATTTCGACCCGCTCGGAATTATCGAAGTACGGTTGCGAGATCGTCGTTGGAAGCCGGCGTTCCTATAAAACGATACAATTCTTCTTTAAGTTGAGGTCACTCCGACCGAAAGAAAGTCTGAAGTGAAGTTAGTCTAACAGCGAGTTTCGAGTAAGCTTAAAGAGAGGTAATCCGTCCTGGATCTGGATAGCTCAGTTGATTAGGGGAGTCGTTCGCCGAACGAAAAATCCGGATACAAATCCTGCTCATTTGCTGCGCGGTAACCCGATCGAATCTTCTACTTACGACTTATTTCAAACAACAAATATCTTGGTATAGACGGGGAAGCTTTTAATGAAATATTTCTTTCTTGTTTCATTAGACACGCGTAATTATTCTTGCGAAGTACCCGCATTATCTGACAACTTCAATATCAAATTGCTCGGATCATCGACATCTAGTCGCGTCCAGTCCCATCGTCGTGATACGATAACCTTCTCCCCCCGGTAAAGGGGGGGAGGGGGACACGGAATCCTCGTATCCATTAGAAAAGCGGTCAAACATAGTCATAAATCGCCGGGACTACCGCCAGGGGGGGCTGGAAGAGGGCATAGAAGGAAAAAGCGATCCGCAACAAATTGTTACGCTCTCGCGGAACGTTCATAGCGGGAGCGAGCTATGGCGAGCGAGTTGACCGTAGATCTCTCCTTTAAAAGAATGCCGCGTGGGCCGCGATGAATTATGGCAGGCGAAAAATCCAAGTGCCTCCTCCCCTCCACCATCCTGCGGTCGCTCGAATGCGCGAAACAAACGTTCCATTATAACAAAAGCCATTGTACGCCGGGGCCCCGGACTGAGGTATAGTAATCGTTTTACGATAGAGCGCCGGTCGGCGTACCAGGGTTCGGTCTGTCCAGCCGCGGAACCGGCGATATATTCTCCTTCCAATAAGCGACCGAGTCGACCAATGAGAGACAATCGCTACCTGGGAGAAAAATTGTTGCGAGGCGTGTAACGATTGGGACTCAGTCAGGATGTTGATTTGGTGAAGATTGATCGTGACAGTCGAGATTTTCAGGTTTGCGACCTGTAGTTGCATACAGGGAGAAATTGACTCGAGACTCCTTGGTCTCCTTGGATTTGGGACATTTAAGTGCTTGATAAGTTTCGTGGTACTCGAATCACTCAAGTCGTTCAAGTTACTCGACATATTCGGGTCGTTCAAGTCAGCCATTGAAGGAGTCAAGCTAATCAAGTCGTGCAAGATGCTAAACATATTCGAGTCATTGAAGTCATCTAAGTCATCGAAGGCAGTCAAGTCAATCGAGTCAGTTAAGATGCTTGTATCATTCAACTCAGTTCTGCCATCCAAGCCATTCAAGGCATCCAAGTTACTCAAGCCCCAGATATCGTCACTGAAGTTTCTGATGACTCTCAAGTTATTCAAGTGAGTCAAGTCGTCCAAGTGAGTCGAGTTACTCCGACAACTCAAGACAATCAAGCCTCATCCAAAAGTCAAAAATAAACCCAAAACTCCACAATCTCAACCTTCTCGAACACTCACAAACGAAACTCTCGAAGATCCCATGCGAAACATACTGAGGAAGCGCATCGCGCATCCCCGGAGGCGCCGACTCGAACAGGAAATTGCAAATCAACGCTGCTGGACACGTTTTAACGAGCCACCGGCTACGGGCTTCTGGACAGACGACGCTTTAAGCGGCTCCGTCGCGGTTGCATAATTTCGATAGGTATTTATGGTCGAGGATTTATCGCGACGCGCTATCGAGGCTGGCCGGCGCGTGTGATACGATTATTGCCTTCGATTCTGTTCGCATCCTTTGGTCCTTTTTCTTTCGCGCCGTTGCGCGCAGAAACGCACGCGGCTGTCGCTGAAGCGTCGCCCGATGGGCGTGTATCAGCTCTTTTGTTGGTCAGTTTCGACTGGGATTGGACGCCCGATCGCGTTGCGTGAAACGCTCGCGGAGATTATTGCGAACCGATGAATGGAACTAATTAGGATTAATGGAACGACGAACGTGCTCGCGCAATTATGATTTTCTTGCTGGATTTTCGGCCATTCGGGATCGCTGATTGCGACGATGATTTAGAGCACTGGTCGTTGTTCTCGATGAACGTGGACGATACTACGCGGGTCTTAGGATTTTTCCTGGGCACTTGTGCAAACATTTTGTTCGTAAAGTGTTAATGCCACGAAATCGTCTAATACCAATTAGTTAAATTATCACTTCTGACGTAATTGAAATCGGTACAGAAGTCTTGCACGATTTCAAAAGTCAAACTCGATAGAACTAATTCTGAAATCGACTTAAGATTAGCAGCAAAATTCGACAGAAATCGTCGACCACGGATTCATGGAGTTCGTGTCACAGCGGGCTGCGTTGAAAAGCGATTATGGTCTTTGAATTTCCGAATGGAAGTCGACGACTTCGGAGCACTCATGCTCATTGACGACGCGACGTTCGAGGGTATTTGCACGGCGCGCGTTTCGTTGGCAAATTTCGTGAAATTCTAAAGTGGCGTCGCAAGCTGCCACGCTGAACCAGTGCCAGATAGTGCAACACTTGGTGGGCCGTGGGGAACGAAATTAACCATTAATGAATGAGATTTGTAAATAGGTTCCTTGGGAAATGTCTTCCTTACCGTTGACTAGGGTAGGGAGCATCAAGTATCCAAAGTGAGTTAGAATTACTATTCAAACTGATTATTAGTTTGATTCTACTCTTCCTTTTATGGTGCCTTCAAACAATAAATACAATAATATCTAAAAATTAAAGTGTGTATAATTCGATTTGGAATATTAAGATTTGATGCTTATCTAATTTCATCATCGATTACTTCTTCACTATTTTGGTTTTATATTTTCTCTTCTTTTAGATTAGTTGAACGAATGGCTAGTATTTATTCTATGCACTTTATTTTCAGATATTAATGTACTTGATTTCCGAATCCCAAAAATGGCACATCCTAAATTTCCTGTACTTAGAACACGAGCGCAACTAGATTTAAAATGGAGAAGAAAGTAGACAAGTTCTTCGTTTCGACGATCATAGGTGGCAACGGTGGTGTATCTGTCGAAATGAAATCAATACCTTTCCGCAGGTTTAACGATACGTATACAGGTAACAAGCGAGCGAATGGCGGCGCGGATTCGGCGGTGAAAAATCAACGGGGATTCAACGGGCGCAGCTTTAAACGTGTGTAAACGAGTGTAAATCAATGAACGAAAAATCCTCGAAGCACGACGTTCGAAAAGCTCCGGCGCGGTGCGCCCTTATTTGCATAAAAATTGATTTAGACGCGGTCCGTTGAATGGAAAAAAAATAGAAAAAAAAATAGAGAGAGGGGAAAAAGGGCGAGAGAGATAGGGAAAATACACAGCGGCCGTGCTGTATCCCAGAATTCGTTATCCGAGTTTCTGGTACGATACCGGGTGCCAGATCGATATTCACTTTCGTTTAACGATCGTGTCGCGCGCGTATCCGCGTGCAGACGCGCCGCTTCGAAAATCCGTAATATACGGGCATCCGCGGAACGGGCATGAGAGACGTTCTGTCCCGCGTATATCTTCGCGGTAGTGACGCAAATACGCGCTGCTATCTGCGGCGAATTTTTAACATTTTGTTGTGACGCATCGCGACTCCGTCGAATCCCTCAGATTTTCCAGTTTTATTCTGTGATGCTTTAAACTGGATTTTCTTTAGGATTTTTCAACTGAAGTAGTGGTTGGTGGTAGCTTCTTGTAACTTTGCGTGTTTGTTGATAGGCATTTCAGGGAAAAGTAAATTTTCAGGGGTCCATAATGTGAATGCGTTGAGAAATTATGCGGATTGAAGGCTTTGGTAGAAAGAAAAGGTATCTGGGAGAGTATCAGACAATTGAGTTTATATTGTAAATTTATTTGTAGATCAAGAGGATATGTTTTTGTGAGAATATACTAAATTGAGCATCGGGAGAAGTCGTCTATCTGTATAAATTGTAATTGTAGAAGGATATTTGGAATTTGATACGAAACTAAAATATCTTAATGGAAGAGCTTTTTCAACCAATTCTCTGTAGAATATAAAAATTTTATTTCCATCGTTGAAAAAATTGATAAGCTATTTGTCTATTAACTCTACAATAGAAACATCGATACTGTTAAGAAATAATCATCATTGCACTTAACTTACCAATTTGATCCAAGATTATTGCAAAGAATAACAGGAAAAATCCACAACCTAAGGTTACCTTATTCTTATTGAATTTTTCCTCCCTTTTCTCTTTCTGTATCTCCTCTAATTATATTTTTTATTAACTTTCTCTTTCCTTGCGATATTCACAGCATCTCAGAACTTCTTGTATTTTTTGCTAAAATCGTATCTTGAATACGAAGTTACACGTCGTGAAATTCCAAAGCTTAGAATGACGTACAATACAACTTCTAAAGAAACTTCGTTGCTCGTGTTTAGAATTTATTCCCCTTCCTTTTTAAAGGCAAATTAGAGAGTGGCGAACAACGGTCGTATAACAGTGGCAGTTGTTAAACATTTTTCAATGGGAGGAGAGGAACAGTGGCGCAGTGCAGCGTTAATTACCTCTTATTGTCTCGGAAATAGACGAGAGATTAACAGAAACGCGGGATAACAGCGCAGAAGCGTGACAAGTTGCTTGAAAAACAGTGCTATCATTCATCTCCGAGAACTCGTGGCTCGCTCCGGTCTTGGACACCATTTTCCGCTATCCCTGAACCTCCTGGGAGCAAAATTTCTTTCAAGCACGAAAATGACTAAACGCATTCTTCCCGTGTATTCTCGCAGACGGAACTCGTTCTTTTTCCCTACTCTTTTCTTCCAAACATTCAGTGATTCAACAGACGTTACGCGTAACAGTAGCCCAGGTGGTTCCAGCATTTCTACAAAATCGATTTCGAACACCCATACACTTTTCAGATACTTATAGGGCACGAATATTGGAGAAATGCATTTTATTTCGAACTTGTTTATTCCCCTGTCCAGCATGATGGACGCCTAAGGTTTGAAATAGCATCTGTGTACTTTTATTATGTATTCCTTTATCTATTTATTTAGGCCACAATATTTATAACTTCTTTATAGACTACATTATTTACATCATTTATATTCCATTTTAAGACGTTCATCGCAACGTCATCCATATACGGGTGCCAGGATTTTTCAATAAGAAATTAAATAAAGAAATTCTGAAGATAAAATGTTAAAGAAAATAAATCAGCACAGGATTCATGAATTTGGCGAAATTGTAAAAATAAGTACTAGTTTAAATTCAGCAAAAATAAGTTTCAATTGTACATAAACAAAGTGTTAGGCTCGTATAAATTTTCGCGAATAATCTGGCAGTAAACGTGTTGAAAGGCTTTCTTGCTGCCTTCATTTTAAATAATTCTTTCTCGGACTTCAGCAAACCCATAAAAAATGATTCAAATTCCACTAATCAAAAACAACACATCTCCCCAAACAAAAACGGTCGAACCGACAAAAGGAACCACCAAAATGTTCTCCAGCGCAAGCATTAATCAACATCGTGTTCCTAAAGTGTGTTCAGTTTTGCTCTGCGTTGTAATCACAGCATAATTCCATTGCCATATCCCTCTCTGTGCCCTAGTGCCTCCGAACCGCCTCTAAAGTGGTGTTCGCGTGTCGTTGCTCATCAAGACGCCGGTGATATTAATTCGTACCAAAGTCGAATCGAGGAGACGCACGCGTTCTCAAGCCACCCTCTCGCAAAAACACGCTCGGGAACAGCACGCGCGTCTCTAGAAGCGTCGTTAACGGGCCCCCCGGAAGCAATGTTGCGCATCGTTCGGCGGATTCTCCGGATGCAGACTGTTCGCTCGACATCATCGCGCCCCATTTGCCTCGCGTAGCGAAGAATCGCGTTCACGGCAGCTGTCGCTGCGGCGAAAACTTGCCTGCCGGCCTCTCTCTCTCCTGAAATACATAAATTCGGTACACAAAGGGAGATAAACGAGCTACGTGCAACTTGTTACCGCGGAATAAGGAGAGAACCAAAACTGGGGCTGGCGAAAGAGGGAGTGAGCAAGGAAAAGGTGTTGGGGCGAAAGACGGGCCACAGGTGAGGGTGGCTGAAGGCTCAATGGAAATGCAAAGAGGACGAGTCGGCTCGTCGAAGAGTGTTTTGAGACCAAATAAAACCGTGGAAATCGCTGGTTCCCCGAAGGAAGGAGGGTGTGTCTCGAGACGTCTTCTCGAGACGCCCGTCGTTTCCCGAACCTTTCTGCTCCGCGACTGGTTGAATGATTGTGACCTCTGGGATTCAATCCTGACTTGAAGACGGCCGGGTATTATGAGCAGTTTAAGCAACTGTTGTGCATTGGAAGTGGTTGGCATAATTGGTTTCGCGTGACCGGACGAGTTCTGGCATTCGTTTCTGACAGAGAAGACACTAGCAGGAGACATAGGAAGTATCCGATTTTATCATTAGGGTGATTTCTATCGGGAGTAAGACCTATGAATTTTGATCCTCTTTGATTTAGATAATTATCAAAGCTTTACAGTGGTATCTTCCTCGAAAGCCTAATGTCAGCAGAGTAAGAAGGCTGCTTGAGTTATTTTATAAAAATAAATTATTATAAAAGGACGCTTCTTCCATAAATAGACATTCACAGTGATAGTCATCTAACTATAAGATTAGCAGACGAAATAACTTGGGTAAGCACTAAGTATAAAACAAGATTAGACAAAAAGCATTCGAAGGACGTATTATCCTAACATGTCCTATCATGTTACAGCAGGTGAATTCTAGGAAGAGTCATCTACGTGATAATGTTTGTTCGCACCTGCTAACACAGGTTGCCAAATGTCCGTTATTGGACAAATTGTAATCATACGTGGAGATAATAAAAAAAAAAGAACCGTAAGAGCTCGCAACTCTGGAAGTTTATTGTTAATGGCCCAGCAGAACACAATCCTCGACAATCCCTCGCTTACGAAGCCGTCCACATTTCAACGAAGTTTCCAACGTAGAGGACACGAAAAATGTTTTCGGAGTGACGCAGATCGCGTCATCGCGAAGAATGGGGCCTGAAGGGTTGCACGAGAAGGGCTTGTAGTGGCTGAAGGCGACGCGACGGGGCCGCGTTCCAGAAGCTCTAAGAGGAAATGGCCCTTCACGCACCCGACCTTCGCAGCTTTCCTTTCTCGAGCGTTAAAACTCGCAATCGTGCCCTCGACTTTGATGCATACTGGCGTGCAAGGGAACAGTCGCCGTGTCTGCGTCGAAGGGAGCATACGTTCGATAGGCTGAACACTTAGGAGACGTCAATATGCTCCTACTTTGACTTGCGTCGCGGAGAAATATACTTCTACTCCTATTAGGATGGTATTATACTTTATATTAGACGGTAGTTTGTAGCATGGTATAACAGAATATTAAATATTTATAATCAATGATTATCTTGACTACAGTTTAAATTTTGAAGAAGTCTTGCAGATCTATAGTCAATTCCTTAAGTATTCGTATCCTCGATTCCTCTCTTTTTCTTTATTTAAGTGTATTGTTATACAATGTGACTGTTACCCTTATATCTGCATGACGAAATTTGTCGGAATTAAATAATGAGCTTCATGTTTACAAATGAATTTTTCATTATACATATAAACACGTGTAAAATTGATTCATGTACATATTTATAATGAACCATTTATTTATACAACATATTATTTAATATAGATAACTTTCTTCATAGAGACATAAAGGATACGAATACTTATAAGACTGACTGTATTTGGAAATATGATTAAAGAATACATTTAAAATTAGTTACCTAGCTTGCTCTCAAGCGTATCGGTGACCCAAATTCTGTCACTCGGGACTGGAACAAAGTGTCCACTATCTTTCCGTTTATTGATCACTTCGAGAAGATCGAACGATTGGTTCTGACAATGCATATATTAAACGAAGGCAAACTTAGACTGGCCTTCGAAGTACTCCACAGTTTTCGAATAGTTCTGGAGTCTTTCCCTCGCGATCTGCCAGTTAACTTCGTTATTAGTTCCAAGTTCGTTCATTTTAGTTTCCCGTGGTTTTCTAGGTTCCCGATGCTCGAAGTTTTCAGTCTTCCGTGGAAACACTTGGCTGGCCAACCTAAATATCAACTCGCTTCTGCATTGTATCGCTGATTTCCCAATTTCACGGAATATCTCGCTCCCTCGAAGGAACCTGATTTACTTCACTGAACTCGACATCGATTCCTCCACACCATTTTGAGGCCGCCACACAGCGTTCTAATTCTTCGAAACTCTATTCTTTTCGTGTATTGATGTGGGTTCGTAGGCGATTAGCCTTCCGAGAGAGCTGCTACAATATTCTGTATCGTAAGAAAATCGTATTCTATCAACCAGGATATTGATGCTATCACTTTTTACCGTTTCAGTTACAATTTCCCTGATTCATGAAGAAGTGTTCAGTTTTTTAATTAAAAAGAATTTCGATACTTTACAAAAATTCCTGTGGATATTATTAGTTTTCAGGGTCTTTAAAGTACCTCATATACGTACAACATAGTCCAGCAAACCTCATTTATTCCAACAACCAGGATATCGATTCCCTCGCCCCTCAATTCCATTCGCATCCACCATTCGATCCACCGGTTTCAGATTCTCCAAAAATTTAATCTCCAAAAAATCACACCAAATTTACCTCGGTTATCGGACTTCCAAGCGTTCAAAGTAGACCCAACCCAGTTCCCATGCTCCAAGGGAAATCTCATTTGCTCCAAAAAACCAGGACATCGATTCTACCACCCGCGAGCGAAACAATTTTACTTACAACGTTAGCATCCTGTACGCGAGCTAAAATTAAACTCAAAAGAAGGGAACGAGGCAACGTATCACGGATGCGTCCCCCCTGTCCCTTGGCGAGTTCCGATCCGCCCTTGCCTCGTGCATTTTAACGTCAACCACCCCGAGGGGGTGGCGCGTCCATCGGCATAACAGATACGTCCCGGCGTTCCCGTGGCTGTCCATTAGCCGCTGCAACGCGGAGCCGTTTCCAAGTTTCTCGAATGGAGAACGTGACGTAATGAGGTAATACTTAAATTGCCTCCACGTGGTGTGGCAGTATCGACAGACGCGCTTGGGCCTTTGGCATAGAAAGCCTGCTAGCGGATGGGCAGAACTAGGCCGCAAACAATGGCCCTGCCTCTCGTTAACGACGCCGCCGTGGCGTCGGCTGCTACGGCATCATCATCCAGCCCAGTCCCGCCTGGGCTGCGGGATGTCCATCCTTCGGTGTGCGTGCAACGACTATCGAGTGTCCCGCGGCGGTATCGAGACGTGTCGCCCGAAATGTCCGTGCCAGTGAAACCGTGCTCGAAATCCCGTCCGTCTTTGTTGCTTTGACGGGACATTCCTCCCTGAATAGGGATCGGTTTTCGGCGGAACCGATTGCCGCCGTTTGCCGACGCCGGAAGAGTCAGCTGGGCTGCTCTGTCCGAAACGTGGTAGACTAGTATTCGAAATGAGGGAGTAAACGAGGATGCGTTGAATATCGAGGATTTTCGTTGTAAACCTCCTGTGTTCAGTTAGCAGTTGTGTATGAAAGACGTCTATATTGTACGGAATATTTTGTACGTGTCACAACTTCATTCTATGTGTAAGATCGGAATACAAAGGTCAGGATAGGCGATAGGGCGTGTTAATGATAGCGCGTTGTGTTGCCTTTTAATGTTCACTGTATTTTGTACGTGTCGACAGAGAGATGGTCGATACAATTCTGATCCATGTCGGAAATCACGACCGTGAAGACACCCTCGATAGTCCGGCCCAAGTCTTCTTGCCAAAACTTCTTTAAGAGTGCGAAACGCGCCAAGAAGAAACACATAGCCTGCTTCAGGCATTTGTTCTGACATATGTGATGCTGAATATCGAGGGTTTTCATTGTAAACTATTCATATGTTTAGTTAAAAGTGACGAAGAATCCCATTATTCCATCAACCAGGGTATTGATAACATTGGCTGGATCAAATTTACGTAGCAATTCCTCATATAATGTTTAACTTGAAAAAATTCGAAGCCTCTTAGTCGATGCCCCATCCTAAATATTCTCATAATTAGCAAAAGAGAAGCTCTCCAAGAATATATACTCATATATACTCTTCGTTCCGATGAATGGTTTAAAAATAACAGCAAGCAGAAAAGGCTAAAATGTGCGAACTTCCTGGGACATCCTATTATTATACTGTGACCTTTAGGTGTTATTTCAGGCTGCACTTATCTCAACACATCCTGCACGTCTAGCCCCGAGTAATACCATTAGCTACAATCCACAGCGCAGTTAACACTGTTTGAGGGTTTTAAGTGTAATCCCATGTTCTTTTAGTACGTGTTTTCTCCTAGTTGAATTTATTTAGATTGTTATCTGTCCACTGTGAGATACTTCATTTCGCGATTCAAATTTGATTGTATATTCAACGAGTAGTAGCTGAGAAATTACTTACTTTTTTACTATTCATTTATATAAAACGAGGGCATAATGGATCCTACCACGATAAAAGGATCAACCGCGTCGCATCAAGGACAATCTATCGAGTTTTGACACGAAGCTTCATCGACAATGCTCTGCGAGCCTTAATTGCGTTTTTCGTTCCTTGTTTACGGTTTGGAAAAGAGTTGAGCCGTGGCTCGACGAGACATAAACAAAGCAAACCAACAAAGGAAGAAATTGCCATCCTTGAAGTATCCTGTGCCGAATGGGACACGTTAATCCGTGGAATCCGCGGGTAGACGAACTCGATAACAGTCAGCCGCAGCCAGCGAAGCGTTTCGACGAATACTCGAAACGCTTCAGTCCGTGGGTTTTCCAGGTAACACACCAGCGTGCATCTCGACGCGCGGCGTCGTCATTTTCGCGTTTAATATGCGATGACGCGCGGCCGTTTGGCAGCCGCTAACTCGCGCGAAGTAGACGCAGTTCATAACGTGTCAGACCGAGTCTGGGCCGACGAAACGTTATTATTCCGCGCCATTCGTCTCCCATCGACGTGCCACGTTTGAATTCCCTCGAAAACACGTATATCTCTGCGGCTGCGATAATATTGTCACCCGTAGCATTTATTTATTTCCGATATAGTATAATAGCGAAATTAAAAGTTTGATCTATGCTTGTTCCCGAATAAAACGGCGCTGGGCAGAGTCGAGACGAGGTATTGTTTTTCCGAACGTATGTTTTGAGGTTTTTAAGTGATTGGTACGTTTTTTTTTTTTTATGAATATTGACGAATTGATTTATATGTAGTGGAGAAGATTGGGCATTCTTTAATTTATATTTTGGAACTATTGGGCATATTCCATACTTTTTACGCCATATGTATTTTAATACGATAATAATTAGGTGAATATATTCGATAATTCAGTATTTGGTTTATATCACTGAAATATTCAGGCAAATGAACCGAATAATTTCTATTGCAGCGTTGAAACATTTATGTTACTGAGGTAAATCTTTGTTTAGATGGGAGTATTGTTTCAAAAGCAGGAATATACAACCTCTCTTAAATTGTATAGCAGTTCTTAAAAATTCTTTAACGACTATTAACTTACCTGTTCTTTATTGAATCATTTCCTTCGGAATTTCAAAGTACTAAAATTGTATCAACTCGAATTTAGCAACTAAAATCTAGAATCGAATACATTTCCTGGCTCGACACCGAAACGATTCTTCTAACACCATTTTAGATTGTTTTATAGAGCATCGTCCGCGTCCGCGTATCGCTACGAACTAGAAAGGAAGCATTAAAATGTCTCTGATTCACTCGGCTGTTGAAGTGGCGACGAGCTAAATGCACTTCTGCGCTTCCAATTGAGAGGAAGAGGGACATTTAGTACAGCTACTTTGATTCAAGAGCTCATTCATAATTGCAGTTGCCAGCGCTTGCTGTAATTTGCTAACTAAGCCGATTTCACCGTACAACCGTACGCTACTTTGAATGCTCATTCTGTCGGAATTCGTCTCCCAAGTTCGCTTATTCAAACCTGAAATTCTCCGGCCGAGACGGTGCCTTATCGACGAAAACGGGAACAATCATTCATGGAAAAGTCAGTTGCCTTTTCGTGCTGTAGAGTTATTTTACCGCGATGGTTAATCAAATACCGAGATATTTATTCTCAAATGTACCAATGTCTTTTGAAATAACATTGAAAGTTCTTGCTTTTATTAATTTTATAAAATAAAAGTATTTTAGAAGGGTTAGAGCTCCTAACGCTTGGCTCTGGTCGTCGAATCCCACAGTCTGACTCGTCTCGAGACGCAAAAATCTCTCGGTGCATGGCAATGGCTCCTTGAATGGCTTGCCGCTTTTATCGGCGTGCAGCCCTCTCTCTCGAGGTCGCATAATAGAGCCCGCGTGGCAATACATCTTGCCCGTTGGTACTGTCCGTATAATGCGGCAAACTATTAAGGCATTCCGACCCGGTGGACCGCGGTAGCGTGTTTTAATTAATGACGCCACGTACACAGGACCTAGGAACCGCGTATAATTGCCGGGGGGGGGGGGGGGGGGGGGGGGGGGGGGGGGGGGGGGGCTCCACGGCCTCTCGGATTACAGGCAACATCGACGGACGATTAAGTTTAAGTCGTTGTGGCCCCCGTTGGCCGTGTAATTACGCGCGAGATCCTTAGACGACGCGAGTCCTGACGGTCGCTGGGAAGTCGAGGGAATAATCGACGATCCTCGATAAGAGTATCGGGCGCAGGGAGAGCGGACGCGTGCGACTGGTCGGGACGAAGCTGGTCCGGCGAGTGCGACTAATTAGCAGGAATAATTAGAGGCCGATCCCCCGATGGTGGAAATTTTCCGACAGCCTCTAATCGTTTCCGTATCTACGTGCAGTTACGATACCCGTCGCGAACCGGCTAATTATTACGACCTGGAGCGTATAATCGTCGCGCGGAAACGGGACCGTTTTCTTTTATTTCGGGCAAAGACGATTGGGAGGGTTCCTCCTTCTCTTCTCATCCTACGGAACGTATCCTCGTTTCCTCGGTCAGGAATCGATAGGAGCTTTGGGTAGGGGACTTGGGAAGTGCTTGTTTCTTGCATCTACCATTTAAACTCCTATTATCCGAACTACTTTCAAGCTTCGCTCCCATTACATGAACCTACCCGAACTCTTAGTCCTTCAGCCTTCCTTAGAATCATTTTACTTCCAAAATATTTCCACTAACAACTTCCAATCTCTCTAGTGCTCGAATAAATTGAGCTCGACTGCAAGAAAAATTTCCGCCTAAATGTCGAATCAAGAACTCATGAACCTATCCGAACTCTTAATCGTTCAGCCTTCCTTAGAACCATTTTACTTCCAAGATATTTCCGTCAAGTCTCCAATTTCCCCTGTGTTCGTGTAAATGGAGTTCGACTGGAAGACAAATTTCCGCCTAAATGACGAAACAAGAACTCAGTTCTGTTCCAAAGATGTCCCTGTTCAAAGTAATATCAACGATTCTCTGATTGCGAGTCGTAAAGAGCATGAAGATGCAAGGTCTCCTTGTATCACCGTCGCGAGCTCATCGGTTTCTCGAAAACAAGCATGATCTTATTATACGTGGAATGAACTCGTCATGGCGTGCACGACGTCGTTCGAGCAATTCTCCTCAACTTATATCCCCTACGGCAAATCCTCGGACCTGCGAAGAAATAAGCAGAGGAGCCGTGCACACCGCCTATAAATAAACCGTCTCCGTGAGTGCTATTCCCTGTTCGCCGCCTCCCTGCGTTCGCATGTTGGTTCAAGGTGGTCGCCCGCAAGGTGGCTGATTCTCGCCAATATGGAATTTTGATGAAGCCTCCGATACTCCAGATTGCCTCTGTTGCATCGAATCTATCTTATCCACCGTAGTATGGTGTGTGTCTTTATGAGTATTTGCTGTGTTATTTATTCTGTCAGGGATTATTAGCCTATCTCTGATTTGTATAAAAGGATGCCACACAGACAGACCGTTAGAAAGGCTTACCTAGCCACTGGATGGCTGTTATGACGATGTCATATTTATTTCGTGACTAATTCCCGCTAATTTGATATTTAATGAACATTCTGATATTCTCGGATCATGTCTATGTTATCTTTAATCGACTTTGAATAATTGTAAGTTTCCTTGAGGTGTTGTGCACACTGGGAGGGTATATTAACAATCATGTATTAAACCAATCTTTATGTTAACTTACACCTCATTACTTCTGGCTATAGAGATAAGGCTTTATTTAATTTATTAGCAATATTCTATGACCAAAATACAAGAAATAACATGGAATGAATTATAAGTAACATAGCCTCCTCGAAAAGTGAGAAACTGAATGTCATGTAACTTGTAATAATTATTAAATAATTAGTTTGCAATTTTAGTTGTTCCTTCAAGTTCTCAAGATTTCGATTCGCGATTTCGTTTCGCTTATTGAAAGAGCTTGCAGAGAATTCACTGATCCGTAATTCGAAGCGGTCTCTCGGTTAATTGTTCTCGGCCGATGCCCAATAAGGATAATTAAAAGCTCTCGATGAACTCGTTTGGCGATCGAACGTCTTGAGATTGTGCCAATACTCTAATCGCGAGCATTCTTCAATTGGCTTTCTCAATACTCTCTCATTCGGAAATTCTATAATAATTTATATAACTCCGGAAATATTTTTATTTTTATATTTTTATTTCACGAAAATAATCTGCACATTATTCCTATCTAAAAATCAAATGCAATACCACAATTTACAATAATCTATTTGTATTTAACTAATCTTTACGTACTTCTTTCCTCCAACTAACTCGATTCTCCGATATTATGTTTCAGGTGTGTAACAAACTTTTTTTACACTGAAGATGGCCGGAAAAAGTGAGTCGATAATGTTATATTAAAAAGTGCTTGGAGTTTACCTAACAACACAAAATTTGATCATAACGAGTGAAGTGCACTTCAAGCGAACGTTTAAAATTCTCTCGCATGCCATAGGTACACTCAATCATAGAAAGAAGTTGGTATCATTTTATTTTGTACCATCAGAGGGTCTTCTAATCTAAAACATCCTCGTTCAAATACTAGTTAAGTAATACTACGAAAGATAGAAAGAAACGATAGAGGCGACAAGATATTTGCTAAGATAATTAATTAAAAGCATAAAGGGTGTCTCAAAAGGGTGAATCGATAAGATGACAGGTGATTCGATCGCAGGACAGATAGGCGAAACGACGCAGGAAATTCGCATGCCGCGATGGCGGTCTCCAAGCCACTCTCTAAACGTTCAGGGAGCCGCACGGACCGACGCCTCGCGCTCGCGGCCAGAATATCAAATAGACCGATAGCGAGGGACAATCGAGCATGTAAGATAAACGAGCCAATATGGGCCGTGACACTCGCTAACTGCTGGATTTAGTGAGCCCGATAACCGATAACTTTCTTATTAAGTCTCGTCGCGCCAAGTTATCGTGGCGCCGTTTTGCGGAGGACCATTGCTCTTCCTGAATTTATGCGGCGTCCACGTTTCCGAACGGATTCAACCCCAATCCTTACACGTTCAACGACGACTTCCAAGACTAACGATCGAACCGTTTCGCTGGCTGTCGCTTAGTCATCGAAAGCAATTTATTTTTCATCAGTCTTCCAGCAGGACCCGTGATTTTCGAATAAATAAATTTCCACATTCTCTGTCCCCTTCTGAATCCTCTTTGGGTAATCTTTTATATTCGCGAGCAGTTACGAGGAAATTTGACGTTAACCCATTCACTGCCAGTCAAATTTAAAGCGTTTTGCCTTGAGCGTCAAGATGTAATACAGATGTCTAATCTAGGTTATTATTTAAATATATAAAAAGTGATAGTAAGTTTTTTTTTATAGAAAATTTACGATCTTCTTTCGCAATAGTTCGTGACTAAAAAGGCTATAAACTTATACCTTAAATAATTGCATTCAATTTCAACTACGAGACATCTCGTAGTTGACAGTGAATGGGTTAATATTAGAAACTAATTTTTAGGGGTCGAAAGATTTAAAACATTGTGTATGTATTTCGTCGATGACTTTGTTAATATTATCTCTCAGGACTTGAATTGGTTAGACGAGCGAAGATTTCTTCATGAAGCGAAGAGTGGAGAAATATTCCTTTAAAATTGTTATTGTAAATTCTTGATCGTTACCAGTTTCTCATTCCTTCTTTTTCGTGGTTAAATACACCCTTAACGTACATTCAAATCCCAGCGTTAAAGTCTCCACCGAGCTGGGCGAGGGGAAACCAACGCACCAATTTATCAGATTCGCGTCAAGCGCATGAACGATCCGCGTTTAGCACGAAGCAATCCTCGATGCAGAAATTCAAACGATCGAACGAACGAGGAGCATCGAACAATGAACAACGCCGCTGACACGCCGCCGATAAGCTTAACCGGCAACCAGTAGCTATCGGTTTTCGTTTGCGTCGATTTCTACGAGGACTTCCCGACCCATTGCCGATGTCGGTCGCGTATAAATGAGAAAACAGGGCAAGGGGTTCGTCATCCCTGCGAAAGGGAATCGAGGGCTCCATCATCCGCGTTTGCCCCAAAAACGCCAATCAAAACGGCGAGAGGTGGCCCGTTTTCTCCGTTCAATCGATCATTCCTCGGGGAGAGGAGTTCTCCTTTCGGAGAGTGTTCCTGTCAGCTGACTGGGAATTTCTTTGAGAGCGCGCGACAGCTTTGTCTCGAGCGAAAATAGAAACAATCCCGTGACCGAGTCGCCTCGACGCTTTCTGCTCCCCTGCATTCGAAAGAAGGGTTTTCGAAAGGCGCGATCGGAGTGTTTGGAAAGCAGCGATCTAAAGTAGGTACGGAATATTTTTGAAAGCGTTGACAATGGATACATTTTCGGTGTCGAATCCTTGGTGAAAGAAAATGGAGTGATATCTTTGTATTTCGGACCGTGTGAGATGGAATGTTAATTATTCGCCTCAAATCTTAGACATCCTCAAGGATCAGAATTAGACCATAGAGAACAAAGTATTTTAAAACCCTTTCAGACCTGGCAGCAATTGGGGACACAAAATTTAAAAATTATCGACACTATCGTTTAAAGCGAATACCCTTATTACGAAAAAAAAAACAATTTTCCTCGAAAGGTACACTTAAGGATTTTTTTTTATCTTTTCCATACTAATTTTAGACCGAGACCCCCTAAAAATTAAATTACAGTAGTACGAGAAAAAAAGTAATTCAGGTCTGAAAGGGTTAAGAAACCTCTGATTGTGTTAGTCTTAAATGAATTTGACTACCTCCCAGAAGATATTGTACCACAATCTGAGTCACTATTGTAGCATCCCTGATCCTGGCCGAAACAGGGCTTCGCGCTTGTCGGGCGAAACAACGCCGCGGCGAGACCACGAAAGGTGAAATTACGCGATCAAGTGGCTCGCAGATGGCCATTTCCGCGAGCCTGGGCCCCCGAAGGGGACGAAAGTCGCGGACGAATTCAACTGGCAAGCGTAATTGCACGGGCACGAGTACAATGGCGTCGACTGTGAGTGCCGCGAGAAGCGAGAGAGGGGGATTGACTTCTCGCAGATTAATAACTTCCTTCCTCGGGCGAAGTTAGAGGCCCGTGACTAAATGCCCGGGGAAAAGAAAGTTCGTCGTGAAACATTCACGAGAGCCTCCCTTGCCTCCGCCCTCCAACCCCCGCGGAACTTATTTTCGATCCACTCGAGCTTTTTGCCGGAGCGAAACTTATGAAGACTCTGTTTACAGGGCGGGTGTTTCGCGAGAAACCTCGATTGAACGTAACCACGGGGACAGACCGATCTTTTCAACGCCGCTCTTTTTCGTCGCTTTCAAACGGAAGGAAAAGAGACGGAGGGAATTGTTTGGGAATTGTTTTATCAAAGGCTGTTTCCTCGAGCGGCGAAGTTACAGCGAAGATCGTTGTTTCGACGAGATAATGGGAGCGATGATAAAATCGCACTACTTGAGACATTTTGTTTTGTATTTTGCGGATTGGCATTGGGAATTGTTGGTTGGTGTTTAACGAACGCTCTGAATTAATGTGTTTTAAAACATATGTGGAGGAATGAGCTTGTACAATTTTAAATCGGGCGATTATTATGCGACTGTTGTCTCTGTGTTTCGATGAATTAATTTATCTAGAGACGTGTATTTGACGTGGTCGTTCTTTATTTATGTGAAACATTTTCGAAGGTATACAATTTTTTCTCTAACTGCATCATTGCACTTGCACAAGGCAATTGCAATTCTAAAAAAATGTAACCACGTATTTTCTTGCTAAAAAAAGAAAAGGACACATTGAATCCTTATCTAATCGGTGAACTACTCTCGGTCTCTTTTGTTCAAAAATACTATCAGAGACGAATCGCTACCGAGATTTAAGGACAATCTTCACGTCACTTTCATGATAACGACGATCCTAAAAACGACGCTGCCGCGAGTGAACCTCTTTATCGGTAAAGAATACCGAAAACCGATAGCTGAGGGTGTCAAATGCACGACGAAGACGAAATTCGAAAAAGTTTCCTCTCCACGCGAGCAGGATAACGTCGAAACTTCATCCAAAGAGCTGCCGGATGTGTCACTGGCTAAAGACTGACCAAACAAACGAGATTAGAAGTTCGTGTAGACGGCGATATATACTCTGAAGATTGCGATGGCTCGTCTTTCTGTTTCTGAAGTTTATTCGTGGATGATACGTCGATATTATAGTTAGATAATTATTCTTCTCGTTGGACTATTCATCAACAATCCACAATCTTCTAACTAGCTCCTACTCTCATTGATTTACTAATTCAATGTTTAATATTCCTAAAGAATACATCTCCGAATTAATTGAATATTTACAATGCATATAGTAACATTCGTCTTTTATTCTACGAATTCGCGTCTGCGGGTGTCGCGAGTGTCGATAGCCAACGAAGTTGGGCTGTTTTTATTCTCCTGGCTTCTCGATCGAAAATATTTCGAGTATTAAAGAAAACTAATCCCATCGAGGGTGCTGACACAATTTCCCGGTCAAGGGAGAATCTTTCGTCGCTTCTCCGCGTATTTTCCACGAGACCCATCGGCTTTGCTTGCTTTCAGTAACGCTCCCGATCGTTCTTTAATTTCTCCAAATATTTGCTGAAATATACGATATACGCTAAAGGTGGATCTACAGCGACGGAGTGCAAGTATCTCGGGTTGGAATATTGATTTTATAAACGCAATTCGAGTGCTGCAGTTTGAGGCTGCCTTTTCCCCTTGCAAAATATTTTATTTAGTTTTATATTAAAACTGAAAGTATTCAAGATACTTTAATAGAATAATTTCAAATAAAAATATCTACGAGCACAGTGTTTGTGTTTAGTTCAAATATATTTCAGGTAATATCAATATTTTCCTTAATATATTTTATAAATTGCAATTTATTTAATTAAAACCTTAGATAACAAAGTTATATTGTGATAGATACTTATATTTTTTATTTTAATCTTGTAATTTTATATTATGTTTCTTCTAAATAGAAACATATCGTAATTAAATATAAATACATACTTGAATTAACAAGAATCGGTGCTAAAAGAAATTTTTAATTCAAGTGAAAATTAGAAATCAACGTTTGAACTTACGAATAATTTCCGTAGTCCGTTTAAGCAACTCACTTTGCTGTATGTTGAAATTTCACGGTTAACTTTAGATTGTAGAACTGGTAGTCGGAAAACTTTCGCAGCAAGTAGAATCGGGTGAAGTTTGCTCCGGGCCAGTTACAGTAGATTGTTCCTGCCATTGTCAGACACTTATTTAAAGACTCGAAATTACGTTGTACAATCGTATCATGTTGATTAACTCTGGAAACATTACGGATTTCCATACACCTTTCTGTTCCTGGACAGAAACAGGTACATTGAATATAAATAGTTCTTATTAACGTAACGAAATTAATTACTTAATACGCTGACGTATTGATGCTTCACGTAATTTGTAATCCACACTGCCACTCTCTTCGTGTGTATATTTGACTAGAGACTATTAGTTTCATTTCTATTTCTAAATTGCCACTATAATTCTTACAACTTCGTATCCAGAGTTTGACGATGGTTTCAAACAAATATAAACAATATTTTCCACCACAATCCCCCAAACAATTTAACACCCAACTAAAAATGACATAACCTTAACCTGACAACAGTCTCCCATCGAAATTGTAATAGCTACACGATTATCAGGACTCCAGGTACTCTCCACAAAGCAGCAATTAACAGGATCCTTTCAGAACCGCCATTGACGATGGAAGAACGAGAAATATCCTTTGCCCGAGGCGCGTCTAGTGTCTCGTTCCCAGGGCTCAGCGTCCCTTAAGTACCACCCTCGCGCGATGTCCCTCGAAGACTTAAACCAATTACTAGCAATCTCCGGGAGAGCTCGTATTTCCCGTCTCCATTAACCGACCGTTAAGTAGCCCACCGACGACGTAAAAATAAATATATCGGTAAGCCCGGTGCAGGCGGGACGCAATAATTCGAGGGTCCAATATCCGGAAACGCCGCGATTTATTTTCCGAGTTCGCGGTCCTCTAATAAATCGAAAGCTGTCGCGCGTAGCGCGCCATCGAGACGCCCGTTCTCTCAAAGACGCGAGTAGCTCGATGTCCGTGGAACGCCGGGTACCGTGGAAAGGATAAAAGAACATGAAGCATAAGGGTTTGCGACGGGAAGGGGACGAAGACGGGATGAGGAAGAATGTATTATCATCGAGGACAGCGGCGGTTTTTCGCTGGGGCAATTGGACGAGAAATAGCCGGCGGTGATCGAGCAACGTTATCTGTCTCAATCGAACGTCTCCAGCCTCTTCGACGTACAAAAGGAATTCTTGTACACGTGGACGAGCCTGTGCACACGAACGGTCGTGCCATGACGACATGGAACACGGAGATCCTCTATCTGGCCTGACGCATTCCACGATTCAGAGACTTATTTCCGGGAATTTAAACCGTATCGTTGAAATGCTTATTATTATAAACTTTGGCTGAATTATAATTCGAATGTTTTTGGACCTCTTTGGTGGAGTCTCTTTAGGAGGGTTGTATTTTTGTTTGGAAAGGGTTGTCAATAAATCGTATGTTAAGAAATGATGGTTCTGGATGAGTTTTAGTCTGGGTTGGATTAGAATTTTTTGCCTGTTTGTTAGGATCTTTTTTTTTAGTTAAATATCTAAAACTTTGATAGGAAGATTGTATTTCTAATTGGGGTAGGATTATACATCTCGTAGCTGTAGTAATTTGTGCTAAAATTACTTTTCGTCAAAACCCATAAAGTATTTCATTAACAAACCCATCTTTTAATCACTTTCAAAATGCCATTCAAAGGTAAAACTTTGAAGAGCAGTTTCACCCCTTAAATTTAAATTGCCGCAGGTAAAAGAAATTCGTATCTCTGAATTTCACTCGCTCTACGAATCCTTCAAAGTGTGCCATTAAAATCAAAAGTGTTTCACGAATGTTTTTTGCTAGTGCCTCGTCCAAGTAGCAGCAAAATTTCGAATAACCGCCGAATTCGGAAAACTTGAATTTTAATTGTTTCATTGCATGTTCCGCGGTAAAAAAGTTGAAACAAATAAAGATCGCGAATAAATTTCTGTATACTTTGACCTTATTGGCAATTCATTTCATTTACAGTCAGTCCTATAAATATTCGCACCCTCTATTGAAGAAATTTGCCTAAATTAAATGATAGGTTTGATCTTTCCAAATAAATCTTTCATTATAAATATGTATATGAATAAACTTTACACGTGTATATACTTGTAATGAAACATTTATTCGAAAACAACTATAATTTAATGTAGAAAGTAGAAGTACGAACACTTATGAGACTGACTGTATATCATTTATTCCACGTGCAATTGAGTTTGCACTTACGACGTTCGAATAGCGGGGGTGAGTTTATCGCGCCATCGGGGCATCGATGATTCGAGGCTCGCCAATGGCCCGTGTCTTCCGCGTTTGCTCGCCGCTTGCGCTTCCGTTGGAAAGTCGATCGATCTTGGAAAATGTTCCCGAGTTGCTTTAACGAGTCTTCTTTCGTCTTGCTCTTCGTTCGTCGGTTCCCCGCAAGCCGCCGCCTCCTTGAACCTGGGCTAAACGGTATTCCAGCGGGAAAATATTAAATAATGTTTTCCTTTGGAATGGATGGCGGTAGACGAATCGACGATAAATATTTGCCCATCATTTTCCTCGTTAGACGAGCTTGGGATCGATATGCCGTTACCCTATCGAACTGCTGCAGTGGAGGAATTATTTTTGTTATGCAAAAGCAAGAGATTTGATGGGAATTCTTGAAAGCATTTCAAAGTGTGTTCTATTCGTATTTCTAAATTAAAGATTTCCTCATTGCCTTTGAGGTTGTAATTGATACACACTATACACAACATAGAGTAATCATTTGAGAGAAATTGTTTACTTGTATTCAAAACGTACGTTCTATTTGTATTTCAAAATTAAAAATTTTTTCATCTTCTTTGAGGTTATAATCGAAGTACATTCAATCTAGCGAAATAGATACCGGTGGTCCTATTTAGTACAAAGGGATATCATGTGCCTGAAATTTACAGACTATTATTTTAGTCTTTTTTTATATTCTATGATCACTAAAACATTTCTTGATGTATTATAAGCAACAAACTATCACCATCGACAATAATTTGTATAAAATTTTAACAGTTAACAAAATTACAGCAAATTGTGAGGCTTATATACATTCAAAATAAATTACCAGTGCTTCATCTACTTCTCTTTTATATACACCATTTTTTATAACCGGAACATCATAATCTTTCTTCCTTTTTTTTTTCGTCTATCAAATGGTTAATCGCCCTAAAGGATAACAAATGCCAGATCATCGGTCCACGCCATAAAAGGGACGGTATTAGGCGAAAAAGGGATGAAACGAAGAGAATGTAGAGCAACGAGAGGAGCAAGGGTGGAGGGCGACAGCATTCCGGTAGGATTGAAAGGCGCAGGCGGAATTGTGTTGCGATGCTTTGCAGTCTTTTGTCGGTTCCACGAAAAAAGTTGCCGGACAGGGCTCCTTGTTGCCCCGCGCTATTGAAAGGAAATTGAACCGGTTGTTTAGTCATGCAAACGCGACGCAACCGACTGATTTCGTTTGCGTTACGTACGAAATGAAAGTTCGCTGACCGGGAATCGTTTCCTGGAATCCAGCCCGATCGTCCCGATTCCGATGCTTTACGATCAAGCGCCGGCTTCGACGGACGCCCCGGCCAGGTCTCTGTCGTTCCATTCGAATAAACGGGAACGGGGTTGACGATATTCGTACACGAAGTCGAGTACACGCACGACTGATGCTCCGAAAGCGTTTCCGGAAATTCGACGAGGCGGATTCTCGCTCGCGTCGATAAACGCAGGACGGAGCCTACAGCGTTGCAAATTAGTGCAAAGATGACATATTCGCGATAAAATCACCTTTTTAGTGTATGATATAATATATATAATTTTTTATGCAAGATTTTACGATTTTATGTTATCTCTTGATATTGGGAAGACGAGCTTGTATCATTTTCATATTGAACAGCTTATGTACTATAAACTTTATGTTTTTCCTTTTTCACCGTAACAAGTAACGAAATCATTTAATTCTAGCTTATCTTGCGATAACCAGTCCAGAATTTTTCTTTAATGACTCGTAGATGGCTGATTGGAGAACGTTCATTCACTGAATTAATCTATTCTAATACCAATCTACATACGTTAACTTGTTCTTAAGAATAACAATTTTTTTTTTAACTATACTCGTAGGGCAAAATAAAAATTCAATTTCATTGTGCATTTCCTACATTTCTGTTGCGATGGATATAGAATAATTTACTGTACGAAAAAATGTTTACATTGACTGGATTGGTTGTACCGGACGATTAAACGATACTCGCGAAATATATCACGAAATTTCGAAAAGTTTTGCTCCACAGTCGAGCCGGTGACCGCGGCGTGGTAATCCTGATACGATTTTAATTTGTGGATCCATAAATCAGATTTCGGCTGGTATCGTGTTATCGAGTTCGGATTTCCTAAACGGTCACCGTCCCAACCCCTACTTTCATCTCGTGACAGAGTAAACGATACAAAATAACGTCAACGTGTATTTAATCGTTAATTCAAAGAGACTAAACAAAAAATACAAAAATTCGAAAATATCGTGACGTACGTGTAATTATTCAAAAATTAATGAAATTAAAAGTAGCTCCCAGAGTTATCGTTTTAATTAATTGTATTTGCTTCTGCGAAACAATTAGTTGCCTACTTTAAAAGAACAGCTGAGAATGAAGTTTATAAATTTATATACGGAACCATTTAACTGTCACGTTCTGATAACATTAATAAAATATTATTCTCCATGGGTATAATTCAATGAAAAGCGGTCGAATGGTGTACAATTTTCGTGCACTCGTTATAGCGTTAATAATTTTCAGTTTCAGTTAGAATTTATCGTTCAAGTTGAATGTTATTCGTACACATAATTTCAATTAGAACGAACGCCGCGGTTTACTGAGTTTTCAGAAACATTTACGAGGCGCAAGTGGGGCTTTGATTCGCGATTATATCAAAGTAAAGTACGAGGATAAAGAGTTAATCTCGAGGCCGTTTGCGCTGAATTTGTATCAACAAATTTTAATTTCAATTATAACTGCACCTGGGAGTTGGATGGTCGATGCTTATTAACATAAAAGGTTTCAATTAGAGTTTGTGGAATTAGGAAAACTCCTTTTGTGGATGTTAATAGCGAAATAATCGACCGAGGATTTGTAATAGCTTCTTTAATTGCTAAGAATGATTTCTTTTTATTTCTCAACCAAGGATCGACGAAGTCACTAGGGCGAAACTTACCTTTTACATGAAGAGGAATACATAACAAGTTTTTATAGAATATATGTAACTTCACAAATATTTATATCATTTATAACTCTTCGAATACCGTATCAGAATACAACTATAATTCAGAAAACTCTATTAAATTAAATATTAAAAAGAAAATCACTCGAAAGCTAATCCAAACAACCGTTCGAGTTACTATCGAAATATTACGAATAAATCATAATAAATTAAAATCATAAATTAAAATTTTATGTTCCTCATCTATTATACCACTATAATTCTGCTCATCTCTGACAGCAAACCAAACCCATTAACACCGCCAGCCGATAATTCGATCGCGGTGATCCGAATCGCACCGCGGGATTTTCAGCCCACCGTCCATGTAATCCTTTGGCCAGCGATATCGTTGACTCCTTGAACGATGAAACGTGTTCCCTGGCGGCGGTGGAACGTTCCTTCCAGAGGACAGAGAAAACGTATTTTGTCCCTCGTTGCTGGATATACGAGGTAATAGCGTGCTGGGAACATCGTCGAACTGAACTCCAGAGACTACGGACTATATTTTTGCGGTTACCGCAAGAACTTCATGAAAGCAACAGAATTATGATGGACGTAACGATTTCCAATTCGAATGATGAAGTTCGCGATTCTGGGAGAAAAGAATAGTCGTGGTATTTTACGGTAACACCGCTTCGAACTTAATGTGGTCGCCACCACCATTTATAATAGTTGTCGGACCATCAGCCACAGACGTTCGTAGTAATTTTGTTTAATGTAGTGCATGCTTTTAACCGCGTGCAAAACGAGTGTATCAAATGGTACATTATGCGGTATATAATGTGTAGATGGCCTGGAGTTCGTATTTCATTTGTTTATAAGCATGTAAAATAGAAAACCATCGCTGTGCTGGTTTGGTTTTAAAATTTTAAAATATTATGTTCGAAGGATTTTTGGAAAATTATAAAAATGAAAAAGTATCGTCAAAGGTTGAACCTAGTATTATATTATCGTAAAGGAGACTGGAGGACTTTTTACAATTCTTGTGTAGATATTGACTTATATTTTGGAGGAACAACATTTAGGGAAACACAATCTAATTTCTTCACTAATATGCTACAATATTTTCACATGGCAAATTTTTTAACCCATTCTTCTTCATAGTATATCTATCTTCGTACGAATTAAGAATTCTCTTCATTCTTTTGTTCAGGATGATCAAATCTGCATCAACTACCACACACCGCTCCAACAGAATCAATGATTAAAATCATAAAGTATTCCAAACCACGAGTAACCCCATTCCCCAAGTTTAATACTTCGCACTTCGAATTATATTTTAATTTCGTTACCAGCATCTCCCAGCGCTTTCAAATATTTTATTTGAAATTTACTTTACCTAAAGAATAAGACAATTTCAGTAAACAAAGGAAGAAACGAATTAACTTAAATACCAGTCTTATTCTTACTTTTGTGGTATTTTGTAATTTTCAAGCGTATGACATCTCTCGACACAATTTCCTTCCCTATTGATTTGAACGTGAAAAAATGTCGAGCGGGATTCGACAACGGAGCTTCTGAGATCAAAATTGTTGTCGAGTCACATTCGACATAGGAGTGCAAAGGAGTGATACCTCCAATGCCTAATAAAATATTCTCCCTTAAAGAGGACCTGAAATATCAGTTTTGGAGCCTCGAACTAGCCAGACCCCCTTCAATAGAAATACCTTGGGCAGAACACGGAATGGGGTAACGAGGTGCTCGAATTCCGTTCGAGACACTTAAACACTCGTTAATTACTCAGAGGGGGCGACGTCAAAGGTCGGAGTGCAGGTGGTTCATTTTTCTGATCACTCGCGATAGGAAGACGATCCTTTGACTCGATGAAAGCTGGTCAGCGTGTAAAGTTTAGCCGCGCGGTTTCAAAGAGAACAGAACTTGCGGCGCTAAAAAGGAGGGCCTGGGAAGTTTTAGCGCGAGCACCCCCGGGGCTGGGGTTGATTAAAATCATTCTGACCCGGTCCCAGGCGAGTCCAGGGGGCCGCGTATTACGCTGGTCGATGCTTCATTAATTACAAACCCATTACGACGAACTGTAATGAGGGACTGCATTTGCATCCGGGGAAAACTATAGTCCGCTTTCTTTCATTCGTATTTGCATTGCTGGACTGTTCTCCTTCCTAATAACTGAAATTTCGTTCATTGTGCGTGCTTGCAGTTACCAGCAGAGTGTGACTTGTGTAAAATTGTTGGTGCTATTATAAAATTGTTTTTACACGCACGAGGAAACGTTGCCACGGATATCAGATTTTATGGAATGTGATATTAGCTGAGAATGTTTTGGAGTATTGGCTGGAAATCATGATGGTATAGGTAAAAGGAACGCTGTTCAAATACTTTAAATGTTGTGTCACAGTGAAATGAATTGATTTTCACTGGTATTTTAGTTTTTCTCAGTTTATTCCACTCGATCGCATAACATGCATATAATTTCAATAATTTCAGTTTTAGTAATTTCTCCGAACGGAGAGAATTTCTCCCTCCGTTAATCATTGCGACGGTGACACAGTCTTAAAGACCTGCCTCTCCAAAATCGACTCGTAATCATTTCTGGATCAAGCGTGGACGAGGAATAACAAGTCGATCGTTAGTCATTAATTACAAATCGTATTATGAAACTCAGCGGCGTGGAATCTCTGGTTGTTTGCGCGAAGGAAGAAGATAATGAAGGTTCCATCGCACGGAAGCTTTTTACGGAAATGTCTTTGCGATGGCGAGCCGATAATGCAAAATGTCTTCGAGCTCCATCATTATTCTAAGTTTTTCTAGGCTCTCTGCGACGATTTTCATGCGAGTTTTGCGAGAAACGATCCTCGAATGTCACGGGGAACTTGGAAGATATCAATCCGTCTACATTTATTCAGGCTAGGATAATTCGAGGCACATGAAAATTATTTTTCTCTAATTACAAAAAATCAAGCTCATTTAACGATAAAAAAGATATGTGAGGCTTTATATGAAACCTCGTTTTTGTAAAGCTGCTTTAATGTCGAAACGCAAAAATATTTATTATATCTCTCGTGTGTCGTCTCTTACTGAATATTTTTTGCCAAAAGAAAAAAATATTCAATACGGAGGTCCCTCTGTATTTGTTTTACTGCATCTGGCCGAGCTTCTGTTCCAAAACGCGTCGATTGCGTTTTTTCACCGCCCTCTCCCCCCTGATGGATCGATTCGACGTTCTCACGGTTCCAGCAGAATTCTCATATCTGTTCGCCCCTGTGCAATTTCCTCCCTCCGTCGCCTGTCAGATAAATTCGCGCAAAAGCTGGGTCTGTTGTCTTGTCCGACACGGGCGCGAAGAAACAAACGCCGCAAGACGAATTGCGCGATACATCGCTGGCTCTTGCCTCTGCAAGAAACGTCCAACGCACACTCGCATAAACTTCCCTCGTAACCTTTCACCGAACCTTATTAATCGCTTCGCGTGTAAACACGCCGCCATTAACGCGATCATAAAACCGGGTGGCCGTACTCGAATCTCATGAATCGTCCCAACGATAATTATCGATAATTTATCCTGTGTTATTAACAAGTTCCGAAGGCGGTAAAATTAACTGCTCGATAAATGTTCTTCTTAATATTTTCCAAACATAGAACAGAGAGATCATTTTTGTTATATTGGTCAAATAAATTCTTCGAGACATTAACACTGGTATATTTATTTTTGTGTTGATTTTACATGTTGGGTAGAAAAGGGAGCATTGTCTCTTTTTAACGAATCGAGACATTATCGAAGACGTTATCGAGACAGTTATTGATTCGTATGTACAAAACTTGTATAATCCAGAGCGATTCCTCGGGGAATTCGTTTGAACGGCAGAGGAATAAATATATTATTCATTCGAGTAATATAGAAGGAAATACATGACACGCTATCACGAGTCGGTCGTGTACCTCGGGGACACTCTGTACACATAATCGACAATAAAGAGAAAAAACCTCGTAACCCGTTCACGTGGAAAATTTCAGAGTTTTTCACGCCGTCCGTCGGGGACAGTTTCGCGATCGAGTTACGGTCATTATCGATTTTATATTAGGCCCCTGATGCGTGTACCGCGATCACCGTGAGCTCGATCTTCCATCCGGTTATTTTTTTCCCCCATTTTTTTTTCCCATTTTTTTGTTTCATATCGATTCGCGACGCCGACACGGCCTTAATGCGCTCGCGGGGGACATCGAATATGATAATGTAGAAAGTTATGATGGCATTAGCATAGTTCCACCGTTTCGCACGCATACGTGTGTAACGGTCGTGAACACGTACGCGGGATCGCGAGTCGGCTCGTGCCTTCGTTATCTATGCTGACCACATGCCGCGTAATCTTCTTCATTATATCTGCTTGCCTGTTTTACATTTGCATTAAACGAAAATGTTTGCGTACGCGCGTCCCAGCCTAGCGATAACGTCGTGACTTCTGCTGACTGCTGCCCACTTGCTACCAACTTTCCCAAACTAAATCGACCACCCCGCTACCCGAAAGCGTTCCGGAAAGCTTGACGTTTTCCGCTCGTTGTCGCCGATTTCCTCCCGACCCGAAGATTTTATTATCGCCGGTTTCGTCCGCTCATCTCGCCGCGCCAGCAGTGGCTCGATTATCCTTTAAAGCCCCCGTCAAGTTGAATATTTGGCAAACAGAAAATCTTATTAGGAAGAGCGCGTAGACTTGGATATACACAAATTGGGGGATAATTCTGCGGTGAATCGTTCAAGCCAGCATCTTTGTATGCGTTACGACTGTTTTTGAAGGTTCTTGAAAAATTGTAAATGTTAAAATGAAATATACTCGATGTACTACGTTCCATTAAATTTATTAAATGTATTAAATTCGTTAAACGAACATATATAGCTACTTCGAAACATGATATTTATGTATTCAATGCAATATACATGTAATACATGTCAGCGTGTTTGTCGAGTAAGAAACGAATTTTTGTGAGAGTTGTTTGCCTCCTAGAGTGAAGTTGTAACCTACGAAAGTATTATATTTTCCCTCAAATACTAGTCGCGACATGAATATTGCAAAAGTTCCAATCCGTTGGTGTCCTACATTCCCTCGATATGTCAGAAATATTGATATACGCATGTACACACCAGGTAGCCAGCGATCGTAAGGGCGATGTCCATGTCTGACATGCGCGACCTATTCTACTTACGTGTATACCGTCTGATCAACGTGTCCGACACACGCGGCCCATTCTATTGCCGCCTATACAAACTGTAATTTACGGCGTCTGACATACACGGATTATTCTACTTAACGTTGTATTTCTTTGATTATACGACTACGTCAATTTTAGTAATTTTTATTATTATATACAGTCAGTCATAGAATTATTCGTACCCTCTGTGTTTATGAAAGAAGTTTGTCTGAATTAAAGGACAGGTTCGATGTTTCCAAATTATGTAGATACACACACGTGTAAAATTTATTTATGTACATATGTATTACTTTATTTATTAATTTATCAAAATTTCTTCAATAGACATAAAGGGTACGACTATACATGGGACTGATTGTATTTTGTTTATAACTGGGTATATTTTATTTCTATATCAAGTATTCATAGAAGCGATATTGGAAAAGAATTCTTTCAGCAATTGATACTTAATATATTCCTTTCTACACCACTCAAAGGAATTCCCTAGAGAATTAATCTTAATATATTTATTTCTCATTTATCCAAAAGAATTATTCTTGAAGTACCTAATGCTAATAGATCTCCTCCTAAATACTAAATTTACACACTGACCAAAGTAAGGTAAAATTACCTCATTCCGATACAATCAAAACATTCGCCCAATAACGATATTAAAATAATGTCAGTGCTCTCCTAGTGGTTACTTCCATGCCGAACGCGATCAACGGCTCCTCGGGTATTCTTTTTCGCCACTGTGACCTTCTTCGGTCAATCCGTCTCAAAGACTCGGGGCGAAAAGCTTGAAGGAGGTCCACGTCGATGTACTTCGTTGAGTTTTCGGTGGTTCGCCGCGGACCGGGAAATTCCAGCGGCGGCAATTAACGGGAGCACTTTAGTGTGTACCTCGTGGTCGGAGGCTGACAAAGGGAAGGATTCGTTGATGGGGGCACGCGGGAGCGCCCCTCGCCCCGGCCCTCCCGCCCTGGTAAATATTGTTGCGTGCCAGGGCAGCGAGTTTCGAGTGGTTCCCTTCGAAATCTCGGGGAACGCCCGGCCGCAGGGTTCTTTTCCGCGTTACCTTCCGCAAATTCGCGGCCTCAAAGCGTCTCGCGCGAACTATACGCTTTTAACGTCATCAATCCACGTCCGGGGCGTCCTATCTGCCCCTCGTCTTGCGCAGAAACGGGAAGGGGATCCTGATGGACGTTTCAATTTTCCAGCCGAGTTTATTCTACCGATCTATCGTGCAAGGGCGATGCTGTGAAATCAGGTTCGTGAATTTGCTCGAGTAACACCACGGTAATCCCTCTTTCTTCGCGTTCGACCGATGATATCGACGAAAATAAGGCGCCGAGTTGGAGGAACTCGGGTTCCTTGGATGGAGGAAGAGGAAAAGTACATTGGGAATTAGTAGAAGGAAGCGAGGACTGTGGAAATTGCTGGTAATTCGTTGTGCGATGAATAATACACTGTCGGGAATTGTTATTTCCTGGCTTGTGATGTTAGGAAAAAATTGAGGGATGAATTTCGTGATGCGTTGCAAGCCTGAGCAAGACATTAAATTGATAGTTGAGAGCGTAGAATATAATTGTGATATATTCTTTAGTTAATTAGTAATTGATGAGTTTTCTCAGAATCACTTGATTGTTAAATTAGTTTATTTCTCTTCTTTCTAGTTACAATGATACAGTTATTTTCATGATGAGTAGCTTTAGTTTTAAGGAAACTAAAAGAGACTATTGTTAAAGTAATGACAGCTAATATCACCAACATAAGACCACAACAACCCTAATCTCTATGTTGCCATTGTGATAAAAAAGACACTGTTACAGTTGGAATTGGCGACCCTTGCGTATTCAGTCTACTCTCTACACACTGCCCTGTCTAATTCCCTCCTATGCATAGTGATGCGACACGGTACACGGTTCAGGAATATTGATGAAGTCCGAAAATGGGTCGTTGACTTCATAATTTCATAGGGTGACACATTTCTCAAACGTGAAACAAAATTGCACCATCGCAGATGAGAAAAGCTCGTAACTAGCAACTGAAAATAGAAAGTTGCAACAGAACGTTGTAAAACTGAAAGTTGCGTTTAACTGCTATCGAAGAAAAATTGCTAAAAAATGTACCAAAAATAACTCATTAACTCCACACTTTTAAAGGGCATCAAAGATGATAAAGACTCATAAATAGCGATTGAAAATATTTCGATTCAAACAGTACGTGTCATTCAAGTGTTAACGATGAAAGAAAATTTGTAATAAATTCAATGAATCCTTGCATACCTTAATTTTTTTCACAGAACTCATAATTTAACCCGAAGCGAACACTAGGTAGATGCGTTGGAGCACACGTAGGTGTTCCAGACATATATGTCACGAGCGCGTGCATCCTCGCGGCGAAAAAGAGAAACACCGAATCGCATCAGCTAAAAGCCAGGCTCCTTCCGTCTTTTAATTTTCCCTCTATATTTTTCCAACGAACCACGTCAGCGTGCCGCCCCTTCCAGACGTTTTTCCATCTCCCTAAGTACGAAACGATCCCTGAAAGAAAACCGTGGTAGACGGTGCAGCACGTTTCCGTCGATCCGTCTCGTCGGTTCGCGACTCGGTGGAACAGCGTTCTCGATTTCGTAATTGCGTAGGATGATGGATCGCGGAAAATGGAACGATACAGGTACTTTTCGTTGTTATTAAACAACTTCACTAAACTTACCAAACGAATTAAAGTGAAGCAACTAAATTGAAGTGAATAGAGTTAACAAAGGAGGTTATTGATAAGTCTTGGATCCAAACAACTTCACTAAAGTTACCAAACGAATTAAACTGAAGCAACTAAATTGAAGTGAATAGAGTTAACAAAGGAGAGTATTGATAAGTCTTGGATCCAAACAACTTCACGAAGGTTACCAAACGAATTAAAGTGAAGGAACTAAATTGATGTGAATAAAGTTAACAAAGGAGAGCATTGATAAGTCTCGGATCCAAAGGTCTCGGTGATGAAATTTTGTTAAGGCCTTATTGGAGCCTCAGCCTGAGCTATCGAGTCTAAATAACGCACTGGCTCTCGCAAATAAACTAATGCACTAACCCTCCCTGCAGCATCGTGTTTTTATACATAAGACGTAGGTAGCGTGCGATGAAGACCAGGTTGTTTGTTAATGGCAGGAACATCTCGCAGACCTGCAGCTGGTCGAACTGTAACGTACCTACAATGGCAGGAGTGACGATAAACAGGCTCGAACACCTCGGATACAGTGGTCTGCAGATGTTGATGCTGTGGAGGCACCCAAGGCTGTGGAATATTGCCCTGAAGACGTTCCCTCGTAAGAACTATCTAATTTGCACTTAAGGGAATAGGTCCTCGAATTTCGACTCTCTCAAAGCGACATGGAGAGCATTTGAGCAGTTGAGTGGCAGTAAGAAAGCAACATCTGTAACAGCTTGAGGGACATGATTATTAGCGATCTCAGAGGGAAAATTTAAGCAATGTGTAGCAGCTTAAGGAACAAGATTCTTAGTAACACGAAAGACAAGATAGAAACAATTCGAGGAATAAGAAGTGCAGCACCTTGAGCCACAAGATTTGTAGATACTTAAGACGCATGATTTGTGGCAGATTAAAGGACAACATTTTTAGGTACATGAGAAACAAGATTGGAACATCTCGAAGAACAAGATTTGTAGCAACTGGAGAGGCGAGATGTACACTTACTTAAGGATCAAGACTTGTAGCACCTTGCGAGACAGATTTGTGGCAATCTGAAGAATATTATGGTACCGCAATGGCGATATTAATATAGGTATAGCATTCGTTCGATTCGATCAGACCATTGTCGCATGGTTTTTGACCTCGATTCGAGGCCGAGTGGCAGATTACCCGATGGCAATCGGCCGCGAGCGTTATTTCGGTTGATCGATGCAACGCACCTGCGTGCCACCTGATTTATACCCACGCCACGCGGCTCGTTTTAATCTCCCTTCGCCGACGGGACCGCCGTGACATTTGTAATCCGAGAAAATCGTGACGGCGACGAGGCTACTTGCGAGTACACGGCTCGTCGGAAGCTTAATGGCTCCATCTGTCGATCGTCCGTCAGTGCACGGCAGCCATAGTTTTCCTTAAGTGATTAACTTTCCGTAATACCAGTGGCGTTCACAAAGGAACAACGATATACGTCTGTTATCTTGTCTCCTATCCTAAGTACCCGATGTTCGATCGATTAATCAGAAACGAAATTGATGATTGGTACATGGTTATCTGGAATTAATTGTTAGAACTCGTGGAAATTAAGGAATGAAATCATATTTTAGGAAATCAGGATTGTAGAATTTTTAGTCATTTTGAAAGTTTAAGACTGAAGTGGAATTAAGTCTTGGAAGTCTTGGGTCTTCTTAGAGGTGATTTATTTGATTGTACAGGGAATCTATCACTTTAGTGGCATTTTTTTATTTTAAATTCTAAACCTTATTTTCATACCACAATATTTTGAATAATATCTGAACTCACGTGTGTTGCAAGGTTAATACTAGAATTGACTTTTCCCAAGTTTGATTTCTGAGGTTACTTGAGGCCACTTTTCAAACGTAGAGTAGATGAATCTGTAGTATCTATACAAGAACTACTCATTTCCTTTATAAACAGTTTGAGATGAAACAAATTCTCCGTTCACCATAAGCGATATATCTTTTTCCACAGAATGTTGTTTGAAATGAACCCACCGTGCAAGAAGAGAATTGACTGCAGTTATGTGAGAGTAATAACCCCAGACAAAAGGCAGTATAAATATTGTGTTTCCTCAGATCAACAGGGTGACGTGAAAAATGCGGCGTAACAAGGGCAATTTCTCTTCGTCGTTACTTACATTACCGTGGCTCTCAACATTTTTCACGTCGTTTGTGCTCGCATCTTTCGTTTCAAGACACTGCGGGGGGACACGGTCGCGGTGCAGAATATTGCCTGCGACTTACGACTGTCTTCCCAAACATATCGCACTTGCGTAACATCGTAAATCATAAACATCTGTCTCTGCGTCTTCGGGCATATGCAGTTGTTACGTATTTCTTGACAGTGCAACTACTGTTGACGATTGGCTTTATAAACACACCGTGGAATGTGACGCAGTGTTGATAAATGTGTTAAACTGTCGACAAATGTGCGGTTAACCAAAGCTGAGTAATGAAAATTATGCAGAAGTTAGTCGTAATAAGTAATATATTAGGGGGGCCAGAAAGTAATGTTTCTTTTACATTAAATTCGAACAAATAAATTCGTGACAAGTTTTTATTTTTAATGAATTATGTAATCGCCCTCGTTATCAATAGACTTTTGCTACCTCGTAGAGCCTCTAAACATTTCAAATTATTTACCACCCTACTATATTAATTTTTATAATTCTCATTACTATGAAACATTTGTTTCAAGAATTTCCAAATGAATTCAGAAGACAGGTGTCCCAACAATTAACAAGACCTTCCACATATTTCGCAATATCTACCACTATTCTAAATTAATCCCCACGATACTCTTTTCCCAATGAAATTCTGAAAAAAACAGTAGAATTTCCAAATGACTTCAGAAGACAGGAGAGCAACCGCAATTGTCTTTGAAACGCAAGAGCCCCATTCCGAAGTTCAGTGGCCTAACAACTTGCAATTCTACGCCACCGTAATTGCACGATCCTGTGCGCTCTCCCGGTTCCGGTCTTCCCCACTCAAATTACCCACTCCGCTTTTTCTTATCCCCGTATCGCCCGTGGCGGCGTGTCCCCGCGAGGCCAAAATAGAATTTCGCCTATAAATGGGATTCCACAATAAGCGTCTGCTTATGAATTAGTTGGATCGCCTTGGCAATCCATCATCCGCGCGGCGCGTTTCCAGGTAACGTAACGCTTCCTTGACGATCCATCAGCCGACAGCGTCGGTTGGTTCTTCTATCGGGGCCTTTCGAACACCGATTTGCTTTCAGACGGGTCTCCGTCGGATATTAATAATTTACGCGCCCGCCGCGCGGAGGTGCGCGTCGGTCGAGCGAGCAACGCCGTTCGACTGGTTGTTCTACAGGCGTACGTCGTGTAAAGATGCGCCAAACGATACGGGAATAATGGTTAACGACCGGGTTTACGACCTCCGCCGCGGATCGAGCCGTGGGCGTTCGTTGAAATTGTAGATTTAATCCCGCGGAGTGAGCGCCTTTCGCCTCGGGATGCCTACGGCTCCGTTCCGCGCTTATGAGAAATCGCGGTATCGCGGGGTGCCGCATTCTTCCCGTTGTTTCCAATAGCCTTTGGGAAAATTTCGAAATCCAACCTCGAGAGGCTTCCGGTACTTTATGTCAGGCCATAATTGAAAGGGTATTAATTATACTCAGGAATTCTGAAAAGTGTCTTTCTTGATTTTGCTCTCGAATAGCATTGATGAGAGGTATTATACTGTTAGAAACTATTGGGTTCGCCAGTGTTATTTGTTAAAAGAAACAAATGTAACTCTTTTCTGCCCGATCTTATAAGTTCTCTCTCGAAAGATAAAGTTTTTAATACTTTATTTCTATAGTTAAATTTTGAAGGAACAAATCGTTTAGGAATTCGGGCAGTGTAACGGTACAGATAAATTGATGATACAGACTGACTGGTATTATTATAGTATGGTGATAGTGTTTTATCGGAGGTGTCGCAGGTGTAAAAGTGTAACACCAGAAAGTCATGTTTTTCTCAATAAAATGTAAATAAAAGACAAATTTAGCATGGGAAAATTTGCACTCTCGTAAAAATTTTTACAGAAACCCTTCTCTTCGCAACAGTCTTTTCGAGTTTCAATTGTACACTGTATTTCTCCCAAAAAATTCACACTGTTTCGTGCCATTCTTAAAGCTCTCTCCTTCAATGAATCCAACAGAACCATCTTCAAAAGAGAATTCGCGTTCCCCGCGATTTTATTCCACCCGCGCTCATAAATCTCGCATGCAACCCTTCCGAGTCACGCTTAACATTACAATAACTCCTCCGGGGCTCCCCGATATTCTAGAGAATTGAATTACGTCGTTGCGCCAATAGAGAGCGTGATTCGCCGCGATTAGCGCGGAATTATGGAACGCGTTAAACGTGATTGTGTCATGTCGCGTGGCAACGGATTACGCTCGTCGGCGATCTGCCACGGGGCTAGGCAACATTCGCCTCGTTGCTGGCCCCGGCGTTAATCGTAACTCGACCGTATTAAAATTGTAAATCAGAAAACGCGACGGTGCGCGCCTCTTACCAATTTAACCTTCGCGCGAGCGCCGACGGAGGAACTTTATTCTCAAACTTCCCGATTCCGCCAGCGTCGGATGAGTTTCCCCGTGGCTTGGCGGTGTACTTCGTTTCCATCAAACTTCGTGTACAATTTTTAATAAAGAGGCCGGATGCCTCGGCTCCCGGATACCGCGAGGAGAATTATTGAAACTGTCTGGAATCGGAGTTAAGCTATCTCCGTGCACGGCTTTCGAAGGATCAGGGGAAATTTTCTAGGAGTAAGGGATGACGAAGGGAAATTGGAATGTAGGTGTAACGATCATTTGATTTAATGCTCGGTTATTGGGAAAATGTTGTGGTGGTCTTAGAGAATGTCAGGGGGTGTGGTTCATTTTTATTCTTGGGAGTTGTAGGCTTCTTGAGCGAAGAAGGAGTAAGGTGTTCTTAAATTGCGAAAATTGAGATTATAGGTACTATGAAGATAGGTTGATATTACAAAGGCGGAAAAGCACAAGACGCATGTAGATATTCGTGTATCAAAACAAAGGCACTGTCAAGCGACGCAAGTGAAATTAAATAGATATTTCGTAACTTATATACTCGGGAAATAAATTGAATCTTAGGTTGTATCATGTAGCTACTTTTATTTTACTTTATTTGTCATCTTAGCATATTAAACTCCTAGCACCTTTTTCGAAACACATTTTACTAGTAAAACTAGTAAGCAAAACATCAACAAAATTTCAGAAAGTTGTTTAACAGAAAGTTATATAACAGATAAAACTTAATCTAAATTACAAACAGAATCACTTTTATAATACAACTACCTATACATAATGTATAACGTTCAACTAAGCAAATTTACTTTTCAAGTTCTGCGAATTGAAACGTATACAGTCAGTCCCATAAATATTCGTACCCTCTATGTTTATTGAAGAAATTTGTTTAAATTAAATGGTAGGTTTGATGTTTCCATCCATATGTTTGTATAAATATATACATGTATAAGTTTATTCATATGCATATCTATAACGAAAAATTCCTTTGGTAATATCAAAACTATTATTTAATTTGATCAAACTTCTTCGATAGTCATAGAATGTAATTAGATGGCGTGGAGTCATGTTAATGGAATTGACTGTATGTATTATCATACAGTATGCTTCATCCTCTTATCACGCGTCTAATATAAAAACAGTGATCGCGTTATCTTCAACGTGTCACAGTAATTCATACCACGCAGTAGCCTACGCCGACACCTGGCGCGAGTCAAAGGACAGGATCCCCGGTCTCAAGGTCCGCGGGATCCGTCATTGGTCGAAGATTCATCGCAGTTGGCCCGTGCAATTTCTCCAAGCATAATTGCAATTGCACCCTCGACGGTATCGGTTCGGAGTGCAGGCGACCGCATGCGCTTCAGGCCGGCCACTCCGAGAGGATCTCAATCCCTATTAACAGCCGGTTCGGATAGTCGATCCGTGAGGGGTGTAGGTTGCGGGAGTTCGGAGGGAGGATTTGGCAGAGCCAAGAGGCAGCGACGACCCTCCATCGAAGGGACGAGGAGAGGGGCGAGGTTGCCCCCATACCGACATCGCAAATGATTACATTGCGGCCGTCCGCTAACTGGCCAGCGACCCTCCGCGCGAGCGGCGTATCTGTCGATCAACAGGGGGATACCGAGCTAGGTGTTGATATCCGTGGTCGGAGTTAGTCAACCTTGTCACCCCTATAGCCACGATCGGTGTGCTCTTTCGACTTTTCCATCGTGACCGCGTCCATCCGCATCCGAGCACTTTTTTTTCTCTCCTTTCTCCGTTACCTTCCTGGCGCTGTCTCTCGGATATTTCGGTCGACGTTCCGTTTTTCGGACTGCTTTGTTCCATTTTTATTTAACGGTGAAACCACCACTTCGATCGACTTTTATTTGACGCATATTTGTCTTGGTATGCGGGTAATTTCATGCATTATGACCTATTTATTTTTAAATACGTACCCGTGGAAAAGCGTAGAAAATAAAAGCGTAGAAAATAAAAATTTACGGGGCGGTGAATATTCCAAATATCTATAAAATTGAATATTATTCTGTGCGAGGATTTATTACTATTAGAGGGGATCGAAAAGTAATATCATTTCTTTTACATCAAGTTCAAGCAAGCAGATTCTTAATAAATTTCTATTTTTAATCGATTATATAATCACCCTCGTTATCAACAATCTTTTGCCATCTAGTAAGCAAATGTTTAACGCCAGATCGATAAAAGTCAACGAGCTGATGAATGATAAACAAGATTGAGATTCGCAGAAACGACATTACCTTCCAGGCCACCTAATACGTAATAAGAATTCAAGCAACGCGTAACATATTAACCTCTTTACACAGTTGTCTACTGGAAGGAATGTACGCATTATATCTTCTAAACGTGACAAATTCAAGTGTCCATCACACCGACAAGACCCTTTTAGAAAGCCCTGTATACCATAAAACCCTTCGCACCTTAATTAGACATAAATGTAGTAATAAAGACAAGCAAGGTTATTCTTCATCTGAACATGTTTATTCCTCGAGGCCTGTAGGCTCTCTCTCGATCCAAGGATAGTTGACGGTAGTCTCTTATTACATCGCAGAAGGAAATACAAGAATTCCGCGAGCACACATCCTCCATCCAGGAACGAAAGAACTTTCTCCAAAGGTGAACTCCCCGCGGCTTTTCTCGAATTTCCCGCCGGACGTTCGAATCGTATCTCTTACAAATTACGTTCCCTATATACCCGCAGTCGCAGATATCAAGGATGATTGATGCTTGGCGCACGGGAGGTGCGGAGGTGGTCTGTTTGCCCGAAGCGCGCGTGATCGTTTGCGCCGCGCACCGATAGGGCCGGGGCTTGGATGCAACGGTGCAGTCGCAATTATGCACCGAGGAATTGCACTTGCCCGCAGCGATGCATCATCGAGATCGACCTGACGGAAACTACAGCCGGAGAAATGTCGAGATAATAGTATTGATAAATCGAGAATCGATCAAGCTTTATATCGATCAGAGTAAGGGGAAGTGTTAATTATCTGGGACAGACCTGTCGTCATTGACGAGGATGAAAGTATAATATCGGTTGTGGAACCTTTGCTGTTACTTGAGGTGTGGTTTTGTTTTACTACTGTAGTTAAGGTTCGATTTCAAATATTATATACCCGACGGACATAGACAATTATATTATATTAAATAGAATATAAAATCATAGCATCAATGTATCTACTGTAATATATTAAGATAAATTGTATAAATTATAATTATAGATAAAATTACTATGGTGGAATCTTCACCCTGTTCTCTTTTAAATTATAAAACAGATCCATACACAGTTATAACATTTATAGTCAGTCCCATAAATATTCCTACCATCTAGGTCTATTATCGAAATTTGTCTAAATTAAATGATAAGGTTTAATGTTTCAAAAAATTTACAGACATCGCGCACACGCAAAAGTTGGAGAGATTGAAAATCACGCAACAGGATATCTCGCGGCTAACTGAACGCGAACCGCCACCTGCTGCACCATACTTAATGATTTCCCACGACAGGACAGTTCTTTTTAATTATTTCTAAAATAATTCGTGAAACATTAATATCACAGCAAAATCATATTCTCCATCATTGTTTGAATAATAAGTACAATATTTGTTCAAGCAATGACCGTAAATATGATTTGAGTAGATATGCATAATGAATTTAGACAAATTGAAGGACTGCATAACCACCCAAGTGACACCAATATTAATTTTAAAAGTCCTTCCACATCACGTTCCACAATAAAATATATTCACAAACTATTATTACATTTATAACAATCACAATCTATACCAATATCGTCCCTAAAACTATTCTCCCCAGTCTTTTGCTTAGCAACAATCGATTTCAAAGTAACTCGTATACACCTATGTTACACTCGCGCTAGATGCATGCATCGTTGCATAAATACATCGAGTATGTTACAACTAACGCTCCGCGCGTCTCTGTGACGTTTCCCATTCGCTGACGCTTTCCATCCCGTTTCAGCTAGTGCCAACAATATTAATTTATCGTAAGGGAAACGGTACACGTCGCGATAAAGGATCGGCCAACATCCATTCCCTGACTCCATGACCCGACAGTAGTTATCGTCTGAAATTTATCGAATCGCTTTCGTTCGCGATTTTAATTACACTGTTTACCGAGAAAATTAATACCGTTATCGTTCCCGCGCCGTTGTAAACAATATTGCGGACGATTAAATCGGTCGTTTCGAGCGCGAACAACTCCATTTTAAATGTTGCTACTATTTCTACCTAATTTACAATGCAATACGTTATAGTATATATGTCAATGTCTTAAACGAGAATTTGTACTATAAAATTTAGGTGGGCGTTATTTTTTTGGATCATTCATTCATAGTTCGACTAAAATGTTTAACTAACTACCAGGAAAATATTGAAGAATTAATTTATCTAACATTTTCACATACATGCTTTACTTTGAGAACATAATGGCTTCAACCAAAAATACTTTCGGAAACACTGGTTTACTTAATATCTATTTTTGTCTACAAGAACCTCCGTTAAAGGAATCGTTAAATATCTCCATCGAAAGTTTTATTTTTACTATCGACGTAAATGAATTCTGGCTTACTGGACGTTGGGCTGCTATTATAGAAGCGCGTCGAAAATTCCCAGGGATTTTTCTAACTGCCAAATAAAGCGATTACTCGTAACTACGATTACGGTGATTTCGGAGATGGAAGCGGCGCGGCGGTATCGTTTCGCGGAAACGTGGGCCAAATGGCAGCCATCCGAGCCTCGCTTACCCCTCTCCGCTGCAAAACCGAAAGAGACGAGAAATTAGATGCGCAATTTATCGATTGCGCGAAATTGGAAAACCGTGGCGCGCGCGAGCTTTTATTCGACGCTTTTACAGCGGGGACTTGCGTCGGCGTTTGCATAATCAAATATTTTTTGTTTATGTAATGGCACCCTATAACGTGGCGTTCATTAATCGCAAGTTAATTGTTAATTTTGAGGCGACAATTGATTACTGGGTTTTTCATTTATCAACGTTCGAAATCGACATTGATACTGGTGATTTCAGCATCTTTGTTGAATGCTAATCTGGATGATGTGTCTTCTGAGCACCGCTTTCAGCTAAGTGAGTTGTGAGAATGTTGCTTTTCTGTTTATTTCTTGCACATTTATTTGTACAGACATTTGAACGAATATTTATTCTCGCATTTTTCTATTAATGTTACTATTTCTTTCCTGTTTAGTTCCTTTTCACACCGTGAACTTCAGAGTATCCAATTCGCGATCAACGATTCTTTCTCCATAAAAATCTCAAATCCACCACCTCCTTACCACTAATTCGTGATCCTCCAATTTTCAATCATAAGATTACCAGTTGCCCCGGAGCTGAAATCCGAAATCGCGAGCTTTTAATCTCGACACCGCAGCTACGACCTTTCCGATATTTTTCATATTTTTATTTTCAGCTTCTTGAGCAGATCGCTTCCCTCACGACCCAGCGAGGTCGCTTGGGACCGTTGGTTTTTACGATACCCTCGATGTAGAAGCTGTCCTGCGTCCTCGAAATACACGGCGTTCGTTCTGGCGGAACGCCAGGGATGATCTCCGGCATTGGTCATCTTCGCTAATAGTCAAAGCCCCTTCCTGGCCAGCTAGACTTTCTCCTCCCCACTTCTAATTACGTTTCCACGGATTTGTCGCAGTTTTTGCGCTCGATCGGAGGCCTGTCCCATTGTTTCATGATGTAATCACGATGTTGGGTTCTTTCGCTTTTTTCTGGGCTAATGACGCGACCAATGGCCCGATTCGAAATTACCTCTACGATCACTCGTGACTTTCCTCTGGAAATAACTTTGCAGAAGGAGTAAATGAACGGTTTGATTTGAAAAAGTAAACCGAATGAATTGCAGAGGGTTTTATTCGGTAAAAGACTTCGTACATCAACACGAAATTTTAATATTAATATGTACTGTTGCTCTCATATACGTTAATAAAGAAAGTTTTGTTTTTAAATTATTTTTAATTCGTGATGTTCTCTATATGGTAATGAAAAATGATTTTGGATCTTCATCTTAATATAAACAATTTCCATCGAGACAAGTCCGCCTCGATCGATTACACCCTGTGTAAAATACGTGATGAGTGTTAAGCGATTCTCGACGCTTTATCTTCCCATCGCTCGGCTGGCTCATCGCGGTTCGTTTCATCGAATTTCCGGGGGAACCCCGGGAGCGTTAAATTCGAGGCACGAGAGGCGACCGACTGCGAAACTCTCCATATTTTCGCGGCGCAAAATGGACGCTAATTGAAACGTCTGGCCGTCTGACGCGCGGGGAAGCGTCGACTATCTTCGAAGGAGGGGCGACGAAAACGTTAGGGATGGGTACGAGGCCTGGAAACTGGGGAGATGGCGAAAGAGTACGTCGTAAAGGGTGCACAGTAAAGGAATTACAGCGGCTGGCTGGTAATTATAGCGTAATCGTGTAACTTCGTTAAACGCGTCGCGCTGACAGGGCGAAATTAGAAAATTATAATCTAATACGACCGCATCGCCGGGGTCACTAAATCGGCTTCGTCCACGTCGCTCGACGCTTGAAATAGAGAGGGTGAAATACGTTCGCTAAATACTCGTAACGAGTTCCCTACGAGGGACAAAAAAGAAAGCAACTTTTAACACTTTATCTACCAGTTCATTTAAGAAGGGTGGCCTCATATATACATCCCCGCCCAGAAGTGTTCGGACACTTCCTTAATAGAATGAAATATCTAATAAAAGTTGCGAATCTATTAATATCAATTACATCATTTATGTTTAATAATTTTTTTTTAATGTCAGATTAGTAATGACAAAAAACTATTGAGATAACTAGATAATGTTTAAATTGCTTTTACCAAACTTTTACTTCTATTAATTTCTTCATTCTGTTAAGTTTAATATTATTAAATGTTGTTAAATACACATCCAATATATGTAGAAGTTAGCAGCAAAAGTTGTATACTAATAATTTAAGGTGTATATTAATTATTCATTAGAGGTAGTAAGTGTCCATATATTTATTAACGGGGGTGTATATTCTCTAAATAATTGTGGCTTTATTTTATATGTGTTAACGTAACTGAGATTATTTCTAATATATATGTATTTCTAAATAATTATGTATATATAATATAAATTATATTATCATTTAATATATTACATATATATTTGTATTATATGTATATATGATTAATACACATTAATGTAATATGAAAAATACACATTTTGCAAAATGTACAATTGAATACAAAAGATCCGAGCAATTAAGCATCGAAAGCAGTTAACAGTGGCCAGCCAGCGCCCTGGACACGTCAGGATTTATCGAATTATTTTCCTTTCTGGGATATTAAATCGGTCAGTTTATTCAAATTGCCGTCGGCTCGAAAAATACCGACAGCGATGAAATTTCGTTGTTCGCGGTGAGAATTGTCGCGAATTGTGAATCCATGATTTTGATCGAGCCTCGGTGTACTTTGGTCGAAAATTGTGGACCAGTGATTTCTATGAATTTCAAAGCGCGTTTATTGGGGGTTATTTTCCGCGAACGGGGCAGGATTTTTCCATTCACGAAATCAGAAAATGGCGCGCCAATTAGAGGCGCCTGTGTTAGCGGAATTTTCGGGGCCGTTTACGCTGGCACATCTGTGAAAGAGTATTGAAATAATCTTTTGTCTTTTAAACATAGTTTTGAAAGAATGAGGAAATTTTTTAGGAATTTCCTGTTGTTCTTTGCTAGTAAATATTGGATTACGAGAAAATATAGTTTCTAAAGCCGCTAACTATGACACAGTTGCACAATAAAATGTATATTTAAAGAAAATAAATAAACAATTTTGTTTTAATCTGAGCTGAATCCGAACAGAGCTTTCCTATTTAATTTTTAAACTGCTTGTTAATCATTTCGTAAAATCTCGCATTTTTCACGATCAACCATTTAGAGAAAATTATAAATTAAAAATAATCGTAATTATGTTAGCAATTTTATCTGTTTAATTATTCTGTATCTACCAACATACACACATACATAGGTAGCTCGAAATTCGCTTCGAAATTACATCTTCGTACACCCGTGCTTCTCCATGATACACACAAATCATGTTTCGATGATATTCAGTGTAACGAATCCCTAATCGAAAATAACGACGCGGCAAGAACAATTACCCCGACGTAAAAGTTGGAAAATCTGTTCAAGGAAAGTATTAAGTGTCGCGGTGGCTTCTCTTGAAAAGTTTTCGACGTGCAACGCGGCGGTGTTCCCTTTTGTGGAAAGTTTAATGAATTTCCTAGCCGGTCGAGCGTTAATTAAAACCCTTTTTCTTAAATGGATTGCCCGTTATCGCAATGAATGATTGTGTACGTTCATTCTTCCCCGGTTCCCGTGTTGTATGGGTAAAGGAGCGGTTGGCTTGAGCAATAATTAATTAAGTATACGAGGGCCCTTGTGTTCGGAAATGTTGCATCGGGCTCAAAGCGACGTTATTGCGTCGCGGAATAGATCGCTAGAAAGAGAGCAACGACATGATGGATGGACGATCGCATCGGAGGGATACTCTGAACGCTACCGCCCTTTTATCTTTATTTACACAGGTCTTTGAGCTGGCGTCGTCCTGTAGAGTGTGCGCAAAGAAAATTTTTCTCAAGCACTTTCTTTTATTCTATCACTGCAAGAGGTATTCTATCTCTGTCTTGTGAAACGAATTTTAAGATCGTACCTTGCACCTTTGCTCTAAATGAGGAGCCATCGTTTGGTAAAATCGTTTTCTTCCTCGGTTGAGGTAATTTTTTTATGAGACCATCCTAGCTCTTAGAGTGTGAATAAAATAAGTGAAAATTGTTATAGTACAGTGTGCTTCTGTTTCAATAAAAATTTCTGATTTCATTCGATTTTAACAAACAATTCAAAGTATTTAATTTCTTCTTCAAAAATATCTCGAGCATAGAAATTAAAATAACATTCTCAATCTATATTTTAGGAAACCAATATTCTATAAAGCATAGAAACACAAAGTCTGCTGCATTAAGTAACTTTCGCATAATATAAAATAAATAGGTGATCGGCACGAACAAAGATAGTGGCAGAAGCGTGCAGGGGGAGGGATTACGTAAACTCGGTCGCGTTTCTAACTGTTGGATCGTAGATCAAATCTCGTCTGGAACTCCAACGCAGGCTCGCAGGTATTCCGTTTCAATCCCCCCAAGGATCCTAACACGAAACGCCCTTCCAACTAATTACGCGCGTAATGAAGAGTATGAATACAAATTAAAAGTTGCACGAACGTTTCCCCTCCGTTTCGTAAACCGGTATCTTCTTTGGCAGCGCGTCCCGCTCGGAATTATAAAATGCGTCGAGGGGTACTCGGTCGATAGCATTAAACAGCCACTGACGTGACTTCGCGGTGGCAAAAAGTGTCGTGGAACTTCGATGGATCGTTATTTATTACGATCCCGCTTTATATGAAACGAGGAAATTCCATCAGACTTTAATATCGGCTCTGCAGCCGTGCGTCCAACCAAGCACTGGCTTCTACTACTGTGGTTGACCTGTCGCTTACTTCTACCACTGTGCCTGACGTTTTAACCACGAACGGCGTTGCGCGGCGCTTATTGGAATTCATTACAAATCGAATGGGAAATTTTCATATTTCTTTAAACGCAACTGTGCACTTTGGTATGAATTGAATTATTTAAATTTTGTGTCCTTATAAGGGAACATCATTCGGACAGGAATAATAATAGCGTGTGTTAAAAGTTCCTATATTGGACAATGGTTCTGCCAATTTTTGTAAAAAACTGCTAATTTAATTGGGAAATGTAAGCGTCCTTGTACAACGCTATTGGAATTTTTTAATCACGTTATGGCTTGGATTTCTCAGACTGTAATATAATTAGAATTTTTACAAATTAAACGAATGTTGCTATCGTTACATTTACAAAAGTGTTTAATTATTATGTTGGTTAAGGCAGCAAACTTTATTAAAATAAAATGTGATTTTACTCCTTAGAAAGTTTGCTGCTTTGAATGCATAATAGAAACGTGCTTATCTTGCATTTGCTGTGTGAATTTTAAATCTACACTCACAGTACTTCAAAATATTTACGTTAAAACTGTAACTTAGGCGAGAGTTCAACGCGTGACGTTGTCCTTGTTAGGCTTAGAAAATCAACGAGACAGTAATTGAATTTTCGGCCACCGACACCGCAATCGAAAATCGAAGTCAACCCTCCCGTACCTTTCCAATACATTTCCATCCATTCCGCAGAATCGCGTAACAATTCGATTAACCGTGTTCCGAACTATGACCACTAATTATAATCCTCCATAATTCGCGTTCGTTCGATCGACCACGTAACGATTGCCAGCAATTCCGTTTATTTATTAAATTTGTAAACTGGGTGAACCCCGTGTTAAACGAAATTGCTATGTACCCTTGCAGTTCTTTCAGAATTTATCTAAACAATATTACTGATCAAAATATGTATAACTACCTTATTAAAGTAACATTTTTTACTGAAAAGCTGTTACTACTAGAATAAAATTTGTTTCTATAATCACGTATATGTACATTCTATAATACATAAATTAAAGTATGAATTCTTAGTACAAACTTATTAGAATCGATACATACAATCATACTCACTCAAAGTCTCTTGTCACATCCAAACGAACTCGTCAAACCTAACAAAAATCTACTATTTGACTAAAACCAACCCTTTCGCAGGGTTGTAAATTCCGTTAATGGGGTCACTATAATCCACCATCTACGTTCTAGACATTATTGGCACGGATGAAAGAGCAGATCAGACTAATCTAGGCAGATGCATTCGTCGGAATCCTCTTCCCTTGGTTCTCCCAAGAACAAATGATTTTGCAGCGTTCGCGAATCGTTCGCGCGCGGTTCGTTCACCCTTTCCTTCCGTGCCGGTGATACTTTTCGAGCACCCTGTGCACGATCTCGCGAACAGCGTGCTCTTAACCGCCTTGCTGACGAGAAGTGCACCGTGCCACTGAGTGGCGACGATAAATATTCATGGACACCCGTCATGCTTGAACCGACGCGAACCGCTATCTTTCCACCTTGGCTCGGGCGCCGTGTATCCCCGAGTTTACTTACTCGAGGCTACGAACAGAGACAAGGTGGCTGAATACGTGACGAGGAGCCGACACATTTGCCGGTTATGGTTGTCAAACGGCGGACGACGATGCTGATGCACCCACTTGCGCGGCCTGACGTCTTCGCTGATTCTGCAACCGCCGTGACAGATGCGACCGCGATTCGTGCGCGTGATTGCGTGGGGCTACCGTCAAGAATTATCGTATCTACTTGTCCGGCGTACGGGGTTAAGGGTTACGACGTCTTGAGGTGGTTGTGATCAGGGAAGTAATATTTGGGTAGACATTAAGCTTTCGCTGCTTCACTGCTTTTCTGAAATACCCTTCACTTTAGAAGAGGATTTTCTGCATTAATGTGCAATATTAATTTGGGCTGACATTCATTTTTACGTATTGTCAGTAGGTATACCAGATGCGCAACATGTTTGAAAAGATATTTTATTTCTTATACAGTCAGTGCCATAAGTATTCGTACCCTCTATGTATATCGAAGACATTTATCTAAATTAAATAACAGGTTTGGTCTTCCTAAATAAATGTTTCATTATAAATATATACAAAATAAACTTTGCACATGTATATATAAATAATGAAAAATTGATTTGGAATCTTGGAATCTATCATTCAATTTAGACAAATATCTTCAGTAGACATAGAGGGTACGAATACCTATAGGACTGACTGTAGATTGAGTAAAAATTAGGATTTATATTAGAGAATCATATGACGATGTTCAACGAATAAGAACTTGCCTGAATGAATTTATATGTATAAAATTGTTGATCTACATATTAAATCATTAATAGCCGTAAACTGTGAAAGTAATACGTACTCGTGTAGAATAACTGAACGAACTAATTAAACAAAAACTGAAAGCTCAATCGAAATCATCACCGACGGAAAGTAGGACGACAATTTTTTTCTTCTTGGCCAGAGCCAGGGGAATTCAGAAAAGTTCGAAGAAAAAAGGAGAAGGTTCTCGTTGAAGGGTAAACGTTGGACGCACACATTTTTCACCGCACGCCAGCATGAAATTTAACAGAGGGGAAAAAACTGTATTCCTACCGAACCTCTCGTCTCATTTCTCGGTAAAAAAAAAAAAAAAAAAAATAAAACGATAACGCGAAAATAAACCGCGATGTTCCAGTGAAATCTAAAGCTCGGGGCCGATGCCAAGGGGACGGCCAACCAACACGGTGGCACTGTCGTTACAGCAGAAAGTTCCACTTACGTGCAGTGCGGCGAGCGAAATGAAATTCGCACGAAGTTCGTCCCGACCTGGCTATTCGCTGGAAAATGAAAACGTTCCGGGAAAGTGATAAATTGTGGCGCGAGTAAGTGGCGTTAAATCTGCCTTGACCAAAAATCTAGGGGAACTTCCGTGCGTTCTTTTTATTCGTCTTGGAAAGCTATGGATACTGGCACGAAAAAAAAAATTAGAGAGAACAGACCATTAATTCGCTATTTGAAACGAATTATCACAAAGAATTATATTGAGTTTCATTCTTGTGGAATGGTCATATTTATAGGAGGCTGTTCTTTTGTTATGGGACTAAGATAAAATTAGAATCGATGCATGAGAGTTGGAAAAGCCAATTAAAAATGCAGGTAGCCTGTAAAAGCGATATTATTTAGGGTGGCAACTACTCTAATTATTATGTGTATGAAATACTGCGAGGAATATTTTTTAATTTGAATAATATTCCCTGTACCGAGTCCCCATAATTTTTATTTTAATCTGATAAAATGGTAAAATAATATACAAATTTGGATGAAAATATAGATAGTCAGTGAAAATAGTACCACTTAGAATATTTATTATTCTAAACCATTGTCAAAATCTCCCAAATTTCTCAAACTTATTTAATATTCGAAATGACCTGTTCCATTATGAATCTTTGTTATGCCAACACATATTATAGTTGTTTCGAACTTGTAATACACAATATATTTTAGGCTACCCTAATAATAATCGAGGAGAATCACAGACCTTGGTTTAAACGAGAAAGGAGAGGCAATATCGTGGACTAGAATAACACTCGATTTCCCCTCAAGGACGAACGAAATCCCCAGAGTTTGGAGGCAACAAGAGTTCGCGAAGAGTGTCATATCTAAGTAGAACAATCTCGAGTAATACTATCTCCTCCAGTCGAGAGTCTCGATATTTCCCGAACACGTTGGAGAAAGAATCTCTAAGAAAGGAACACGTCTTTGGTCATTAGCGTGGGGCGAAAGTAATATTGTATTTTTAAAGAAAAATCTGTAATTAACGTTTCGTCCATGTGCGACACTCGCTAGAGGAAACGAAAGATAATATATATGGTAAAATCAAGGTCACTTTCTGGAACACGAATAACCCACACAAATATAATACACGTAATATATTATGCAATTATTTTTTACGATGATCATATGAGGAATTTAATTATCTTTCTTTTTTTAAGTTTCTCATTTGACTTTCCATTACGACATATAGTTTACTCAAAGAATAGTGTATTCGAAACAAGAATTATTCCAAATTTCCCCGGGTTTACTCGTCTCGTACAAATTCAACTATTAATTAAAAGAACATACATAGAAGTAAACAGATTCTTCTACTTACTCAATAATCGATTCTCCTACTGGTAGTCGGCGAAAAAATGGGACATGAGAAACACTGTTCGAAACTGTGCCGCGATAGGGGGTTAAGAATCGCTGGATTACAGGATCGATACACGCGGAATCGGCTCGATAACGATCGATGGATCAGCGTAGCGGTTAAAAGTGTTCTCGTGAACTGGTCGGTGCTGGCCGGGAGAATAAAGGGGCACAGGGGGGTGGACGGAAAAGGGCATATTCGATGCGCATTTACAGAGATCGCGTACGAGAGCGGTACGCGGAGCTGGCTGCGCAGAAAACGCGCAAACACTCGCAAACCTATGAACACAGGCTGCTTTTACTCTGAGCCAGCGCGCGCGCGCCCAGCTAGGCTCAATTGAATTCCGCGGTGCCCCCTTTGGTCCCCCCCCCCATCCCGCTCCCCTCCCTCTATCCGCGTTTTAGCCACTATTTATTCTGTTCGAGTACACGGTAATGCGATCGAGGCCTATTACCGCCGCGGATTTTCATTTATTTGCAAACTGTCCGAGTGAAAAACGGATCGAGAACCATCCAATCACGGTCGATTCACGTTTTCAGCTGAGCTCTGGAACGGTCACGCGCGTGCGCAACGAAACCTCACGATTGAGCACGGGATCCCTAAACTCTCGCGAGAAACGAGGTCTCAAAGAGTGAACGATTGAGTCCACTTACTTATTTTTATGAGTATCATCATCTGAAATCGGATAGTAAACTGAAAATTCTGTCGGTAATATTCTCGAATCTTTTTTAGATTCTAGATTAATTTAAAGAAAGGGATTAATATACATCGCTTTCAAGAGTCATAACTAATATCAAACCGTTATTAATAAAGAAATTTAATGTGTCTATCTGTCCTGTACGTATAGGAATATGAACAGAAACATAGTTGAATTAAATTATAAATTCTACCAATTACTAGAGAAATACGATTAAAAAAACACATTCAATACGATGTACAAGATGTATGTATCATCTACATATGAAAGGATAAACAAAACCATAATCGAATTAAATGATAGAAATTTCTCTAACCCAGAGCCTAATTGAAAATCTTTAATTACCTGTGCTCAGTAATAAAATTAATTCTAATTAAGGGTACGATTCTCCACTTCTATTTTTCTTTAGCACATCTGTTCCTCCTATCGATTACTCGAATAACAGCCTCTCTTCGTTGAACAATCAACTTACAGCGCGAATACGTGCTCGCGCAGGATTGTATTATACGCGTTCGTCGAACAAACAGCGTCAGATCGTTGATTCGAGTTAGGCCGTTTCACCGGAACATCAATGGGGCGTTAATTCGTCGACTGCTCCGTCGTGTACCGGCGTGACGTCGTTAACGTCGACGTACCGTGACGATTGTGCACGGAACAAGAACACCGCCGGATCGCCGTCCCGTTAATCGCTGTCAAATTTCAAAATTTCACAAGCCCGATTTCCCTCAATCGTCCAAACGCCGCGCACAAACGCTGCTTTCGTCCACAATCGCGACCAAATTCTCTTCCCGTGTCAGTCGTTTATCAAAGCTACTCCCATGAAGCGAAATATCGTTTTGAATTCAATTCTCAATCAATAAAAACAAAACAAACAAAACAAAAGAGGCAGACGGTCGGTTAAACAAGCGTCGCGTACTTAACGAGGCTTTGCGGCAACATGCCATTTCTTTTTCGGTATGAATTTCGTTTAAACGTGTGAAGTTTTCGCGCTTTGAATTGTCTGAACGATTATACGAAAATTTTGTGACAGAAAAAACTCTATTTAATTTAAATGAATATCGCGAATTGATGAATAAGGCAATTTGTCGTGTGTGTGCAATGCTCATATATAATGTATTAATTTCACACATATTCATACATATATTTTATACCCTGCAATTTTATATGATTATACAATGGACATTCAACATACATTCACACAGAATTATTATTTCTTTTTAATTTGATTTTATTAGTTTGTAATAGAATGCTATGTTTTTATAATTAATTTCTATAATTTTATCATCTTTAATTTTCTAATACAACGTTTTATCGGAGATATACCATATTCGACAATCAATCATTTAATTTTCTTATCAAGACTAAAATAAAAAAGAACCAAACATCGTAAGAAGCTTATCCCTTGATTGAAAATTCAAATTTTTTTCCTAACACAGTATCCATAACACTAAACTTCACTCAATGTTGTCACTATTTATATCATTTCTCAAACATCACCTAGTCAGAATCAAGTGTCGGTGCCTCTACAGATTTATGTCAACGGTTATACGAAACACAATTCGGCCATTTGCAAATAAGTAGAATGAACTTCTATAGGTTGGACCGTTGTTTGGTACAGCGGGACCGCGCAACGTATTAGTCTTATGCGCAATAAATCTTCGAATTAACGTTTACGACAGACCAAAAGCTCGAACAATGAAATGCCTCGTCACAGAGTGATAAAGTCGAGCACATACATAGCTACGCGCGGCTAGAATGATCGTAATCCGGAAGTACGAAACCGTAATGCCACTGACCCCCTGAGTGAACGTCCGAATTTGGACTACGTGTACGTCTGTATCGATTCGCGTTACCCAAGCTGCCTATGGCTTGCTCCTTTCGACCTATTAACCTCGACCATGCTAATCGCCTTTGGAGGTTCTGATCTCCGTCAGGTTTCGATCTTTAGCTTCTATCAAAAAGTCTTAATTTTTTTATTTAGTTTGAATCTCCTTGATTCCACAGGATTAACAATATGGAACAACACATTTACCATTTTAAATGCCATACCACTTTAAATTGTAAATTTAATAGGTTTATCAGGTATATGTGTATTAGAGTGTCCTTTAAAAATAAAATCACCGTGTATTAAAGAAAAGTTACGAAGGTTTATATCATTAAAAACTGTCACAAGACGATATCAAACAATTATAGAGTCGTCACGTTGTCATTAAAATATTTTATACCAAAAAATCAAATGCAAAAGGTAATATTTTGTATTGGACACCGGCATTGAGAAATTGCACTTTTCTCTCGAAAGTCGAACTGCATTCTCGACGACTCGCCATGTTCCTCGAGATTTGCAAGAATATTTCCCGCGTTTGCATACTTTGCGCGTCGTATTTCCAAGACGCGACGTTATTAGAACTGGCGAGCCAGTGGAACACGAAGGTCTGTTATCGGACGAAATCCTTTCGAGACCTGTTCCATGTCAAGGGTTCTCAATTGGAGGTGTATTTCTACCCTCTACAGCTTGAGCAACATTTCCGGGCAACCATTTGGCAATTTAAAATATTATAAATGTACGCTATTTTTACCAACTAACGACAATCCTATGGGTTGGAAGTTACAGAATATAATTAAAATTCAGAAGGGATTCTAAACGATTGGGAAACACTGTCCTTTGCAATAGCCATTTTTACGACATCCACTACGATCAGGGATGGGATGAACGCGAAACGTTCGGGGAAATTGACTGAACAGTAAACCCTCCCCGTGGACCATAAAACCGAAATCCCAAACGATAGTCGTCCGTCCCACGAAGGAAGTGTTGAACGCCCATCATGATCCTGAAACGGGTGTAATGGATCCCTCGAATCGGTGAAACGAAGAAAAAAACGAAACCTTTTCGATTTACCGTGGACAGGAATCCATTGGTCGGCGATACAAAAGTCCCCAATGCTTGGGAAACAGTCTCGAACCCTCATTGGCCAGCGAGATCACTCGCCAGAGTTAGAAAATTGAAAGATGTTTATATTTTACCACAAACATTGGTTCAAAGGGCCTTGCGTATAAAAAATTTGTTGAAAATTCTATCATCAAACCTGTTTTAATATTTGAAGTATTATTAACTCTCGGAATATGGAAAGTCTTTCTTATTGAAGTTGATTTAACCAACCTCTTCGGTTTACGAGTACACCATAGAACAACGAGATCGACTCAGAAATCGTTTCTGCTGGATCGATGCATTTTCACCTTGAAGTGTTCCCCATCCCTCTGTCGAAGGTCGATGTCCTCCAGAGCTGGATCCAAGAGACGTCTTGGCTTTCTTCACCGGCAGGAAATTTGATTTTGAGGACATACCCGCGCAGTTTCCCGAGTCACTTGACCAGGCCTTTGCTCGACATTTCCGCGAGCTTTGTCGGCGTTTCTCCGTGAAACTTTTCCTCTGGACCTCGCCTTGGAGTCTGAAGATATCCCAAATATGCGGCTAGTAGACGATGTCCTGTGTTCCATCTCCTGGAGGAAGTTTCATATCCGATATGGACGCGTTTCGGTGTTCGCACCTTTGCCGTCTTGAGAATCGATCTTCCAAAATGACGGCCGCGAGTTCACGCGAATGTAAATATCCTGGTACGTCCTCGGCTACGAGCAAGGGAATAAAATCTCGTGCGAGGAGGTCTCAGTTCTGTATAAACATGAGTAACTTTCAGACAAGAGGAAGCAGATATTTGCTGTTATCCTTGCTGTCGCCAGTTTCAAGCAAACTGAGAATATTTTTAAACGATATTACTGTTTACTCGCGGAGTTCATATCTTTAGTCAGGGTTAAACGACAACGAAATTTATGATAATAAAAAGATATGCATCTGTTTATCTATTACTTTTTCATCTACATAAAGATGACACGCGTAATTGGACATCGTTGAGATCAATAAAAACGATTGTATCGCATATTTTATCCAATAATCATTTTTTGTAGGGGATACTAACAACGATGTGTTACTCGATCATATGTAGAAAGCATCATTGAATGAAATATGCAACACAAATTTTTGTTATTATTCCTAATGATGCCCAATCACAACCTACCCATCAAGAGTGTAATTTTTCAAAATAAATTATAAATGGTGGCCAGGTTCTTAACGAATTGTTATGAGAGGGAAAATTCAGCGAACGAACAAAGGAAGCAGATCTCCGTTTTCTGTACTACGTATTTAAGCGAATCACGAGGTAGTCGGGTTTTGATCGCCAATGGGGATGAAGCTAGAGCGCGACGATGGCTGCTGCGGCGCTCTCTAATCGTCCGCAAGCCGCTTAACCCAAACCCCTTCTCTCATCGGCCTCTTTCAGCAACATTACGGCGGCGGTTGGTACACCAGTTCCTCCGTCAGACCCTGAACCGCCGGCATTACCAACCGCCTCGATCTTCTCCTGCGTTAACCAAGACAAAAGTGAGAATTAACGTCCTCTGACGTAGCTCCTTCCAAATAATATTTAGACGTCATTGAATAGATAATGGTAATTAAGTGGTTATCATTGCTGTCATGCTTATTCTCATTCAGAAACTATAGTGTGTTTATTAGTAACGAAGCTTCCTAATAAGATAAAATATTTTAGCAAAATGGAAAAAGGAAGAAAAAAAAATGATAAAATTATTTTCTGAAAAGGGAAGAGTCACTTTCTAGCGAACAATTATTTGTTAGCGATGACAGCGTAGTTGAATTTTAAACAATTCATATTTATTATATTAAAGGTATACTCAACCTATCGAACACCACTTCATTCAACCCCTTCGAAGACAAAAGGATAGTTCCTCTTTGAGAAATTGAGCTTCCCCTTTCTCTATCCTTTACTTCCAAAAAGTCATCATTATTCTTATTTTGCCTCCCAAATCTTGTCCAATTTTCTCAACTATTCCATAACAAATCCCTATAACCCCCGCGTTCTCACAATTTGGGTTTCAAATTACATCTACATCCCCCGCGATCCATACGGATTTTTGGATCGTAATTGCGGCTACTGTTCCTCGTCCGTTCGCACATTGAGACAATATGGCGCGGGCGTCACGATTCTGAAAGTTCCCCTGAACGACTCCGCCCCCCCCCCCCCCATGAGTTTCCAGGACTGGTCCGGAAAAGTTCAAGCCGCGTGTTTTCGACAGAAGACAAACGACAGCGGTTCTTCCAGAGGCCGGCAACGCGTCAACGTTCATTTCTGACGGCGCCGTGACATTTAGATGATATTAAAATGAAATTTTACCCGACGCTGTCCCCAGGCCGGGCCGAGGCGCGTTTCAGTTTTTGACGCGCAGCTCGACTGGCAGGTTTGCTCGCTGGCCCGAAAGGGGTCGACGCGCTGGGGAAAAAAGTGTCGAAACGTGGACGCCGTTAATGGGTTCCGTCGACGAGAACCGTGGTCCTCTAGCTCCCAACACCGAGAGAAACGAACGACGCTCGTCTGACAGTCCTAGGGACCGTCGGTTTTTGTAAGCACCCCCCATCGATCGTACAACTGTGGAAGGGAAGGTGATTCTTCGCGAAAATATAAATCGTAAATGGGGAAGAAAGTATCTGTCCTTCGAGGTCTGTTATCTAGGAAAATTATTTGAAAATATGTGTGTTCGATTAGGGTGATTTTCTGGGTAAAGAATCTTAGGTTGGTATGCATGAATAATAATGGAACAATAAAGTGTCCAATTGACGTTTTGACTATTTTTCTTAGATTCATATACTCAGAATCTATAATAAGACTTACTTCATGTGTACAACATATTTGCTTAATTCTTAATTGTATGTGTTAATAACATGCATGTAAAAATTGTATTAAATTGTTTATCGAGATGTTTACTTCTGAATTTTTCAATTTCATTACCGCACAGATATGCACCTATAGTAAGTGAAAAAAAATGTGTGCCAGAAAATATTGGACTTCAAAAATTATATACCAAATTACAGCCCTATTTATAGTGTTTATCAAATAATCTAATGAAAATAACGGGCTGAATAGATATCAATATTTTTCTACTCCATAAATAAAGACGAGACAGTTACCTCCTGAGGTTAATCCTATTACATTTATTGCTCAGAATTGCTCTAAGAAGATTTCGAGTTATTTTTCTCTGTAACAAAAGATCTCTTGCGTGAGAAATCTCCCCCTCATACGGTTCCACCGCGATTGCTAGGCCACCCTATATATCATCGAGACGAGATAGCATGGCGCCGCCGCGGAGATTGAACGCTGAAATTTTAATGTCTTCTGTGCATCGAATGATCAGTTTTGAAGGATCGTTGCGTTTAATAACGCCGGCTACGATGGAAATTGATTAGTGTATCGGTTTCAGTTATGGTTCGAATTATTGCTTTCCCAAAGAGATCGAATCTGTCGAAGTAATAATTGTTGGCAAGTGGCAAAACGTCTTTTGATTTTCGCGCCAGCGTATTTTTCTCCTTTTCGTGACTATTTAATTAATCGCAAGCGTTAGGCGTCCGATTTTATCTAAAAAATGTAGCGCTCGTCGTGATTGTCATAGTTTGCGATAACAACGTGGAAATGGTCGGTGAACATCAAAGTTAAGTCATCCCTCGAACTTTTCGTTCTCGCCAAAGACTTTCCACAGGCTGAATCCGTGACGAAAGAAAAAAAAAGTAGACGTCGAGATTTCCTTCGAACTCGTTTAGGAGTACGAAGTTCACTTTGCATTTCACTCGAGAAATTGTTATCAATCTGAGAAGAGCATGCTTCTGGAAATTTTCGCAAACTCTCGGCGAACTTCGTTTCGCGAAATATTCGATTCTGAAGGGAAACGACGCGCTAACCTCGAATCTAGTTATGGCCTTACGTTTTTCAGTAACAGCAGGAGAGAAAGGGGAAAATTGAAAATCTAATAATCAATATTTAATTAATATTCTCAGTAAGTAGTTCAATGAAGTAACCAAAACAATTATGAAATTACCCACTAAAAGTCCTCAACAGAAAGTTGTTTAATTATATTCGATCTGTGAAAATGTTTAACTCTCTTTTCAATAGCACCCCTATTTACCCTTCCTGAAACTTTCCCCTCAGAGACTAACATGGTCTCGAAACAACGTTTCCACAAAAATGTCATCATTCGTTCCTCAAAGAGAATCCACGTTTGCATTTTCGCTTGCATAATCGTTTCCTCGAATTTAATATCGAGGAATTACTAACACGTCTGTCGATCTTGGAACAGTAGAATCAGTGATTCCACTTTATATCCTGTCCGTCGGTGGCTAAATCATTCGTGGTTCATTGGGACACCGTACCGGGACACCGGGGGCCGATGTTTTACAAATCCTGCTCGTTACTTACCACAAGCTGTTCGCGCCATGCATAATTCATCGCCGTGGCTCGTATATTTTATTTCGATCGAGGCCCCCGCTCGTCTCCTCGTTTCAATCAGGCCGTGGCTCTGGATGGCACGGTTTCTAATCCGACGGAATGCGTTGCTATTCTATCCAAGGCAGCGTTTTATCCCTCTTGTCGGAAGAAGGTGGACAGGCGTCATTGATTTTGTAACAAGATCGAGGGTGTCCACTGTTCTCATCCCAGTTTGTTCAACCCCTTTGAGGATAAGGAGATAATTTCTCTTCGAGGAATTGGATCCTCCGTGACAATGGGAACAGACCACGCTGGTGTGCTCGATGCCACTTGAGCCATCTAATCGCTTTTCGTTCACTGGGGTGGAATGTGATGATTGTACCAATTTTGTGCTCTTTGTAATGGCGAAGACACCATTTTATTGCTTAATATTTCGTTGCTTTTTTTAAGATTTTTCAGTTTTTTAAGATTCCATTATCGAGTCTGTTCTAGAATTTAAAATGTCACTCTTGAAAAACAAAAATTCTACCCCATCGAATTATTGTTTTCAGCCCCTATGTTGATGGTAGTTCACTTTTATAATATATTGTATATTTGATAGCTCGGGTCATGTCATTTAATTTTAATTAATGCAAATTTATTGTAACTAAGGTATACTCACCCCATTGAACAACTTCATTCAACCCTTTTGACGATAAAAGAACAGGTTCTCTTTGACTTTGAATTCAATTTCCTGTAACAATGGAACAGACGCGATCCTCCTTCGAATTCAATTGTGTTTTCACTGTACACATTTAATGACATTAAACTTCAAATAAATTCACATAAACGGAAACTTTTAAGGACGAACACCCTTCAGACTCTTTCACGATAAAGAATCCATTTTTCTTCGTGGAATGTGATTTCCCCTAACGACAGAGACAACGTAATTCTTCTCATACATTCCATGGGACTCTCATAAAGGAATTGTTTAAGGTTACATTGCATCAAGTAGAAATATCATTCTACTGTCTTTTCACTTATCTAAACCTAAGCAGTAAAATAGAATATTTCTATGGGCTTTGAAACTACCCAAAAATATACTGTTATTCCTCAACGTTTCTAAACTGAAAGTATGAAAAGATCAATGAACAAAATTTATAAATATACAAGAAATTAGTTTTCGTATGCTCTGCTTTATTTTATTAAAACCTTTTGCCACCTGTAGAGGATAGAAACGTTCAGAACATTCGAGACATCGTTCAAGAAAAACGAGTGCTGCCTTAAATATTCGATTGTCGCACTAATTTCCGAGACTTTCGAAACGAGCCACTGGCCAAATATTCAAGCTCGCTCGTCGAGCGAAAACTTCGCATGATCGAACCTTGAGAAAACTCGTGAACCTCCAATTCAAACAAAGTCGCTGTGTATTCTGCTTGCCTAATTGCTGCAAAAGCGACACGCGGACTCCGGTAGCGAAGTGGAAGAAGTGTTGACGAACACCACCGTAATAAGAAATCTTATTAAAGAGTAATGTCCCGTGTAAATTTGCTAAATGCAACCCCTCAAATTCATTAAACGTGCAAATTTGCGTTGCTCAGACGTCTCGCGCTATCTCGAGTCCGTTTTCTTGTCACGCTGGCCCTCCTGCAAATACAGCCGCCATCCTTAACCGTCCATGCAAACCACATGCAGTAGAACAAAGATGATAAACGGTGTTCCTCGAGTTCCCATTCTTGGAAAACAACTCGTTGCTCCATTTGCTTTGTGTAGGCTAATCAAATAAACAGCGAAAAAAAGCTCATGAATCGGTTCGCAAGTATTAAAAAGAATCACTTCACAATTTATTTTATTTAAAAATCGACCCCACCGATTGTCAGAACACCGAAATTATGGCGCCTCTGACCTACCAGAGAACTCACTAATCCTCCCCTAGCAGGCATCCAGCCTTAAACCCGCCTCCCAGTTGGAAACTATCCACCCACAAAAGAAGCCTTTACGTTTCAATTTGAACCGCGCCGCTGGACCGCGTAAAACTAAAAGCGACGACGGTCTAGCCTGCGACCCAATATTTCATCAGCCAGCCCTCCGTCACCGACAAACGAAAATTACCCCATGGTCGTTCGACGGGGGCTCGAGACGCTCCGCTATACGAGCGCTCATTAGCGGGGCGCGTGTTTAAAATGCTCTTTGCCGGTTAATCGCGACACGTGCCCGCGCATTTTTTTCCTCGTTCGCCCCGGGCGAAATCCGGGGGGCACGTGTCTCGCGTCACCGACCACCACCGACGACCAATCCTCTGCTCTGCGCAGGGAATCGTTAATGGTGATCGATAATTCGCCTCGAATGCACGGGAATCCGCGTGCAGCTACGGTCGAGGCCCGTTTACGTTGAAAAAACACGGTTAATCGCGCCGAGGGGGGGCGTGAAACGGGAACCACGAGGGACGAAAATGGCACGCGTCGAGACGTCGAAGCTCAGAGGACGCGCGACAGGCGTCGACATCGACGGAAGTGCGCGAGGGTGCCCGCCGAGGGTGGAAACGTCGAAGGTGGACAGGTAAAGAAAGAGGAGCGACTGGGACTGAGAGTCGAGGCGCGAGTGGTTCCCTGGGGTGATGTGGGGACTTCCGGGTACGTAATTACCGTGGATTATCGTGAAAGTGTACGCAAGGGGGGCACCTGGCCCGGGGGGCGTGCCACCCTGCAGGGGAATCCCCCGAGGGGGGTACGTGCCCGAAGGAGACCGGACGACGCGCGGTACATCTACATTTCCTACATGCTGCTGGCCGAACTTCATCTCTTCGAACAGGTAAAACACATTGGTTACCTCCCTGGAAAGATGCATTCTTTCCGTGGCTATAACACTCGAACACATCTCTGATGTGATATTTCTTTTTCAATGAATATATAATTCTTGTTTTGTATAAACGCGTATAAATTATATTCTACATAGGTATATCTAAAATAAAAAGGAAACGGCTATGTTGAGTATAACTAAGAATACAAAACATTTATGCAATTTTATGTTTTGCAAAAGTCTACTTTCTGAATCTTACTTTCGTTTGCACCGATCTCGACTTTTGACCCCCAAAACCGGCTGTACCCTTTCTCTTCTTTATTCCAGGAACTTTATTGAAAATTTCTCCACTTGAAAATGACGCCAATCTTGGTGTAAATCATGGCTTGAGGCATTTTTGGCATATTGTAAACCCGTTTTTAATCCCTAATTTTTAATTCCATAAACACTTGAAGCCCTGTTTATCTCCAATCTTTTTCATTGTCAAGATATTTACTTTTTCTCGCAGAAGCTTAAAAGAACATCAGAAATTGTTGAACATTTTCGAGGATCCCGTTGAATAACGTGCCCGCAACGTGACAAACTGTTGAGGATCCCGCCGTTTCGAGTGAATCCCTTTCGACTCGTGTCTTCCCATAGATCACGTAAATTCGCCGGCTTTGTTCCCGCGGGAACGAGTCTAAGGGAAGAGCAGTCGGTCGGAATCGTCGTGAAATCTCGGTGTACCGACGGGTAATCGGCAATTCCTCATTAGAAATCCTCGACGGTGCGCACGTCACCAGCTGCGCGACCACGTAAGTGTCAGACATTGATTAAGCTCGACACACCGCCGATTAAATACGTCACGTGGAACAGCGAACCGTTCGAAAGACGAAGCCCCTTGAATTATGAGAACCGTCTCGCCGGTTGATCGTTCCTTCGCCTACCCGCAAGACTCCCTACGAATGGAATCGATTCGATGGTAGACCGGGTGGAATTAAAGTAAGCAATTTAGCAACTTGGTTGAGTAATATTCAGCTTTGCCGTTTATTTTATAGAGCAATGTACAACATTTTTTGTTTACTAGGAAAATGAACACGATTGTAGAATTTTATGAAAGAACTCTGGGATTGTAATTATTTCTGCTAGACATTATATTATTCATTTTTTATTTTAACCCTTTGGCCTACAACGACGAGTTAGACTCGTAGTAAGGAATTCGAGGTATAAACAATAAGTCCGAGTCTGACTCGTGGTACTTCGTTCGGACTTCCTACTTTCCTGTTTTGCTATAGCCCGAGCAATCGGGAGATAATGTGTAGGTCAAGGGGTTAAGTGCAGACTTAATAGTTAACACGTAAATAATAATCGTTGAATCGATAATAATAGATGGAATGGATTTACCATGAGACAGAATATGTTAAATTTATCCAAATTAATTGGGGAAAGGTAATGCAAAAATTAGAGGGTAGTTAGAGAATCGGTTTTCGAACATGAATAGGATCAGAAGTTAACGTAATTGGAACACATACTGATGGTACAAATGTAGAGGCTATAGAAATTATCTGTCGGAAATTTCCACAGAACTAATTAAGAGAAATTAAGGGAATTTTAGGAGAAACAAGGTACATTTTAATATTCCAAACATATTATTTTAATCAAATATTTATAACATATGCGGGTCAGGTAAGCCAACCTCCTCGTGCATTTATTCAAATATGCGATAATAGAATAAAAAAAAATATACATATACGGAAAAATCGAAAACAATATTCATGTATCCAAATCAACTTACTTACGCTACACAAATTAATATCTGAAAAAACAGGGCAAACCTTTTAAAATCCAAATCTACCTTTTAGTTACCCGCCAACGTGCAATAAATTTAATCATTCCGTGAACAATCATCCGACGAATGGTGCAACTTCGAAAGTTTCCACTTTTGAAGCCCGTATCGCGACATTTATCAATTCTAATAATTAAATTGTCGAAGCGTTCGCAGGACACGCATTTAATTTCGCGGCGTGCGGCGCGGTTCCCACGCGAATTAAATTTTATCGCGCGTGGATTGAAATATATGAATCGGGAGTGTCGCCGGGGTGATTTACAACCGCATCGACGGACAATGGGACCGTCAACGGTAAGAGTTCTAATTAACCAACAATGTCGACGGGGCCCGTCGCGTTACGGTGTCGCGAACCTCGTTAAGTGCACGGGATGATAAATGAAACGCTGCTGGTATCATTCGCGCCATGGGAAGAGGGGGGGGGGTGGGTGGAAGGGGTGCAGGGCGCAACCGCGTTTTCCTTTGTCAATTACGTATACCGTGTGTTCCCAATATTATCGGGTACCATGCTGCTTGGCAATAAAGCAGTCTTCGCCAAGAGACATAATATTACGTCCTCGGCGCAGCCGAGGCGACGAGACACGTAATATGCCTCTTGCCGCGGGCGGGGTTGAACTTCGATTCGAGCGTGAGGATCCCGCGGATTTAATTGCATCGGAACGCGCCGCGAACGCTCGTGGAATTGATTTAATTACCGTTGTTTGCTCGATCCCACGGGGATAATTGAAAACGTCTGCGTTTTGACAGCGTGCGCGTTTTTCGTGCCTCGTACACGTTTCGAAAGGCATTTCCTGGTTGGGAAAAGATGAGGGCGGGAGCAGGGAGGTGTCTGTTTCAATGATTTTTTTATAGTTCTTGGGGAATAGTGTAACGATTATTTTTGGGGGCTGTTACGTTGTTGTCCATAAATTTGGTAGGTATGGCGTGGCAGTTGATTCAATCGAATATATTTTATTTAACAATATTAATCGTCGTAGTCAAGGTGAGATGTATAAATTCAAGTAAATTAACATATTATATGGTGGTCGAGCTGTGTGCTAGATATTGTACAAGATATTCTAATTATCAAATTTTATTATATAATTTTAACTACGCCAATATTGTAAGAAACAATGACCAATTCTTCAAAGGAACATCACAATTTATAAAGAACTAAAAGAAACACGTAGCCACAATTTCTCCTACTCAAATTAAACCGAAAATTCTAAAATTGTCGATACTGTCGGCCATTCTAACACCCAGGGTGATAGTGACCGGTTCTGCAATTGCATTCCGTCGTCCCTCGACTCCGAGGCCCGGAGCCATGTCGACGTAGACGCAAAAAAAGGCACCACGCGAAAATAAAAAATAACGGAGATAGAGGGAAATCGAACTACGTCGTTCGAGGAACACCGTCGATAACGCGCATTTGCGTAATTGCGCCACGGGCAACCGCGATAAGAAGCACGGGAGCATCGGCGAACGGCGAAAAACGCTTTACGTTTCACACTTTTTCCGGGCCATCTAGCCGTCGAATTTTCTCTAAACGCTTCCTTTCCCTCCGTCGCCTCCTGTTCTAGCCACTGGGTCACTCTCGCAGGTGCTCATTAACCCGGAAAATCTAATCTGCATCGAAAGTGCGCTTTTAAGACGACGCGTCCCCCCGATCCCGGGGAGGATCGATCGGTATCGCGCGATCTGACGTCTCATTGGCAGACGGGGCGGGAGATTATTTTCCTGAGGATTCTTTCCCAGGGAAATTGAAAGACCCAGTCGCAACGAGGGGAAACAAAATGGAAATTTAGATTGGAATGCATTATAATTTTCGAAGGCATTGTACGGAAGGCTCCTCCTTTGAAACAGTAAATTGATATTCGTTTTTTGTTAGTAAAAAACTTTGTTAATCTAAGAAGATGAGGTACGTGTCGTGAAAGTATGTTATTTCGAGTAAAATCGTTGAATTCGTTGATGCTACCTTTACACCTATTGGTTTGTTTTAGATTCTTGTTGAATTCAAGTAAAAAAATGGAACTATGAAATTAGTCTAACCCTATAAATGATTATAAGATTCCACTGTTGTGCCGTTCTTGGAACCTTAAGTTTCACTGTGCACTTGGAATGATAATCTAGATTATTAATATTGACTGTCGGGAACATTTACGATTGATCGATCAAATTTTTAAGAGAACACTTCCTTAGGCTTGATTTTGAAATCTTGCAACGTCATACTTACACTTCGATCCCATTAAAAATTGGCCATCGGTGGTGTGTGCTTTTGCGTGTGAATTCGCTGGACGATAAATCCAACATCGACCATCAAACTTCATCGTCCGCGACGCAGATACCCGCTGTTTCAATTAAACGTCACCGATTCGCACTTTCGACGAGCACTCCGACGAAAAGCATTTTGATGGATGCACCGACGCTTTTGGGGCAGGCTCCTTGCACCGTTGCACGCCACAATATTTCCCCTCTATTTTCCCTTGTTTTTTCTGTCAGTCAGACATGGCGCGCCATAAAACACGAACACCGCTTCGGGGCGTGCAACTACATTTAGTGAAATGATAGTTTTCAACAAACTAAATTAAGTTGGATCAGCCCTGTTTACATTTCTATTTACATTCTATTTACACAGGAGTTTACATTTTTTTTTATTAAATTTGCAGATTTATACCCTACAAATAGCTCTTTGGTAATTGTCTACTGTATAAATTTGTTGTTACGAATTTGTTTTTATTACACTCGATTTAATTAATTACATTGTTAAAGAACGCGATATTCGTACAGAAAATTTCTGATGACTTAAATACAACATCGCATTTGTAAGCATGACGTGTTTATATAAATAAATAAAAAAAAAATATATATATACATATCGAATTGAGTAACCTCCTCCTTTTCGAAGTCGGTTAAAAATAAAACATATTTGATTGAACAAAACGAACATATCCGTACCAGAAGTAATTTGTAGTTTGAAAGTTATTTTAAAACACCAATAGAATCATAAGTTTGTTAGAAATCCTAATGCAGCAGACATTTCAACGATGTAAGATGAAATTTATAAGAAAGGTACGAATTAGAAGTTAGAAAGGTACGATTGAATTTGTTGGTTAATGGAAAATGTCTCGAGAAGAAAAGATTTTGCGACGAATATTTCTTAATTCACTTGGGTCGTGCTCGATTTATTTTCATCGACGACCGACGGCGGGCGTGAACGCCAAACTCGCATCGTTGCTGTACATGGGAACCAGGCATAAATCACTTTTGCCCCAAGCGTTCGCCGCAATTCACGTCATCGCGATGACGAAACACCGTGAATGTTCTCTCGTCGTCGCGCGAAAAGTGTTCCGGAGAGAGAATTCCAGGAGAGAAAATTCTCGGAAAATGCTGCCCGAATTCTCGAAATTTTCCACGGAAAATATCGTGTAAAATTCTCGAAATTCTCGTTTGGAAAATATTCTGTTAAACTAGGTGAAATTCTATCGATAATCACCCGTGTGTTACGGTGATTTTGGAAACTTCGGAATATCCTGTAAATTTTGTCCATCGATGATAGGAAGCCAGGAGATCGATACACTTTGATTCATTTTTGAAATAATTACTATTTTTATAATTGAATAAAATGTTATAGGAACTAATTTGAAGAGCATTTTTGCATTGATGTTAAAAGCGAAGGATGCCTCCAATAGATTACGTAATTGATCAGTTTTGGAGGTCCAAAATAAAAAGGTTGGAGAAATAAATTAGTGTTTCATCCGAGTCTTGTTAGTGGACATTATAGCTGACCAAGGAAACTTTACCTTCGACACGAATTTCTTTACGAAGTTCCTCGAACTTGAAACAAGTTAATCGATGATGAGTATCCCAGCGTATCGTGTAGTTTAAAAGTTTTCTAACTCATAGCAACTAGACAGTAAGTTGGAAATCTACGATGACATGATCTTTTATATCTTCTAAGAATCCTGTATCGAAATTATCTGTAGACAAACTTGTATTTATACAAATTAAAGAATGGCAAGTTTGATATTCCAAACTATTATTATTTAGTGTCGTTTCAATACTTTTTTACAATTGAATCCGATAACATGTGATAAGAGTTTTTAATAATTCAAAATTATATATATGTGTTATTCATTCATAAGGAATTATAAATTACTTGCTTGTAATTAATTCCTAACGAATTATGAATTTTAATTTATAATCCAATCAAAATGAATTAGAAATTACTAATTGATAATTCACTTATAATATATTATCGTTCGTTATTAATTTCAGTAAATTCTTTTCACAGATTAATTCACTAAATTCAACTGTGACATTTATAGATTATAAAAACAACTCAAAATCAATAACTCCAAGCATAATAAAATACAAATAAATAATAGCTTGCTTGACACAACAAAATTATTCTTCACTACAGAAAAAGGTGACTCGAAAGACGCCAACCTACGAACCCAACGCACGTACTCTATTCGATGTTTACTTTCGTCGGAAATATTTGACCTAACGTCTTCATTTTCTGTTGCAGGATCTCCAATCGGAAATCGAGACACACAGAGACGTGTACGCGTCCCTGAACGGCACGGGACGGAAACTGTTGAGCTCCCTAGCCAGCCAGGATGACGCTGTTATGTTGCAACGACGTCTGGATGAGATGAACCAAAGATGGCATCATTTGAAGGCGAAGAGTATGGCCATACGGTGAGTGAGCGCCGTCATTTTTTACATTCTCTCCTCTGCACTCGTTGCGATGAACTCTCTCTGCTTTTTTTCTTTTCACCAATTAGCGGTGAGAACGATGACAGGTGGCACGATGAAGTTTTCAGCTCCTGTGAGCGGTAACAGGTGTGCCATTCCTAGATAGACGTTCTATTTTGAGTGCACACGAGATGGTACCTAGTAAAAAGTGGCTGAGAATTCACGATTCAGAGGGTAGAGGGTGGATGAATGAATTACATTGGGGTACGTTGAGGCAGGGCTTGGGTCTTGAATTGAGGGATGGAAGAGAGTTTGAGAATCAAAGGAAAATGAGAAAATGCGGTAGGAGAGTGGAGTTAAATTCACGACAGTGATTAGGAGAAAATAAAGAGTCTGCGTTGTAGTCTCGTTTTTTTCTAATTATCATTTTTATACGAGTTGCTTTAGATCCCACATTTTATGACTCTGATGAATACCTCGACGATGGTCTAAAATTTCAAATATTTACATATAATGCTTTTGAGGAACGAAATTATATTTGCTTGAAACCTCTGGCAACAAAATTCATATCTCTTTAAATTATTTCTGAAGCATTTCCTGCGTTTTAATAACACTTTGTTCTTGCCGGAAGACGCACTTCTTTAGACAAAATATGATGTAAAATTAATATAATATAGTGGAAAAGTTTAAACCAAAGTAATGAAAAATAGAAATAGATAACTGGACATGTTACGAAAGTTTTAGAACTGCTAAATGCATTATATCAGGTTTCCAATATATTTATGAAAATTCCCTTCTTGCTTGACGTGCACCATTCTCTCTGAACAATCGTCCTTCGAAACCTCGACGACCTCCTTTTATTATTTATCTCACTCTTCGACACATGTTCCTAGCAATAAAATGCACAAACAATAATCCACTTCAAATTCGCGTAAGAACATTTAGTCACAAAAACTCGACGCGCAAACGCTTTTTTTTCACTCTATATATGCTCACATCCGGAAACCTGATTTCGGATTCCATTTCGGTTGTCTGGTTCGATTTATTAATCCGTTGCATATTTGAAAAACACATTAAGCCTGTGTCAGTGCGGGGCTCACGCCGAAGGACGCTCGATTTACGAAAATCGGGGAAAAATGTCACTGCGTTACGGGTATCCGCACGGGGGAATAGTAACTTTTAACGCGAGAGGAATTCTAAATGACACTCGTACACTACGCTTCACCCCCCACCACACCTGGAAAAAAGTAAAGATACCGCTGGATATATATCTCCGATATTAACAAAATCCTCGCACATTTTCATATTCACTGTTTCTCAAACGAAATCCGACGTTTCCATGGAACGTATTCATCGATACAAGCAAAAGTCAAATCTACAATTTATAGTGCTTTTGTTATCGGAGAAAAGTAATCGTGGTGAATTATAACTGACGAGGCGCAGTATTTATTCGCAGAAGGGATTTTAAATGTTAAAAGAGTTCACTGTATTTGCACAAAATTGAAATACTATTTTGATTTGAAATACGCTACCGCTTTTTAATCACTAGGTACGCTAACTTAATTCATGTACCTTGGGCAAGACCTTCGCATATAATAAATACATGAAATTATTCTCACGAAGCTATAATTTATATAAGAAAAAGGAATCTTTTGATTATAAGTATTACCAACTTAGTTGCTCCTTAACCAATAATAAAAGAACATGAAAATTTGATGTATCAAGAAACCTAATCCTCGTGAATAATATCCAACAAATTTCTTGTATGCAAGAGTATTTCTTAACTGCCTGAATATGCTTCACATTATAAAAGAGGAAAAAGAATCTGTATTACAAAATAGTTTACCTCCCACGTACGAAATAAATATTTTTCATCATGAAATGAAGATAACACTGGACACAGGAGGAACCTTGAAAGAAGATTCACGAGTCTGCGAAACAACGGACCGAGAATTATTCTCGTGACAACATCGGCAGACCAATGGCTTTTGTCACGCGAACAATCCCAAAGATTTGCGAGCCTGGCGGAGGGACTGCGGGTGTGCACACGCAGTAGGTTAACTATGAACCCAGAAATTCTCAGCGCGCCATTCTCCTTTGATAGCGTAGCAGTTATGCGCCGCGGTAATATCCTTCGTAAGCAGAAATTGTTGCCGCGAAAATGGCAAACTTTGAAAGAGAAATATACGAAACCTTTGATGGCGTGTGGTTTGGCCGTGCTCCGTCTTCCCATCGGGTGATTCGTGGTAACGTCACGTGGGATTTCTTGCAAAACTTCGACTCGGAATTGACGAAGCAACTTTGACTATGTGTTGGGAATCCCCGCTGTGATCTGGCGCAGCTGCATCGTCGGATTATCGGAACGCATATTCGATTCTGATATTTCAAAATTCTATCGATATCGTCGGCTTGAATGTTATTCCTAGTTGTAGATTTGAATTGGTTTTTGTTGTTTAAGTAGTAACGTGAGCATTGTGTAACGCGGGTGGTTGCAGGCTCAGATTTGTAAACAGTAAGCACTTTGACCCTGAGAACTTCGAACTCTTATAATTGGACTTCAACTACTTCTGAGTCAGACTTAACATCAATGTAGTCCAAATACGTCTCCAGAACTAACGCGAAAATACGATCAAAATCTTCGCAAACATTCACTCTACCTTTTAGTTGTTAAAAAAGTACAAGTGGATAATTTGAAAACTTCGAAACTCGGCTTTGAAGTTTTTTTTCCCCGAGGTGCAACTTAACTAGCCGCAGCTTCGGGATTATTTTTTTACTTGCCAGCTGTTCGCAAAAAAAAACGATCACCGAGAGCGTTGCTCAGTTTCCGAAATTCGCGGATGAAAAATTACCAAGCTGCTCTTTCAACGTCCGCGTTGAAAAACTCCATTCATCTTTCAATTCTCGAAGGAAGATGAAAGGGGAGCATTGCTTAGTTCTTTGAAATTCCTGGATGAAAAATTACCACCGTGACTTGAAACAGAGAGAGAAAGGTGGAACGACAGCGAGAAAGCGAGATAGAATTCTAAAGTCAATGTTCATTTATTCCTCTCGTTTCGCTTAATCGATTCCCCATTTACCCTTTTATATAGAAGCCGCTGGAAAAACACGCGGGAGCGGACCGGAGTCTGAGTCAAGCGATCGATTTGCATCCGGAGCAGTTTATAATAAATCCACCCTGAAATCTTTATTCGGAGCATCGTCGAATTCAGTAGTTCTACTGGATTTTATAATATTAAGAGTTTTTAATCAAATACAAATGGCATATGGAATACATCTAATTTTTTAACCAATCTCTACGCTGAATTTTATTATTAAAAAAATAATATGTAAAGTCTCTTTTAGAAAACCCTTTATATTCTCCATTTGTAAAAATTTGTAAAAATGATTTTAATAAATCTTGGAAAGAATTCAATTTTCCAGTAGAAAGGTTGATAAACATCTCCTCTGTTTTCTTTAACAATGGAAAAATTAAACGAAGTCGTAGTTTGTTCATTTTCAGTTATTTTATATTCCCCGCCAAGCCTTTTTAAATAATTTAATTTCAGTTCTTTTCATTTTCAGTTATTCCATATTCACGGTAAAATACCTTCTCTTGTAACTTCCATTCATTATTCATTTATGCATTTTATCCGTCACGATGCTTTTTTTCTTATAATTTTAGTCTATTTCCTTCATTTTCAGTAATTCTATATTCCTCATCTTCCCTTATCTCATCTCTGCTTTTCCTTCTATTTCCAATTGGTCTACGTTCTGCTACCTTAAACTTCTATCATAGAATATACCTTCTCCTAATTCTTTTGGCTGATATTAAATTTAATATTAATACCAAAACACCTAAACCAAAGAAGATCGATCAAAGAATACCAACCCACTGGATAGCACCGAGCAAGCAAAATTTCAGTTCCGAAATCGATTTGCATCGAGGTAGTTTATAATAAATCCTTCTTGTATTCTCTTGGGAAAAGTTTGCAAATCCACGGAAACAACTTCCCTCGCACACGCAACGGAGAAATCTTTGCCCCGACGGCTATCGAGTTCTGTATGTCCACGGATTACCCTGCGGCCATATTGAAATTTTTATCCGTGGAAATTGCCAGTTCTTGTTTCTGCCGCGTACGCACGAGTTGCTCGGGCGGTCTTATCGGAGCTCCCTTTGCGGACACGGAGTAAAATGGTACCCACGGTACCATCTTGGGCTGGAAAACGGTTCGATTACGCTGGGACTCTTATGTTTTTGAAATAACTCCGTCGAAGATCCTGAGGACGCTTCATGCTGACGAGGTTAATCGAATTCTTGGGTTATTTGATCCTGACAACTCCCCTGACTCGTGTAATTTGACACTGATGATTCATGAACTTGGCGTTGGTGACCCTCAAACTTGGGTAATTTGATATTGACACCCCTTGACTCGTGTAATTTGACACTTCTGACTCCCCAGTTGTGTAATTGTCACTTGTGACTCCCTACTTGTGTAATTTGACACTTCTGACTCCTCAGTTGTATAATTGTCACTTGTGACTCTCCACTTGTGTAATTTGACACTTCTGACTCATAAACTCGACTTTAATGACTCTCAAACTCGTGCAATTCGATACATGACACCTCTTGACTCATGTAATTCGATATTGACAACTCCTGACTCGTGAAACTTGATACGTACACCTCTTGACTCGTGCACTTTGACTCTGATGACCTAGAAATTCGACAATAGCGATCCTCAACCTCGTTTTATTTAACTACTGACAATTCAGGACTCATGTAATCAACGTCGGCAAACCCACAGGCTACCCCCCGGCCATATTAGAATTTTTCTCCGGAGTAAATTCCCAGTTCTTGTTTCTGTCACGCACGCACGAGTTGCTCGGGTCTTATCAGAGTTCCCTTTGCGGGCGAAGAATAAAATGGTTCGCGCGGTACGTCCCTAGGCGGGAAAGCGGCTCGATTACGCGGTGGCTCTTATATTTTCGGAAGGACTCCCACGGAAATCCTGACGACGCTTCCTGCGACCGCGAGTAATCGGATTCTCCAGCGGGAACTTTACAGCGACGTTAATTCCAGACTTGGATCGGAGGTAAACTTCAGTCGGCAGGAGCGAACTATGCGGATCCGCGGCTGGAGCGAAACTCCCGCGGAAATTTTGCAAACGGAAGTTAAACGCTTTGACGGTGACCAAACCCGACGTTTCGAGGGAAATTTCGATGCACGAGAATGAAAGGCAACTATGCTGGCCGTAACACTGGTCTTGAAACAGAAACGGAGTGGGAAATTACTTTCTAAACAATACAAAATTCATACATGCACCTAACGCAAAGATTCATATTTTTTCTGGGTGGTAGAGGATCTGTCTCCACGTGACAGAGAAAATACATTGTTTAGTACACGAAAATGAAACAAATTTTAATGTAACTAGAAACCAAAAGAAACTCCAAATTACTTTTTGAACATAATCCAATCAACAATGTCACATACATCGTGCAAGTTACCAATCGAATCCTGTAAAATCCAAGATTACAAAAATAAACATTAAAGAAAGCATCGAATATTTTCGAAAATCTGACAGTGAAGGAAGTCAATCATTCCACGAACAGTTGCGAATCAATTTCATTCCAGCGTGTGTCTGCGTCCCGGTTCCGCGTTTCAATCCCGTCGGTGAATTTTAATAAAGCTTCGACTTCTGTTTGGACAGATGTAACGATTTGTTTTTGCGCTTCTCCCAAAACTGGTTGTTCCCTCTCGCTGTCATAAATGTGCGAGCTTTCTGCGAAGCGCTGCTTTACAAACGTTTATATTTTATTAGAGAATCCCTCAGAGTTCCTTACTGATATCTTGACTGTGTACTCTCTGGGGATATTAGACATCCCAAAGAGGAACAGGTTTAATAAACCTTCGACGATAAGTTCCGCTACAGAACGATGTCCTCCAGGAATTTGTCTCGTAAATACGAGAAGTTCCGTCACGGTCGCTTTAATCCTGCGGCCCCTGTCTAAAAGGATCTTGCGAATACAGGAAAAGAACTTCCGTTTAACCTCAGTTGACGAGGGAGCAACCGGAAGTAGAAATTTTTCTGCAATTGACTAGGTGCCAATTATGTGGCAATTATGTATCGAACAGTGGAGTGTTGGTCGCCAATATTACAAATGAAGATAGCGTGAGTTTTGTAAACAATTAATTTGATATTCTTCAAGCGTGTGAGGAGATTATGAAGGAGTTTCCAAAAGCAGCTATAGGAGTTACTTGAATAATGTCATTTTTTTTATGTTTAACAGTTTATACATTCGATATATTTTAAATTATTTGTGTTTTCTAACAAAACACAACTAGTACGAAATGTATGAAATTTTCAGCCAATTAAAGGTGATTCATACAATATTTTCCATATAACGTGAAAATATTCATACGGTCAAAGAATATTAAACGAATTGCTTGGAAATTAAAATGTATTTATTCGTTTAATCAATTTAATTACATCATATCAACCATTTACTATTCAAATCAAATTTATAACTAACCACAAAATAATTCCTCTCCATAAATATTAAAATTAGCATAAAATGCATGCAACGGGTCAACGTACGACTTCCACGAGACCCCCAAACGACGTGCTTCCACGAAGAACCGAAGATTCTATCTAGCAACTAACGAGGACACTTTTCCTCATTGGCGGTTTCAATGGCGCAAAACTCCGCGATTCCGATAACGGGGGACCAGACCTCTCCCGGAGAATTAATTTCAATCCTCCCCCTCTTCTCGAGAGCTCAAAGTGTTCGCAGAAAGAGCTGGAGGAGGAGGGAATCGTTCCGTCGTTCGCGGAAGGACTCGAAAATTTAAGTAGCGCCGATAAAGCGAAGTCAGCGCCGGGTTAACCCGGACAGAGTCGAGCAATCAGTCTCCATTAATTAGTACGAGGCTTCGAGCTTGATTACCGGAAGCGTATTCGCGCCGGGGGACAGGATGCAACGAAGCCTGCGAGAATCGGAAGCTCCCCAGGTCCTCTCCTCGTCTCTCAGCCTTGTTCTCGTGTTCCTACCCTCCGTGATCCTCTTCGATCTTTCATTCTTTTTTTTTTTTTCTTTTTTTTTATGCCTCTGCCCCACATGCACCTTTGTCTTTTCCATCTCCACGAACGTCAGGCATATTTATCGATGGCAAACGTTTCTATCTTCCGAGCGTTCGCGAGATCGTCACTCGGCGTCGGTTTCGGTCGCAATCAGGCCACAAATACCGCTCTGGAAATGCTGATCCCGATAATTCGACCGACGATCGTTTCTGGCACCGGTTTCACCGCGCCACTGGAGCACCAATACGGGCAATATGTTATATCACTGGCTAAAGTTTCGAACAAGCTTGCTAACTGGAGGGAGCCCATGCTGGAAGGGGAGGGACGCTGCTCTTCTATCGTTTATCCAGATTCGACGATCGAGATTGTTTTTTTTTTTTTTTTAAGAATCGTACTATGGATTCGATGCTCGGTAAAATGTTTCGTCCTTCGTTTCGTAATTGTCTTTCTTACCCCTTTTTATTTAGTAGTGACTTTCTGGGTTAATTTAGCAAAGATTATCGAAGATTTAACGATAAGATATGTATGTTATTAGACACTGTACAAAGGAATTATTCGTGTACAGCAGTCACAATGAAAAAGTGGAGCGAAGAAGGAGTTTCAAATATTCTTCATAAGAATTGTTTAGTTACGAAGCCCTGTAAAAGAAAAAAACTACAAAGGAAGAACGACCTGCGCAACGCACACGGTTCGCAGAGTTTCGTTAATTCTTGAAGTTCGAGATTTCCTGCCTCGTCAAGCATAAATCGATGAATAACGAGCATTTGATCTCCATTTAAAGAATAGTTTAGCTTAATTTCGAGGCTACTTCGGCAACAGCTTTCGTTCGCAGATGTCTCAACGTTTTTGCTCGCGCAACAGCTGTCCGCCGCTATTTGCCGTACGAATTACACAATCCTTTACCTCTCTTGTAGCGAAACTCGAGTATTTGGAGGAGGTCTACTGGAAAGAGAGAGATGGAATGAGAGTCGAGGCAAACTACACCGTTGCGAACAAACAAATAATCGGTTCCTTGAAGCTTTTTCGTGAACCCTCCGAAGAACAATGCTCTCTACTCCTGTATTCCTTTGTTGCGAGCACGTTGCGTTACTTACCAATGGGGATGGATTAATAGTCCGTACAAGCATGCTTTATGTTCATATAGATTTCAACCGTAGGGTTAAAGATTTTGTTTCTTGAATAAGCAAGATTTCATTTAGTGAACAGTATTTATATATTAATTTGTACGATTAGGTACTTATTTTTATAAAATAGTCTATATCAGCACTTTGTTATAAGCATTACATCTTGTACTATTATAAATTCGTAGTCCTTCAGGAATATAGAAAATCACAGTACAAGAGTCACCCAGAGGTTTCCCAGATTTAGAATTCGTATGACTTCTGGGGCGTGTCATTTTTACCCCAATCAGCTGATCGTGCGCCTGCGAACGCAAAAACTTCATCTACCTGTATCTCATTAACCAAACTTTCGATGCAAAATGATAAAGAACTTTTCGATTCGTATTTTCGCGATGAATCGATCCTAAACGAAGATCACCCGTTTCTTTTTAACCCTCCACCAAAGGCCGTCGCTTATACACCACAATTACAACTGTACGAAAATACTGTCATCGGCCTTTTTTCTCCAGTACCTCTACAATAACGTAATGTAAAAAAAAAACAAAAAACTAATACTCCCCTCAAAAGGTAGTACAATAAGAAAACCCTTTGAATCAAATTCATAAAGCGTGTTCGGTTTTGTTCGCCAACTGTATAAATTTCAGCGCGGAGCTGGGGCTACAATAAAAATCGCAGAAACTCTTTCCTCTCCGGCGACGTGGACAGAGATTTATAACGGGTAACCCAGATAAAAATCGGAGCGACGACTTTCGTTGCGCGCTGGTCCAGCGGATTTCGCGCAAACAAGATACCGGTAGCGGGTAAAATCAATAGCAGGTGCAATTAGTTACCGTGGCACGCACGCGAAAAGGGCAGGAGCCGTATCCGGTAGTCGGATACGCGGACCTTTCGGACTTGTTCAACATCCGGCCGTCGCTTTTTCCAACCCTCGTGCCCAGTCATTCGAGACCCAGAGTTTCGGAGGAAAAAAGTACGCGAAGCGCGGGAATTTGTAGGCGCGAATTAGGACGGCTGGGAAATTATTCGGGAGAAGAATTCGGAGATTCCCCATTGCGATAGGTTTATTCATTGTTGCAGAGAGTTTCTTGTAGATTTATTTATTGTTATTATTGTAATCGGAAAAAGGAACCGCGTAAATATTTAAAAAAATGGACGATACAGTAATATGTTCTTTATTGTATACTTTGTCTTTATTAAAGTGGTTTTTGTGGCATCCATTTTCTATTAAAAATTCAATACATAAATGAGTAGTTTATACTTATTTTATCCTTGACATTGACAAATGAAGTCATCTATCGTTAATGGTAAGTTAGAAAATTGTAGTGTCATTTTGTGGCTCGTCGGATGTATTAGCTCGATACAATAATACCTAAAATTCGTTTGAAAAAAATTGTTATTTCTCTATCGCAAGCTATTTGCATCTTGTAACAGTTTAGATTGAAGTTTCTTTAACGATCTTTCAGGAATTAAAATAGAAACGGATAATAAGTGGTGTCTAACTTTCAATATATCACTCTGTACTTTTGTTATATCATTGTGAGTTAGCTAGAAATGAAAAATATTATTTTTGAGAACTCTGACTACAGTATTATATCCTCCTAAATCAACGTACGAAATGCAAGGTAGAGAAGTCATGCAGCGGCTCGAAAATTACGCGTACGTGGCGTTACACGAATCGTCACCCAAGAAGCGAAGCCAAATTAAAAGTCAGAAGCTCCCCCGCCGGAAGAGGGGCTTCTTCCGCAAACATAGGCACACAGGAAGTCGCAGAAGGACCGTCTGCAAAGGCTGCTGTCGGCTGAGAGCATGAATCGGGAGGAATAATTAAAGACACTCTGGCTTCAACGTGCGTATACCGGCGCCATTACTCGCGAAGCGATTAGCGCACTCATGCGTTCACCTGTGCCAAGTATCACGTGCCGAAGTATCGAGCGTCGAACACGCCCGGGGCCAAACGAATCATCGAAACTATAAAACACAGGTGAGGGACTCACAACTCTGGTGTCAGTGGTTCTAAATCACGGTTTAAAAAAGGATTGTTAATTTTGGGAAGCTGGCACGGTTATTATTCGATAAATGTAATAAATATAGATTCCAAATGTATAAATAAAGTGTCTTTACGTTGGCAAATTTTCAGAAAGAACATTCTAAAATTCTTCCAAATTTTTTGAACGTCACTTTAGAGTGATTGTGAAGGCGATTTACGATAACTACTAATTATTTTTATAATATATTTTTATTTACACTCCCACCAATAATAATTACCAATAAAAAAAATTTCATGCCAGTTATACTTGTCCAAAAATTAAGGAACCCAAATTACTTTGGTCCCTGTTGCCATACAATAACACCTAATAATATCTGTGGCACATTTCTGTGTATATTCTCATCAGAATAATTGAAATAAAAATAGTCTGAACCTATAATGTACATTAAAAGCCATAACGGCGGGCACGAGGGGATAAAGAACCACTGAAACTCGCGTTTACGCCGCGATTCCTGAGTTGAGAGACATCAAAGGATGCTCCAGGGTGGCTGCGTTTTCTTTAATGCCATCCTAGTCTGCTCGTCGTGGAAATTGTTCTCGCGTGGAAGCGTCGCGACTTTTTCCAGGAAGCCGGGACCGTTCCACCGGAAGCAATCGTTCGTGGCTTCGTTACCAGCGACCATTTCCCCTCCCCAAACGACGACTCGACGGTGGCTGTAATCGAGTTACGAGCGCGTGTTTGTTGTGGTCTTCGCGAACAATGGCCGCCAGGACGAATTGAAGGGGGTGGTTCGCGGGACGGGAGACGGTTTACGATAAGACCAGCGTATTCCGCGGATGTTGAGGGAGGGCTTTGCGCGTTATGAATGACAGCTCGCCTTGGAAACGAAGTAACAATGAAACGATCCTGGAAATGGTATTGCTCCAGCCGGAGCATGGGCGTCGACGAGTGGTTTTGACAGGAAACGATAAGTGATTATTGTAATGTTGAAAAATATTGACTTGTAAATCGATTGAAGTACAATTTGCAACCAAATCGTATCTGCAAAGTGTCAGTATTGGTATGCTGGTAATTGAATTTAAGGAAGTGGTTTGAATTTATTGTAATGAAACACGTGATGTTGAAGAAATGGTTTAAATTTATTCGAATGATTATTATGTCCAAACCATCAAATCTTGGTGTTACGAAAGAATTGATCACACTAGTGGCACACTTGTAATTAATGTAATCTCAATGTGAAGTGAAATCTGTATTGAGAGAAAGTAATATAAAAATCTCATAAAGCATGCACGTGCAAATCAGCTATACAACGAAATCAGATTTGAAGCACCTCGACTCTAATGAATGTTAATTTTCACAGAAGTTGAGTCTCGTATGAAAAGGATTTATTTCACAGTTTTGTTCCACTTGTTCATGCTGGCATTGTTTCCATTTTAATTGCACCACGATCCTTGCTTTATTTCCATTTATACAAATCCAACTACGACCTGTGTCTTTCGTCTCTGTTGTTAACATTCCGTGCGAATTTTAACGCGGTAATTTTAATAATCTTACGTAACGAGTTTTCCTCAATTTCCCGCTCAAGTCGGACTCGCGCGCTTCCGTCATACCTTGGAATGAATCGAGGATAATGAAACATTTCTGAGGAATATTTTGACAGCTCCGCATTGCTCCCTCGGAAACTTCTGCGTTTCTACTTATTTCGATGAACTGCGGCTCGCTGCTTCATCGAGCGGGTTCGAAGTCTTGGAAATATTTGCGCGATACCAACGTGACCGCAATGCTCTTATTTATTCGATTGGGGAAAAAATAATAATCAAAGGGGATGAAAACACGCCGATCCAATTTACTCGAAGCAAAAAAAATGATATCAGAGGAGTTCGTTACAGTTTCCAATCTATGGATCTTCCGATTCCAGCGAACCATATTCGTTGGGACAGTTGAAATACAACGCCCACGATATCTGGAGGATCTCTTCGCCAAAAAAAGAACTGCTCGCGACAGGGAACGACAAAACACCTGCCTGTCGCGGTCAATTGTGCTGGGTGGCCAGTGATTGGTGTTGCAGACGCGAATATGGTCATTTTGCGTGAGAAAAAGAATGAAATATATGGGGAAAGAATTGTTTTCGCAAGTCTTTGTTTTCGAGATAACGTCGACAATTTATTAGGCAGTCGTATAATTTAGGTTATTTATTTATCGTTATTTCTATCTCTGTTGGTGTTGCTGAATATTAATGGTATGGTGTTATATACATATGTTTTCTATACGTTTTCTCAGCTTGTTTGTTTATGTGAGATATTAGCAATCTCTATTTTCCCCTTTGCATTATCAGATATATTATATTTTACATTTATTTCTAGTCTAAGTAGAAATAACGGTATATTGTCAGACAAAGGAGCCAAGTCGTACTCATGGGAGGATAAACAATCATATCTGGCTTCGATGTTTATAAACATTTTTCAATTTTAAGGGAAAAACTATACAATAAATCAGACCAGCCATTTAATTCATATTTCTTCAGAAATTCAAGTACTTTCCAGAAAAAGTACAACTTTAATTGCAACAAGCCGGAGTATATTATTAATCAGAAAAATGCACCAAAAATATTGAAAATAAAATTTCTCTAAAACGAAGCTTCGTATAAAAAGATTGCATTCCACCCATTCGATTCACTGTTTCACGAAGAATAAACTATGCTATACAGATGGCATCAGTTACCGTGTACATCTTGCACAAATCGCGAAACTGCGAACGAGTCGAGAATCGAAGAGGCGCTTATTGAATCGACTGGTAGTGAAGATGTCCCGATTCCCGCGAAAATGGCGGTCCGACGATAGCAAAGAGTCGCAATAGTTGATTCGTCGCCAGGCCAGCTGGACCGGAAGTGACAGGTAGATAATCGGCGGATCGTGATGAATCACCGTTGGGGCCCTTATCAGTCGGTCCTGTGCATCGTCGTTCTTTTACCGTCGTTTCGCGAACACACTGAAATCTGTCACGTACAGCGCTTTTCCGCCCTGAATCGGCCCGCCCCAACCCCCTCGTTTCACCCTTTCCACTGATCGGGGCAAATCGAAGTTATTTTTACGTGACGTCGCCGCCCGTGCCAGCCGGCAAAGCGAAGACATAGAAACGTGGCTGGTTACAGACACGAGAGACGAATGACCACCGTCGTTGCAGGATATTCGTCGCGAGCGTTTTATCGGTCCGCTGCACGATGGAGGCGACGCGCAAAATGACCTGCGGAACTCTCTTCTTTGAAAAATGGAACTTTCTTCGGAACGCCTGGTTCGAATTTGAAGAAAAATTGGCTCAGCTCGGAAGAAGAAAACGTACGTTTGATTCTCTTGAACTGAGAGAATATAGAAGTGAAAGATCCATTTAGTAATTGAAAGTTTCGGATGGAATGTATGTGGAGTTTTTAAGATAGATATAGATATAACCTAGAGTATTAATTATTTGGAGAATTGATCAATGGAGTGCATTATATTACCAGCTGAGAGGCCTGTTTTATCCACAAAGCACTCTGTATTACCGAATATTGCTGGTAAAGTATTCCGTTTTAACTATCGGGTTCTCTGCATTGCCAACCTTTAATTACGGAGTACTCTACCTTAACAACTAAACAACCCACCTTATTGACCAAGTGTTCTACATTACCAACCTTTAAAAACTTGAAAGAAACTAGAAAACCATTGTACTATAAACGAGTACAAAAACGAAACGAAGGAACGAAACAAAGCTCGCGGCTTTTCAGAGCACCTGGAACACCGGGCATATCATATTCGAAGCGATCTACGAACAACAATACCGATGCAGTGAAATCAACATGTCGCTCAGGCTCGAAGCTTCCTTCCTTTCGGTCTCCCAGCAGTCGTAATTCATTACGCGGTACCGGCGCTACGTGTTTCCAGCGGTGTATCGGATGCGCGATAGCGGTACGAGCTTAAAGTATGATAAGGTGTGGCTTAGCGTTAATCTCCGGAAGAGCTGTCGGTTTTCCAGGGGCGCAGGAGGGGTAGCGCGTCCGTGTCCGCTAAATGCACGCCTTCTCCTTGCCTAACCGTATCCGCGTATTCACGACGTCTATATTCTCAGGCATTACATCCCGTTCGAGCCAGATGCGACCAGACCGGCTTTACCCGCTCGTTCCGCGTCCTTACGAGCCGCTCTACATCGACATCGGAATGGCTGGCGCTTGTCAGTCAACTTGACATCAATGCAAATTTATCGAGTCGTAAAATAAAGTAAGAAGCTCACAACCAAATCTCTGTAATGTGATTTTCTCCGTGGGAATCTTTTGTGCCGACGGGTCTTCGAGAGAAGATATTCAGTCTTCCAATTTGGGAGTAAATCTCCAGTCAGGATATTCATATCTTAACGCGTGATGCTTGGTAAAGGTAACTTTACACCTTTTGTCTTGGTGTCTATCAGCGAAATAACCTGTGGAAGATAACGTGCTTTAGAGGGACTTTTGTTGTACAAGGTATTTAGGTATTAATGAGGCCTCTCTTTGTGTTAATATGGTTGTTAGGTAGGCAAGCCACGAGAAATAATGTTGGAAATTTAGATAGTGGAAGTCAATCATTGAGTACGAATTAATTGTGTTTTTGATTACTTTGTACGTATATTTAGGGTTAGATAGTCCACTAGAATATTCTGTCGATAAAGTTCGATAGTGCGAAACACTTGGTCGATGAGGCAGATTGCTCTACTGGTAACGTCGGGTAGCTATTAAAAACTATGTCGATCAAGCAGAAATCTACATCATGTATGTACCTTCAGATGATCATGTATAGTCTGGCTGGAATATAGTTTGAAAAGTAGTCTTATTCTCATCATAAAAGTTATCAAGTTAGCTTCAAGTTATTTTATCTATTGTTTCATAAATATTTATTTCCTCAGTCGCTGATCAAAGAACACCTCCAACTGACTTTTCCCTTAACATAGGCGTGTGTATTGAATTATATAAACTCCCATATCATACACAACATTTTTTTTAATTCCCTAATTTTTAACGATCTTCCCAAACTAAATTTTTTTAAATTGTTTTCTCGAAGACTGTGAATCGTAGCTTGTATCAAATCTTCATCTCAAGCACAGTATGATCCATTAATATCGTTTTCTCTTTAGCTCAAACATCGAAACTAGACACTACTCGATTCTCTCACACAAAAAATTCACAATTCACTCGTATACCATCTGGCTCTCGACTACTCGATACAACGGATCCTGAATTTTATTATCGAACGACCGACGTTTGTCATCTTGAGAACAGTCGTATCCCACTTCTCGTACACGCGTATTTCCAGGGATTAGACCCTCAGACCTTACAATCTCTTAGAATTATGTGTACGTTCCGCAGTTTACTTAGCCACTCTAAATCCTGGATCGTGTGCATGCGGAAGAAGTGGGGGAGGGGGATTGCGAACAAACGAGGGATTCTGGAACTGTTCGCGTCCGATTTATAGCGCACATTCGAACGGGTGTTTCCTTAATAAATCTTCTATATTAATACCGATTTAAAGCACTCGTTATTCCAAACAGAACTGTAACTCATAGCTGGTAAGCGTTTAATCGAACTCCAGGTTCGAGTCATTCGGGGAAAAGCGTTTCGCAGTTCCACCCGGCGGTAAGCGTTTAATCTGCATAGATTAATTCGATCTGTAATCAAATCTGACCGCCGATGAATTTGGACGGTCTCTTCACCGACGTCGATTTCAAATTATCGGTATGTCGTTAGATTGCGCCGCCCCGAAATTATATTTGCCAGCTCGATAACAGACACAAATTGACCCTTTCGCTTCGAAGGGCGCGGATACAGAGGCGAGTCCTAGTCGCTAAAATTCCACCTATTCAGGTCTACATTGTCGTCGAGTACAAACACAGACTAGTCGTGAATTAACTTCTAACCTCTAAATTTACTCTTTTATGTAATAATTATTTTCTGACCTCTAGATTTGTTCCAGTATTTAATAATATATTTATTCGCTATAAACGAAGCTGTGAAACGATACAGACCCTTTTTTGTAAAAGTTACGCGGAGCAGGCTTCATGAATCTCCACCGAGGAAGTGTACGTGGTATGTAGGACGACAGCGAGTGAAGAAATGTCTTAACGACAGTATGAAATATTAATATGGTAATCCCCTTGAAATTCAAGTGTGCGGACTGCTGTGCAGCTGCAGCGTCGCGAAAACTGCACCGGCGCGCAGTCGTTGCTCTATTTGAACGGATTTGCATAATTTTCTATATTTCAGAAACTACCGTGATATATTCATTTCCAACTTTAACCACTTCCGCTGGCAGTCGATTTGGCAACTGTGCGCGAACAGAACCGTCTAATCTGGGGAATGTAACAGCGTATTATATACATACATATGTGTGGTACATATTGAAATATAAGATTGAAATACAAAATTCTAAGACATTACATTTTAGAATATATTCATTAAGAATATATATATTTTAGACATATTTCGCATACATTCTGAAAATCGTAATTAAACTGTTTCTCCTTTCACGATGATTTTATTTTTATTTCTATTTTTGTATACTTTCTGTGGTCCTTCTATTATCTCGCAGACAAAACAAAAACATTCTTTCCAGTTCCCTCAGGTTTTCTGCTAGAATTTAATCCCTGCAAACGTATATTTCCCTATAAGGATTTCTCACGTTAAATGCATGCAAACGGTGCAAGATTCTCGTAAACTCTAATAATCTACGATTGTAAAAATTAAGAAAATAAAAAACCGTTTCCATAACACAGTGAACGTACTACGCTTTCTGACACGGAGAGTCGAGAATTTGAATGTTAATGCGTGCCTTATATCTCGATTAAAAGACCAGACGTTATTCAACGTTATCCTTTTAGCTACGTACGGTTGTGCTGTAAAACGAAGCTTCTCTTTTAAAGTGACCCTTACGTTCTGTCTGCTTCCTGGGCTAGGGCTGCTAACGAATAAATGCTATAGTTTCGATAGAAGAACGCATCTTTCCATAAGTCAAAGCTTCTACGATAAATTCGTTTGGAGTAAAATTCATTAAGGCGCACAGGGATTGTTTTAAGTTATTTTAATTTTTCCCCTTTACCACAGAAAATCGTGTTGGAAGTTTCTTTTTACCAACCACGTAGTTCAATCTAGATATATTTTACAAGTTCCTCGGAAGTTGAAATATCGAAGGGTCGAATCGCAACGACAGTTTCTCATTTTAAGAAGCATGGCTGCGGAACAAGGAAGCGGAAGCTCATTTTCACCGAGCGTTTTGAATATTGAATTAAAATCGCAAGATCGCCGACGACCCACTGACCGAACGTCCGCTCTATGCCTCGTGCGCGCCGCGAACGAATCTTTTGTCCCGGGAGAAACTCATTTCAGATTTCCCTTTGAGCCATCGAGACCTCACCTCCCGGGCACAAAACCATTCTTTCATTTTTTATCAACGCGCGCCCGGTGGTCTCTATTTGAAACCGGCGTATCCCCTTAAACGCTCGAGTACATACGCGAAAGACACCATTTTCTTGAACGGTCCGCGCGTTCGATATCAGATTCCTCCTGCAGCGAGAATAATATTTCCGTGTAACACTTTTAACACCTAGAGGGTCACATAAAGTTACTGTTCGTCAAGTGGGAAGAAACGTGCGAGCGAAATTTTGCTGTGCTCAATTTTTGAGCGATCTTGTGTTTTTATTTAAAAACAAAATTCGTTGTCTTCTATTCTAAGAATGGCACTCGACTCGCTACACTGCATTTGTAATTTCAATCAAATTCTTGAAATTTAGATCGTCAATCAAATTTTTGAAGTTTGAAAGTTTTGACGAAAATATTATGAAATGTCTGTGTTACGCACATGTAAAAGTTCATGCATAAATAATGCTGCCATTGGTCGAGTAATAAGGAAAAACTACCCCTGTATTAGAACAACCCGTTTCACTTGTTTACAATCACGTTCAATTGGTGATGGTTCGATTTCCGTTGAACGTGTTCAGAAAGGGTAGGTGTAATTGATTGGGAGCTTCTTCGATCGGACGATAAAACTTGAATGTGGATCCTCGGCGTTGGTGCACGTAGCATTTCATTTGAGGTCTAGGTTAGGTTTGGAGTAATTCTCGTTGAGTGGCCATTGTAATATGCCCGGAGTCTGAAACAGCTTTGAAAGTGGGATTAGGAGAGATAGCTTGCTGTGCATCATTTATAAACCTACTCGTACTGTGTTGTTAGCTCGAAGCTTATATCTTTGTCACTAGTCTGAACGGAGTTTCTCCTTAATTAGAGAAACTTGGTTGATCCATCCCTTCCGGGGCTCTATCTTGGACACTTCCGTTTCACGTTTTTTGTCCAACGTGGTCCTAAATTATTCGTAGATCCGCTGGAGGGTAATGGAACTTACGACTTATAATTTATTCAGTGTTTCAAACCGGAAATCGATTCGCCACTCTTTATTTAAAATTCCAATGAAATTCTTCGAGTTCGAAAGTTTCAATGAACACTTGTAAAAGATTCAGCTGGAGATAATTAATTTACTATGGGAATGAAATTGTGCAATTAACAGTGTGATCTTAAACTAAAATGAAACAAACTGTCTCGACACTTTGCTCTGTTTAAAATTTTACGAACTCTTTCAGCTTCATCCTTTCTTTTCATCTTCAGTTTCCTTTTTTTACGGACATGTTGATCTAAAATTTAATCCACTGTAACTAGACAATTAAATACCCCCCTAAACGAGTAATTATCGTTAACTCACTCTAAACCACCGCACGAAAACTGAAATTTCGAGCACACGCGTGGTTAATTGCAACCGAATCCCGACCAGTACACGGATCTTCATTACCTAATTGACGATACGCTTTTCCACAACTAATTAACCACATACTTTCCAAATTAATGGTCATCGATCACGCTCGATTGCCGAATTGCCCAACGACTCTACAAAAAGTATGAAATATCGTCGCGGGAATGGCGCTGGGCGAGCGTTAATTCGTTGGATTAAACGAATTCCGGTAAATTGGCGGAATTATAAATACAACATGTCCTATATAAAGCGGCTTAGCCCGTGGCTAGTAGCAGCGATTATCGATTCGTCGTTCAACGACGCGTCATCGATACGGATCAACGTGCTCGATGACGATTGGAAAAAGAGCAAATTATCGGCACACGGAGTTAAATGTCGACGGAAACGACGATGGTAAACAGGGGTATTTGCGTTCTCATTAGGAAACGCCGCAAAACCGATCCCGATGAATTCGACGTTCCGCCAGTGGTGGACCGAGTGGATCGATTGTACGACTGCGATATACGGTATGAGTATCCGTACCCTGCTGACTTCAGACTGCTGGAATCCTCTTGGAATAAATGTCGCAGGACCCCTATCTATAAAAATTATTCGTTGAATTATACTCTTTCATAAAAATTCCTAAAAACTAAAATCTCACAGAATTTCTAAGATTCGAGCCGTTTATTGTGAAAGCTACGTGGCATTATTTATATAGTAAACAAAGTTCATTCTTTACGACCCTTCACGACACAAATCAAGCATTTTTTGTTGAATTATATGCAGCATTATATTTAATTCAAAATATTATAAATATCTTTTGTATTGTCCTCAATGGTGTCCAAATATAGCACAACCTGTTTTACTATATATCATTTTCTTTGGTAAATGAATGTATTTTACGAAATATATACAAATTTCAATTCGACGAACTAACTTTTATAAGATATCCCGACCACCACATTAAGAATGTCGTTTTGAATACAACCCTTCTAATCTAAATTTTATGGTGAATTTGAAACCACCATTGAAGATAAGAAGGTAAATTTGAAAGTGGTGAAGAGTGTTAGAAAATATAATGCGAAGTTGGTGGTTGAGATAAATCTTCCGCTTTCTTGATTCCGTTGAAATGCAATTTCACGTGAAAGATGGGGATGAGTTGGCGTAGAATCTGTACGCTATTTCAGCGACAGTGTCCCGGTTTCCGCGAAGATTCGAATTTTCGACGACGGAACCGAGCGCATACGATCCGATCGAAATGAACTGGAAACTTATCGAGTTACCCTGAACCTAGAACAAAGTCTGGCCAATCGTACACTGCGCTAATTCTATCGGCTTGTCCCGCGGTATGTACACAGCCAGCAAGACCACTGCGGTCTGGTCGATTTGCGGTAACAATAGTATTGTTTTTCCGTGATCGAAGTCACTCGATCCCCTACAGTCGAAGTTCGAGATGCATCTGGAAGCGTATTTTGTCTGCATGAGTTGACATTTTTTATCTGTGATCTAAAAGTAAAATACTAAAAATGATATGGTTGGACAGAAATTTGTAGAAAAGTCTTCAATCATTCGGATAAAATAATATTCATAAATCCCCAAAGAATTAAATAAATTAAAGAATGTACTATAAAACTACTAAATCACGATACTATTTGATAAAAATTATTCCTGCATAAATAAAAACTACTGTAACTATTCTATATCTTTTTTTTTTATATAAAATTTCTTGAGGAACTTCACTCGAACTCGACAAATATCAACTGATTTTGGAAACTGTATCTTTGTGTACATATTGTACTAAGTATATATTTATAAAACTTTGTCAAATAATAGAATTTTCTTCCAAATATTGCTCTGCAAAGCTTACTTGCAAATTAATTTTGAAGCATTCTGATTTCACACTCTGTATCATATCTGCCCCCATAAAGTCGACAATTTTCTGATCCTCGAACCCACAATTCCTCGAATCGTCTACGTTTGGAGTTACCAACGAAATTTTTATTGGACCATTCGCACATTATTGTTATTGCTCTCTATAAATTTTACGCGATCGTGATTGATCCCTCATTCGCATCCTGGCTGGTTATAAACGTCCCTTTATGGTGGCTGACGTTAAAGCGGTTTCGGGAATCCATTAATCGACGCGGTTTATCTGTCTAATTTGGTACACGAGCGCAGCCATAAAGGAGGCCAGTTATTAAATTAAAAGACCCCGTAAAACGAACGAATCTCAGCAGTGTGCAAAAGTTTATCGGGCATATAACGTCGAACACCGTAAAATCCCCTTCTATTACTATAACCGAAATAATGGGGTAAGCAGAGCTCGGTTAATTTTATTTAAGCTTCGATCGCTACATTGTGGAAGGAATGTGGAAGGAATGTTCCCATCGCTAGCGCGTCGATGATCAAAAAGAGCTGGCTAGGGGGAAAATTGGGCGAAGAATAAAATCACCTCGACAGTATATAAACCATGAAATCGGAACAATTGAAGCTATCGCGGTAGGCAATTAAAGTGAACGACAGCCCCACGCAGTTAAACGTTTCATAGTTTAATCAAATGACGAAACATAGTTGATGGCGTGTCTTTAAACGGAGTATCGTTTCTTTGTTATAGATTTAATCATTAATGGGACTCTGTGTGGTGATTGCTGGTACCATAAATAGACAGTTCAATATTGTAATTTCTGTAATGAAATCTTATTGAATCCGAGAAATGAATGGTTTTACATTATGGTTTTCATTTGCAATGCTGATGTAAGAAAATTTCTATTTTTCATGTTTTCATTATACCTTTGTAAGAATATTTCCAATATACTAGCTAGGCTTTTCCGATTAAAACGAATATATACACGACCACGGACTATTTCTAATCACGTCATCAGTCAAATCAAAGTAATCGATAACGTATAATTAAAAATAACCAGAATGTGTCTCAAGAAGATGTAACACGCGTTAAAAATTATCATTTTCACCGCTATCAAATTCACCAAATAAAACTCGCTTGAGATGAATAAACGCGAGCATCCGATGACTTTAGTTTCATCGAAATCGAAATTAAGGTACCTTTTGCAATCACGCCAACTCATTTCTTCGTAAACTTTTAACCAATGGTCGCTCAAGAGAGCCACGATTCTCCCAGGGACATCAACGAGGTTAAAAAAGACTCGTCGTGTTCCAGGTGGCTCGGGCGTCGAGTTTTCGCGGTCAGAACGTTAACAGTCGCGTCGTTGTTGTTTATCGCGAAAGTTTGGATCGGTTTTGCGCGACGACGGGTCTCGACCTTGCACGGATTGGAATTGTACCGGTAAATTGTTCCCCGGAGTGGAATTATAACGCTCCGCCCGTTCGCGGCAATTCCATTTGCCGACTTTATTGCGTTAACCGGTAGGACGAGTACGACCGCGAGAACGAGGACGTCTCGGTGGGAAACGCTGGGGAAGGAACCACCGACGAGGCAATAGATCAAAAGGCTTTGTCGCGGAACGGTCCTCTCTCCGCCTCTTCCGAATCGGTGCGAAGAGTCGATTACCGCCACGTCTGCGCTGCGGTTTGTCGATGGGGGTTCGAGAGATTGCGCTGGAAATCGACGATTCCAAGGATGCTGAAAGTAAAAATTGAATGGTATATACAGGTATTCGAGAAAGGCTTAAAACATTGTATGGATTTTTACGAACGCGTCTCAGGATCTTGAGTGTGTATTGCACGTTTGAGAAGGGTTGGAAATAAATAGTATATTTTTGACACGAATAGAATTTGTTTTTGGATACGAAAAACGTTTATTTTTAATTTAAAGAGAATTTATTTTGCATTTATTAATAATTTATTTTTACATTAAAGAGAATTTATGTTGAACATAGAAGTGAATTATTTTGATTTTAAAAGTAATTTGTCTTGAACGTAGAATTGAATTATTATGAATCTGAGTCAAGTATAAACAACCTATTTAAATTTAAGTGAATTTTAACGTTCACCCTTTATTTGTGATAAATCCAAGAAGTACTAACACTGACAATTATGAATTCATTGATCAAAAATTCAATATTCCTCTATCCCTCACCAGCCATTTTATAATCTCCACTATCCGAAAAAATTTCTGGCTCCCGTAAAAGGGCTCTCAGAACGGTACCAACAGTTAAAAGCCTCCAAAATATCTTCGTCAGCAGGCAATTCGTTAATCTTTTTCCACGTTCATAAATAATCGCGGTCCCTCATAAAATATGACACATAGGTTCATGGAAGCGCGACAGAAATTTTAAAAGGGATCTGTTAATGCACGAGATTAGAGGCCCGCCGTTCGTTCTGGATGAAAAATAAAACAAAAAAATATGGATGGGGAAGTCGATTTATCCGAAATCGCTGCAACATCCAGCAGTATTTCCGTTTGGCACATTTCCCCGTATATATTTTGTTTCCACGCGTCCGTTTCGCCGTTTTGATTATTCCGAATCTCCGTACAGAGAATCGAGCCCATAATCAAAACTTTTCGTCCTTGTCGTGTTATCGTTCGCCGAAGTCCCCCCCCCCCCCCCATCCCCTCGACGATCCAATCCGATTCTTTATTTTCTCGTGCCCCGACGATCCTGGATTTTACTGAACGTCAATATCACCCGCCCCTTCGTTGGAAGTAATCCAAAAATTCGCTGGGGTTTATTCGTGTATTATAAAGAAAAAAAAAAAGAACTGGACATTACGAGTCCACAATCGTTTTTTTCGTTACGGAATTTGTACTTGGACGTGGTTTTCAGAATCTTGTGTTGTAGGAGCAATTTACGTGCAATGGGTTCTATAATTTTGTTTCATTGGTGGATTCAAAGAGCGTGTCACTGTTGCTGCAACTCCTTGCACTTTTATTTCGTTTCCGTTTTTTATGTTAATAGCGTATAAAACAATTGTACAGTATTATTCCGAATAAACTTGGTTCTATATAGTGTATTTACAAACATTGTGTTATAGTTGAACTCTAATAAAAGTATTGTACAATATTGTACATATTGTATACTTTCAAGCATTGAGTTGGACTTGAACTGTAACAATAAAAATTCTTAACACGATATTAAATACACTGTAAACACTATATTAAATGTACTTGCAGTGTATTGTAATTGAAGAAGGAAAAAGAGGATTTCCGTTAATTTTGTTATATAAAGTAATACTAAAAATGTAAAACCTCTCAAGATCGATTACTCGTGTTCATAGAAATCGAAAAGTCCTTTACCATTTTCCAATACGATAATTCGTTACCGAGATAGAAGCGATCAAAGTTTACTATTGGGACTCTCCACGCGGCCCGTTCGGAGCTGGGGTTTGGTTACATCTGGGTGCGCGCGCGTGCTCCTGCGCGTGATGCATGCGCGTGCGTGCTCCTGCGCGTGATGCATGCGCGTGCGTGCTCCTGCGCGTGATGCATGCGCGTGCGTGCTCCTGCGCGTGATGCATGCGCGTGCACGCACACGGCACCACGAGGTGAGCGCTCACGCGCGCGCACTTCACGTCGGCGTCGCCCATGCGTTCGCTCGCGTGCAAACTTTAACTGCGAATATCTCCGTAACGAAGAGTCGCATTGAAAAACGGAAAAGGACTTTTGGATTTATATTGACACTAGGTATTCATTTCTAAGAAGTATTCTATATTTTTATTAACAACTGCTTGCATCTTGAAGACAAAGCCTTGGAATGAACAATTAAATGGACTTTTAATGTAACTAGAAAATGTTTGGTGTTCGAAATAAAATTGTTTTAGTATCTTTTGCATTCGATAAATGGCGCTACAGTCACAGCCGAAGTAAATTGCGTTAATTGACATTGACATATGAATATTATTGTATCGTAGTATGCAGTTTATAACAATAATATTAGGTTGTCCCGAAAGTTTCTTTCGTGACTTGCACTCAGTTGTTTTGTGTAGCAGTGTTTATATAAATAAAGAACCTAATTTCTTAGATGTTAATGTTGTAACAGTAATGGATCAAAATGAATCATACGCAATTTAATAATGTAACATTAGACATAAAATATTGTGTATGTATTACTTATTAATGAAATGGAAGAAACTTTTGGGACAACCTAATATTTTCTTTCTGAAATAGAATTGTTTTAAAAACAAATGTACAATGAGAAAACGTTACTCGAGATCAGCTAGTATTATATAGTGGAAGATTTGAGAGTAATAATTATTTTGCACCGAGCAATCATTGGATCGCAGTGCAAATCTTGCAGAGAAAGTTATGGGATTAAAGTATTCGCCTCGTATGGTCGACGTTTCGCCGAAGATCGAAGAGAACTGTATTATCGCGCACGTACAATGAACTCTTTAAAGAATTTCGTTCCACGCTCCAGAAGAATAGAAGACGTTTCTTGCCCAAGCGTTGCTTGGCTTGCTGGGAGAATTTCTTCGTGATTTATGTTACATTAGATCGGTACGTTGCGAAGACCGTGGAAGAGGAGTGTATTCAACGTTCCTCGAGACGTGGGGCACGATGGTATTCGCGGACTCGTCCCAATTGAAATGCGATGGCACGAACGTGGAATATACAAGGTGTTCTTAAAAAAGGGGGACCAAACAGTGGATTCTATTTGTCACTGTGATAAAAAGCGTCGGATGAGAATAGTTACGCGATGCTCCATTCTCAAGCTACAGCGTTTCAATCTTTCTTAAAGAGAACGTTCAAGTGAGATATGAACTGCAATTGGTTTGAATATTTTCGTACTGCAAGAATAATTTTACGAATAAAACAAAAAATTTCAGAGAAAGAGTATCCTTTATTATTGAATCTAAAAACAAAATTAACACGTTAGTTGTGGAGATAGAAATTCTTCTCTGAAGACAGTATAGTGAAAATTGAAAATTTGAGAGTCTGTATTTGTTTAATAAGTTCGAAAACAGAAGAATTATGGCTTAAACCGTCTGTAAATTAACTTTCACTATTAATATTCGTGTCCACTCTTTAGGAACACCTTGTATGCCGGTTTAATCGTCGAAGATCCTTCTGTTCGTGTCAGTTGCCAGACGATCTCTGCGCGGATGTTCTCCGTGAGCGTTTTTCCACCAGCAATTCTCCAGCGCAAACACGGATTACGTTGATGTTCCATTAACTCCGAGGAACGTCCGTTGTCCCGGTGGTAATCAGGGTGCACCGAACTTGGAGCAATTAATCGTTCGGCGACCGCATCGATTAAACACCTAGACATCGTCGCTATCGATCGCGGCTCTATTTGTTTTCGTCGAAGAAAGGATCGTTGGGCGAAAATCAACACCCCTGTTTTTTTACTCCTGCAGTCTGGATTAAGTTGATCAATTTTTTCGTCACTAACGATCCCAGTGGTTAATCAATTTAGAAAGTCGAATTGGAGCAGGCTCCCAGTCATTTGGATTATGAAGCTTCATTTCTGGGGATGACGTTAAGCAGGAATTAATTATACTAATTTAGATTAATCGGTTAAAGCGGAGAATTTGGTTATTTTGAAATCAACTAATAATAATAAACAGCAAACAGTATGGATGATAATCATGGTCCATTTTTCATTGGACTAAACTATATAATAATCTTGATTGGCTTTGATACTATATTTTTTCCTGTTACCTGTTATGAGAATTAAAAATATATAAACACATGTTACACTGTTTGGAAGATAAGACATATATATGTTCATGCAAATCTGAATTCATTATCTGAATATATAAAAATATAATTTTGCAATCTAATTATCGTATGTACTTTTGATAATTTACTGCTCTTCGTTCATGTTACTCCAGTTTCTTGTAACATTTAAACAACAGCATTCCAAGTATCCTGTTCGTCTTCACTTTATGTTCTCCAAAGTATTGAATATTTTCTCATCACAAATATTCAAACCAATTGCAGAAGAGCCATGAAACTTCACGATCGAAACATTTGAAGATGAAATGCTTGGAACGATATTATCGACTAATTATATGTCCAATTCGACCTAGATTCCGAGTTATAACGACAGTGACTAATTAGGGGCCTCGAATAGCACCGCCATTGTGTCGTATAAAGAAACTTCGACCATCGTGGATGCTGTTGATCGCAAGAAACACATCGAAAACTATTGTGCTTAGTCGTGAATAGGCAACTTGGGGATGTTTGGCAGAGAGTAGGAATTCCCAGTTGACTTTGTTGATACCTGCAAGTCTGTCCTCGGCTGTGGCACAGATTTGAAGTATTAAACTCGGGGATTGACTGGGTAGCGCGACTAAACAGACCGCTCATCCATTGAGCACAGAGTCTGTTTTCTCGCCCAGCAATCCGATTTGTTGGACTTCCTTTCTTCTCGTTTGTTGATTCTTTGACTTTCGACGCTGGCAAACTTTAAACTAACAGGTCTTTAGAGCAGTGGTTCTCAAACTTTATAGACATCTACCTCTGGCTCATGCAAAGCGAACCTCGGTGCTCCACGATTTACAGAAATAATTTAAGTAATTTAATTACGATTCCATTTAGAATTCGAAAAAGAACGGAACAAGAAACAGCTGTTTCGTTGAACATTATTGTGATGGTAAGAAATGTGAAAGGCATGGTAGAATTAATTAACGAAAATTAAACGTGTACTGAAAGAGTAATAGGAACATAAAAAAAGCTAATCAAATTAGGACTGTTTCTAAATCGTGGATATTTATTTTCTCCTGATTAAACAATTGGCTACTGTAAACATAAACACAATCAATTGAAGCTAATACTAATTGTGAGTTGAGGCTGAGATTTTACACCTGAGCTATGTTGTAGCAAATAAATAAGATTCCCAATTCAATTATGAGATAAGAATCTAGACAAAAGCTATCGAATAAAATCTGTACAATAGTTAGCAAAATATTGAACCACTGCTTTAAAATTACTCCAACGTCTCGTCTCTGTATCCAACCCAATAAAAGGTGGCGAGAGATCGAATAGCGTATCTCTTTGTTCGAAAAGAAAAATATGTAGAGCCTTCGTTTCGGTAGCTACCCTAAGGGACGGGATCGCCCACTTTGGGGATCGCTGCCGTAGAGTAAGTAAAGCAAGGTAAAGCAAAGATTGGATTCCAGGTTAGAAAAATAGAAGGAAAAATAATGGGACAGCGTTTCCCTGGTACACTCTGTCCTATTTACATCGCTTTTCAAACAGCTTGACACCATCGGGTAGGTCGTAACTTCCCAACGGCGACGTCCAATTCGCGTCTTCCCTGTCCAAGTCACTGAATGTTGCTATGGGACCGAGGGATGTCAAGGGAGCCATCGATACATCGATGTTAGGGATCGATTCTCTTGCGTCAATACGCTTCGTGGAATGATTAGAAACGCTTCGAAACTACTTAGGCGAGGAATAATGTTGTCTGGATGTTAATGAGGTCGATGGATACTTATAATTTGCGTCAGAAGTGAAATTTTTGTATACTTCAAAATTTCAAAAGCTCTCTATTCTTATATATTTGCACTTTTTGACTTCTTCTACATTCGTCATGGGCTTCTTTCATGTATTACTTTTTACGTAGGAACGTATAAGACACATAGTATAGACAGTCTATCTTAATATAAAATTTTGTGAAGTAGTTAATATGTGTAATTTATTTTGGAAATTATACGAGGTGAAAATGTGATTTATCAGTGGTTAATCGTTGACTCAATATAAACAGAAACAAGTATCAAATGCATTCGCTTTTTTTAACGTGGCATTTGAATGATCCTAAAATTCCTCACCATTAGAGAGCTATAAATTATAGCCTGTTATAGCCTATAACACATACGTAATAACTCATCCTTTTCGTGATGAAATCGTGACCAAACCCAAACAGCAGAATCTCGTATTAAAATAAAAAAAAAGAGTACCCCCTTAAAGTTTCATGTTCAATCAGCTTAACAGGACAACCTGTGACGTAAACACTGATTACTTCGTCAATTTTGTAATTCACTTGATATACTTCGATAGAAATATTTTAAAGGCAGTCAACGAACAAAAAATCCATCATCTGACCCAGAAAAAGAACAACCCCCTTAACCTACATTTTGGAGTTATGCCACCCCCTAAACAATCACCCTACAACGTTCAAGTCAAAGCGACCCAATGATCAATCAATATATCATTGGTGAATCCTATCGCCGTCAAGACGCTTTCGTCTCGATCAAATTTTTGCCAGAGATCCACGTTTACATCCCTATTGGGGGTGTGCAAAAAGTCGAGCTATCCTTCTTAGGGGTATTCAGCACTCCCTTTCGGCGATATATCCCGGTCTCCTTATCTCGCGGGAGAAGAAGGCGCAATGCCTTCCAGCGTGCAGGTACATATATACCGGGGGATCCGCCGGAAGTATACGGGCTGGGTCGCGGAATTCCGCAGGACTTTCATCGACGTTACAATAACTGCAATATATCCGGCCGCGGGGCTGTTCCTTCGCGATACCAGACGGCGAGTCCGCGGCTTCCGTGGATGAAAGGAGGGCTGCGTCAGCCCGGGGATGAGAAGACAGGAGTTGGATGTTAAGGGGTGTGAGAGACTGCTCCGTCGACGATGGTGCAACAATGGCGGCATATAAATCTAAATCCCTAGCGCCATCCTTCCTGGACTCCTTCGCTGCGTCCTGCCCCTCGATCTTCGCTCCTTTCAATCTCTCCTATTTCTTTCTCCCCTTATTCATTCCAGCTGCCTATTTTGCCTCTCTCCAACCCCCTACCAGCTTCTATCTCTCTCTCGCATTTACGTCGACGCACGTTTTTCCCCGTTCCCCTTCGGCCCTGTTCGAGCTGCAACTTCTACGATTTGATAAGTTCCTTTCGCCACCCCCTCCAACCCCCTTAAGCTTCTATGGAATATTCCTTATTTGCCGTTACTTATTTATTCCGCGCTACGCGCTGACTTCGCGAGACCTCCGAGAAACTCTCATATATTTTTCACGTTATTTCGCGTTATCTTTAATTATGTTTCCTTCGACACGTTTTCATTTTCCCCGTCGTCCGCTGTTTGAGCTTGCAGTTTTCGAGACCTCTGCTTCGTACTATTCAGTTCCTTGGTCCCGTGCTCGCATAGTTCACCTTGAATGTCTTGCGCCTCCTCTTTCCATCGGGTGTTTCGTACCTTTTACTTTTCCTGTCCACAGCGATGCTTCTCTCGTCTCCATTCAGCGACGGGCGCTTTCATTTTCTCGCTCTTTTTCACTTTCTCTCGAGAATAAATATTTCTTTGCGACCCACGTTCCCGCCTCTTGCCAGTGTTTACGGCCAGACGCGTGTTCCGCGTCGTTTTCACGGGTTACGCGTTACGTCGCGCTGTCTGCGTACCCTTACCCTTCTTCGTCGTCTAGCACCCCGTCTAATGGATGACGTTGCCCAGGTCTGGAGAGCCTACTTCGAGGGAATGTGAATCGTGTTTTATAGATCTGGGGTCGACAAACTTTTATCCGAGAGGGATTGGATAATAAAAATTTAGGACTCTGCGGCCTAGGAAGTGATAGGATTGCTTCGGTTGGGCGGCTTTAGAGAGCTTTTTATTGATTATTAATTTGTACTTATTAGACAATGCAATGCAGAATAACCTCGATTTACATTAAGACATTGGTTACTTAGTTCGAACCATAAGAAAGAAAATGTATTTATTTATATTTAGTGAAATTAAATATTAAAATTAATTTATTTCATACTAAAGCACAGTGAATCACTTGAGATACTTTCCTTCCACAATTTACATCTGCGGATTACTACTAAAACCGAATGCAAGTCATAAATTTATAATTCAGGTCATATCTAGTTGTATCAACAATTGTATCAACGATTTGTGTAGATCGAAACGTTCTATCTGTACGTGTATTTTTAGCGAATTATGTAAGTTTAACCAATACGGATTGTTTGTTCGCAGAAATCGATTAGAGAGCAACACGGAACATTGGAACGCCCTGCTGTTATCTTTGCGTGAGTTGATCGAATGGGTGATAAGAAAAGACACCGAGCTGACCGGTCTAGGACCTGTTTGCGGCGACGTGGCTGCCTTGCAGAAACAACAAGTGAGTTTGAACAAGACTTTCGAAAATTTTCTTCCGCATTCTGCTCACTGTAGAGAAATTTCATAGACTATGAACATGATATAGTCTAAGAAAACTTGATACATTTTTGTATTATACGAAACCTTTTCGACTGGGAAATACAGTATGCTCGGCACAGATTAAATTAAATTTGGTAAGACAGGTAGCACAATTTAAAAACTAGTAAATGCACAAATACATATTATTCTTCAGAAGTAAAGCAAAGCTAAGCTCTGGAAGTTATACGAGACGCGACACTAGCGCCGCCTGTGAGACAAGTACTCATCAGAAGCTTGATTCACCTATTGTACCACTACTTTTTTTAACAAAACAAACCTGTAAGTACACTAAACAAACACACACAAATCCCCGAAATACCTCAACCACTAAGTTACCCCAAAAGAACCTTTCCAAGTATCTCCCACACCGCGACGATTGGGGTAATCTTAAAGGCAGCCCTTCTCGTGAAAGTCTGTTGGTCGCAACAATGCCCCCAACAGTCATCAACGTCATCTTGGAACCCACCACGACCCCTGCAATCTTGTCTGGGGCAAATAGCCTCGTGTACCTCGTAGCGTTCCCCGTAACCTACTGGAATGGACTGGATTACACGAAAATGACGCAATTAGGGGCGCAGTGTGTGTGCGTGCGCGGACACGAAGGGCGAGGGGCACGCGTTGGTTGGGATAGGGAGGTGTAGAACTTTGAGGGCAACCCCCATCGGCCCAGTTTCTACGCACAAAGACGGACTAGTTCGGGCTAATCCAGATTAGAACGTGCATGTTACCGGCTCACAGCTCGCGCCCGCCTGGGGAGTGTACGGGGATGATAAGGTGCATGTAACGCGATCCTGATCACGGACGTCATCGACAGACGACACCTGCGCCCGCTACTTATCGCGACCTGCTCCTAAATCGACTAGTCCTGTTAATAGCGATGGACGCTCGAATCTGGCGCCTGCGAGAGATTCAGACAGAGTTGGTTAATCTTACACCTAACTGGGTGGAATTGAAAAAAAAAAATGTTTCAATTCGTAGCTACATAGTTGGGAGATAATAATTCTTCAAATGGGAATCGAAATTTTGTAAAATGGAATATTTTTAATTTGATAGTCTGGAGCATAAAGTTAAATAATGTTGCGTTGTATTTTAATATTTGTAACAATGTGAGGATGCTTTTGAGGAATTTAGTATCATTATAATGCAAGGCTTTCTTATCTACGTTATACAGTAGAGAACAAATGCACAGAATACCACTTGCGGAAAGGTAAAGCACTGTGTCGATAATGCTGCGTAATCTGCCGGTAAGACTCGGTAATGTAAAACCCTGGTTGATCAAAGGATTCATCGACCAAGTACTCTGTATTATCAACAGAGAAACCTACGTTATGGATCGAGTGCTCTACAGTATTGACTCCTACCGACAGAATTCTCTATTCCTCTTTACTACGTCTACGATGTATTGCAATTATAATTTTTCTTTCAAATTATACTTAAGTAATAATCTTCGCGCAATACATGAAAACAATATCTTCACTAAAACGTTTGCGTATGCACGCGAAAGGAATATACCACAAAGTATAGTGCTTCTACCCTCGAGCTTGTGTACACGGAACACCTGACATTCCCTTTCTGGTTTTTTTTTAAAAGCATCGAACGGGGATGAAAATAATTCCACGCGCACGAGACGAATGTTATTCCAGTTTTTATCTGGGCGATTTCAACAATAAAATGTAATGTATTCCGACGCGATACCAGTTAGTTCGACCCCCGTGTACACGAACAACAGATAAAACCGTGCAAAAAGAGTCGCGGTGTACAGGTGTTTCGAACAATAAGCGAGTTTCGGGTTTACGTGATGTGCCAATGTCGCATCTGCGATGCATGAAATTCAAATATCGTTCTTCAAAGCGTAGCTTCCTCTCTCGGGTTCTTTTGCTCCGCGTCGTTTCAAACGCTGTCGCTCGGTCGTCGCCGTTCGCGACGTGACAACATGCAACGGCAGCTGCAACACGTGCACGCTATCTGTATACTCAGACACTCCGAATGAGGACGGTATTCAAGACCCAGCGCCGGCAGCAGCCCTGCAAAACGAGGAAATCTCGTTCTGCAGCGTTTAGATATACAGGGTGTCCCAAAAGTCGGGGAGGAGCCGGAAATGGGGGGTAGCTGAGACGATTCTGAACAACAATTTCCTTTGCAAAAATGTCCGATGGGGCTTCGTTAAGGAGATATTAAGCAAAAACCCTGACCAATCAGAGCGCGTGTATACCGCTGGAGCGGCCGTGGTAGCGAAGGTTACGCGCTAGGCGGTAGCGTCAATGTCCTTCGATGCACGTCGAGTCACTTGTTCGCGTACAAGCGCGGCCGCTTGTAAGTAGGAGTCTAAACGAAAAATAAGGCACGGGGATTCGAACCCACGATCCTCGGATCCACAGTCGACCGCTTTACCTACGCGACCAATCCCGTACCCTACGTTTCGTGTTCTTATTTGACTCCTTATTGTTGGGTATGGGAGGCGCGGATACTACACTCGGCTATCCTGAATTGACATTCATTCGCCCTCGAATGTCCGTTTTCTCGGGTTTCGCGTCTCAACAACAGTGCGCGCCGCGCCCTCTTTCGCGAGTGTACTCCCCTCTCTCTTTCTCTCTCGACGCCTCATTGTTGCCCGCTCCACCGTCAACACGACACCGTCGTAGCCTTCGCTACCGCGGCCGCTCGGACGGTCTACGCGCGCTCTGATTGGTCGGGGTTTTCTCTTAATATCTCCTTAACGAAGCCCCATCCGACATTTTTGCAAAGGAAATTGTTGTTCAGAATCGTCTCAGCTACCCCCCATTTCCGGCTCCTCCCCGACTTTTGGGACACCCTGTAATTGTTTTCCAGATCGTCTGCGAAGCCGATTAAAGTGCCCCTTCGTTTATCGATTCGCTCCCATTTCGTTTCAGCCTCATTGGATTAGCTACCTTGTTTCGTGATTCGTCGGGGATATTTAATTTAAGTTGGTAATTTTCTTTGTTCACATTTGTAGCTCCTGTTGTGAAGTCGGAATTATGGTGTTCTCAAATGTTAAGTTGAAATTTATTAGATTAGTCCGTGACGAGGTAATTATTTATCGTGGACAAAATTATGTGCAAGATTTTTAATGCTTCGGAATTAGTTCAGTCTCAGAACCTTGAAAAATTCTAGTTATTTCAGAGGCATTAAAGAGAAATTAGTACTGAAGTTGAAAAGAATTTGTTGAAGTTAAAACTGAAATTAAAAAATTACATACAAATGTAAAGGTCTCTTTCATACACGAGACAATGCTTAAAAACAAAAGAAAATGATTTTTTAAATTCATGAAATTTACGAGTTCTTTGTTAATTGGTGTCTGAATGCATCAGTTAACCCTTTGACATACAACGACGAGTGAAACTCGTGGTAAAGAATTTTGGGGATAAACAGTAAGCACGAGTCTGAACCGTGGTACTTCGTTCGGACTTCCAACCTTCCTGTTTACTATGACCCGAGCAATCGAAAGATAACGTGTAGGCCAAGGGGTTAAAAGTATTTACACAATTTTGAACTTACATAACGAATTGTCTGCAATTCTCCATCCACGTATCAAGAAGATGCGTTTCAGTGTGACCTGACGTCAGACGATCAAGAATTTGCGAGTTTAATGACGCTTAAATATTTCACGGAGTCTGATGTATAATACTAAATTATGAATTAACGCCAACGCGCGAAAACCCCGGAGGGACGCAATTGCACCGGACTAACGACCACGCCAGAAGTTAATCTAACAGAACTCCGCGGCGGAATAGCAATCCAACGATATACTGACCCGCGAACCGGTGGAATTTCAGGAAAACGGCTCCCGCGAACGGCATTCTAATTCCAAACGCAAATAATTGTGCACAAGCGAACGATGCAACATAATAATTTATACAAATTACGAGCGGTAACCCGCCCGCGACTCTGGTCTAAGATTATTTCGAGCCGTGAACACGCAATCTTCGAGTCACACCTGGGAACTGCAATCTTAATGCAGGGGAAGGGAGAAAGAGGAACATAATGTACTAAAATATATTAGTCGCGAAGTGCATGGGAAGAGGGATGTACTAAACGAAAGGGGAGAATGGGTGCTGTAGCTGTTGGACTAGGCAGCATGCACTATGCCGCATGAATATGCAATGTGCAATATGCACTCCGCACTATGTATTATGTATTATGCAATATGCAATGTGCAACATTCATTGTGCACCGTGCAGCAAAAATTATGGGCAATAGAGAATGTACTGTGCAATGAGTGATGTACAGCTTGCACTGATGTGGTATATGATGTGCTTGGATTATGCACTTAATGTGTTGTCTATTATCAGATGTGCGATGAAATTTTCGTGGACTGAATATTATGCAGAATACAGAATGCACTATGCATTATGCAGTCTACAATGTTGTCCGTGTATTATGCAGGAATGCAATATGCACTGTTGGATTATGCAGTGTACAAGGTGCAATGTGCAACATTCACGAGGCAGCAAACATCGTGCACAATACAGAATGCACTGAACATTGTAACAGCATGCATCATGCACATTACAGAATGCACTATGCACTATGCAGCGTGGAATATCAAGTATCCCATGCAATTTGTATTATACAACTTGCACCAAATATTATGGCTCATGCACAATCCGATATGCACTATGCACTGTTCCGTATGCAGTATTCACGGTGCCCCAACGCACAATGCACTACTCAAATAGTAATATCGGGTAAATGTAAATTTCGTTCTAAATCGTAATTGTAATTTAATTTCCGGCCGGAAATTTCTTCGTTACGAAAGTTGAGCGAAACAGAAATGCACGAATAAATATACAAAAGTCGAAATTTGATTTTTGGCTGGGAAAATCTATTTATTCGTAGCACGGAATCACCGGTTCGTTTGGATCCGCCATATTCGCGCATGAAATCGAAACGGCTCGGGCGAATGTTGCATACGTAAAACGCGCTTTAGTCGTAAACGGGTCGTTGGTGTTCGACGCAACAAACCGACCGCTGCCTTCGAATGCGGCTTAACGCGAAATCGATCCCGCACACGAACAAAAAAGAAATTGCACGGGCGAGAAATTAGCGCGGAACGACGGTTATTATCCCGGACCGAAATTGATTTCAACGAGCGTTTTCGATCGCTGGCAACTGCGATCCGGTTCTCTGGAAACCGTTCCAGGAAATTGGAAACCCTTTAATTGCTTATATTTCCCAAATTATTCAGAAGTAATTGGACGTAAAACTGGGGAGATTGTTCGTGAAGGGAAAAAAAAGAATCTTCGGAGTAATTTTTCGCGGAGTATATTTTAAATATTTTTCTATATATTGTAGATTTTTTTATTGTTTATTTGAGCAGTATAGGGATGACTGTATCGTAGAGTTAACAACAAGTTCATTCTCACACGTACATAATACATATATGCTGACGCCTATGACGTTGGCCTATTCAATCGTGTTCACATTCTCCCAAAGAGCGAAACATATAATCGCGGAACATACAATAAAACAACAATTATGGTCTTTAGCAATAGCAGATACCAAGATGAAGATATAATTTGACTTGATGTCGCGCCAACACGCTATCTCTGAATAGCATTACCGCATTATTGCAAGAACGCACTCCGTAATTAACCCGTCATTCCGATAAGCGCATCGATAAGACGATTATCTCGACGTCGCCAATTAGAAAACGTCTAGAGGCTCAATTGGATGAATGATGCTTCAGTTGCTCCCAATTTCTTCGCTAATAGATCGACCTTATTTCGTAGCAACGCCATATTCTTTATCAGGCTCGAAAGCTGCAGGCACTCAAAGGACAGTCACCCTTTTTGCAATCACATAACCGAATTTAAATCACATCTTTACGATCGGTCAAAGATTTATGTTGAAATCAATTAATTGAATTATTCTTATCTTACAAATTTAACCGGATGTAACTTTGAATGACAGTCATTTTCTCAAAAATCAATTTCGTCTAAGTTGACTGTGAGAAGAAATAGATTTACATAAACCTATTTATTAACATTCCTTAACAAATGTGTATCTATGAACAACCAAAATCTCGATTTCGTGAATTTAATTATTCAGCCAGAAAGAAATCGTAAATGCGATGGTACCGAAGAAAATCACCAAAGATTTACTTTTCAGAGACCATCATTTTCGTTAATTGACGTTCCACTCAATTTCGAATTAAGGACACATTCAATCTCCGCGTCGCGTGAAGCGCGGAAAAGCGTAAGAAAAGGGGGCTAGGGGCGACGTGGCTCCGCCGAAATAATTTCGCGAGCGGCGAAGCGAAAACGAGGGAAACTCCACCTAATAACCCCGCGTTTCATCATCAGCCCAGGTAGACTGAAGGGCCTTTCGGTCGTCGCAACAACGAAAGTAGGTGAATTATTCCGGGCTGTTAAAAAGGATTTCGCGCGACTCGAGAGACACCGCGCCCTCTTCGTCCCTGGGCAAAGGCGAAAAACTGCAGAGGAAAAGCTAGGAATGTTGTGGGAGAGCCTTTGAACTCGATTCTACGTTAAAAAACAAAAAAAAGAGACATCTTGTATATTGATATCTTTCGTTAAATTTGCTACAGAATTTATATGAAATTTTATGAGTTTCCAGGGAACCTCTCCGGAGATATCAAGTAAAGCAGAGGCTAATACATTTATGTAGAGAATTTTACAAAAATTTAATACCAACAGTATTCTCCATTTATCAGCAGAGCACTCTGCATTGCCAATAGGAAACCTGCTTTATCAACCAAATCCCTCACGTTATGAATCAAGCGACCTGCCTTATCGATCATACGTTCTACGTTACCAGTAGTGCGAAGTGCCTTATCGATAGAATGTTATGCATTACCGACTCTTACAACTGATTACTCCTTCCCTTGTTCGATATCTTAATAGATTTATTTCTCCGTGTCCGCAAGAGAATTTATAACAACCCAGGAAGCTCAGATCAGAAAACGAGCTCGTCGCGAACGGGGCGGAAGAAGTACGAGACGGTGGAAAAACTGTGTTCCGTTCCACGAGTGTCTAAATTCTCGAGGCTCGTGAGATCCAGAGAAAGAGTGGGATAATCTCGTTAACGAAAAGTCGCGCGATATGGCGAAAGCAGCTCCTCACGGCCACTCTAGGCAGCTTTCGTGGCTTCCGCGACGCGGACGTCGTCTCGCGGTCGGTCAACTTTTCGCGATGCCTCGTCAAACGAAATTACGGATGCACACACGTCGAGATGAAAACGACGTCGATGGCATCGCGCGTCGTCGACGTCTACCGTTTAAAGCGCGACGGATTAGCCTACTTGTCATCCTAGGCGTGCGTTTTCCGCGCGCGCAGTAGCGGATGTAGACTTATCTTGGCATGAAGCTAATTACTTTGAGAGGTTCTTCCGTTATCTAAAATGTTTCACGAGTGGAAGGTGCTATTGTTGTGAAAATGTTAGAGATCGTGTCGTATCAAGCGCTAGCAATATAGAAAACCCCAAGAGACGATGTCTTATGCTCCATAAGCCACATTGTATTTGATTTCTCAACAAAATTATACGATATGCCCATTTATAAACATTTATAATAAATAGGATAGTGGACCAGTGGGTGAGATAGAGTGCTCTGCCAGTAACATAATGCATTCTGTTAGTAATACAGAATCCGAATTGATTGAAGGATTTATTAATAGTGTTCTGCATTGCCAACATAGCTATCTGTCTTATTGACCAAATGGTCTACATTATCGAGTCGTAAAGAAATCAAAATTCAACTCGTTTCAACTAGTGTGTTTTTACGTGTTCCAGGACGATCATCGAGGCTTCAGGAGGCAGTTGGAGGATAAACGACCGATTGTAGAGAACAACCTACTGAGTGGTCGCCAATATATCGCCAACGAGCCGCCCCTCTCCGACACCTCGGACTCTGAAGGTGAGCTTCTAACTTCACTTTCATTTACTTCGCAAAATTTTTAATTAATTCATCAAACTTCACGTTACAAAAGTATCAGTTCTTACACACGGTATAGATAAATGTACGAAATCCTTTAACTATCTCAAGGTTTGAAAAACTTTTTTAATCAAAAATATTCTGATTGGAGCACATTGTGTCCCCAACAAACCATTATCACCGAACGACACAGCCATAGATCCATAGTATAAATAAAAAAGAAACGATGTATACTCAGCCGTACTTTCTTATCGTCACAATGAGAATGGAAGTCTTTGTTTCGCGAAACGTATAGAACAAGTTTGTTTCCCCGTCTAATGGACGAGCCCATTTTCTGGCAAGAACCGCAGTCGAATGTCTCCCGGTCAAATAACCATAAATTCCGTGTTTCGCTTTTCTTAATAATCCCGCTTTCGAGAGGGTGGAATTATCTAAATGAAATATTCAAGAGGAGCCACGGTTACACGCTCGCCGCGGTTATTGTACGTGAAAAGCGGCGACAAGAACGAATGAAGCTCGTTTCCAAAGGCGGCTCTTGTTCCGTGGTTTAAGTAAAAGGAGGAAAAAACGACGACGAAGACTAGGAGAGGAAACTTCTCGTATTTTATCAGTCCACTTAACAATCCCCTTCATTCTTCGCGACAAACTCCCGCGAGGAGAGCTACCCTTTGAAAATACAACTTTAATCAATCTTACCCTTTTCAATTCTGGACATTGACCTCAAAAGCGAGAAAAAAGAAATACAGGACACTATACCTCGCGATACACTTTGTATTCCATCGTCCTGGTTGCCGCTTTTTCAGATAAATATTGAACAACCCTTGAATTACTTCGCTGACAGAATTGAACTATTCTTTCAGCGAGAATCTGCTTTTCATGCATTTTGTTGGTCGGCTTGAGCAATCTTTATTTACATTATACTGTACTGAAATACCTTGTTCCGTATAGATTTGTTTAATATATCCACTTTTACGGCCGTAGACAGGAGATTTATTCTTTCTATTTATTTTCTGTATTTATTTTACATCTAATGGGAGAAAATATTTGAATCTATTAGAGAAAAGATATTAAATAAATTCTACAAAAATAGTTACTTATTAATAAAAAAAGAACTATCCTGTTAAAGATCTACTCCAGTTGACGCAAGAAAAAGGAGAACAAGTAAATTATTTACACAGATTAAATTTTAATCACAACGAGGTGTTTGTATAAATATAAAAATTTGGATAATAAACTCAATCTTTATTTTAGTACTATCCGCAGCCGTTCTTAAAGGGTTAAACTTCACATTCGATGATTTCAACAGCCTTTTACGCGAAGTACGCGACACGTAGAAGGGAGGAAATTGCATTGACATTAGGGTGAAACAGCATTTCCCTTGTGAAACTTAGACGAAGGCCTCTCGATGGAGTTTCTCGTGTCCTTCGGGAAGTCTCTTTTAACCCTGGCAAATTTCAGTTAGTTTCGGTGTACTTTGATACTTGTAACTCGATTGAATACCGCCCGGTGGCTCACCCAAGAGGGTTCCCTTAGCATTGACCACGAAAGTTTTTGTTACCACTCGAAATTGCATTATTCTTCTCAAGACGTTGCGAGTGCAACGAATAAATAATGCCTTTAAAAGCTGCCACTTTTTTCCCATTTACTTTCAACCTTCGTAATTCGTATGAATTTTCTAGTTTTTCATATATTAGTTCTCATATATATTTTATCATTACATTTTATAATACATCAGCATTTAATATTTCTGTCATGAAACTCAATAGTAATATTAATAATTATTGCAATTCTTGAAGGCCAAGAACTTCGCGCTAAAATATTAAAATAGAAAAGTTGTTTCGACAGAATTTGCACTTGATATTTAGCAATACGGAGAAATTATTTACTTTTGGTATAGATACTTTAATTTTGTAAATATCGTGTAATTTCGTGATAATACATTGTATTGATATGACGAATGAGATCATCGAAAAGAGTAACTTAAATTGAAATATAGAAATAAAACTAGAGATAAAGATAAAAGTAATGTATGCCTAAGGATAAAAACGAGAATGAGGGTGGTGAATGAAGACGCTGAAGACAATGATTTGAAATGAAAATAGGGATAAGAATACAAATGAAAAGAAAGATAAAGACGCGAGTGAATGCACGAGGATGATGAGAATAGAAACAAATGCGCGTCCCCTAAAATGTGCAAGGGTTTCGACGAAAACTACACTCTCCCATTGACGCGTACACTCCCCTATTCACCCTCTCAGAAAGAAAACGATAAAATCCAAGCAAGTGAACGCGCCTTCTCGTAAAATTCCTACCGTTGAACCGAAAAACTGGTCGGAATAGCGGAAATCCGTCGAGGCGTAGGTTGCACGACGAAAGTTTCCGCCAAAGCGTAAAGAATGTCGGCCAAGTACATTCGTTAGTTCCCCGCGAGGCCAACGCGCGACTGAATTCGCCAATAGAGCAGGCCTAGTAATTAAGAGCCGTGGCTCGAGCTTTCAATTCCAGTAATTCGCGCCATTCTTCTTTCCGTGATTTTTCATACCAATTAAACGCGAGAGAAAACCTTACGAGAGACAGAGAAAGTTGGGGAAGGAGGGAAAAGTGTGTTAGAGGGGATGGAAGGAAGGTAACCGACCAATCGGCTCGAAGAATTTTCGCGTTTCTTTGCCGTTCGCGCACAGAACACCGAGGAATTCGAATAAAGTGGAGAGTAATCGTAAGACGAGTTCGGAGGGTAGCGAAGAATTGGTTTCGAAACGGTGAAAGAAATTCGTTTCGGGGTGCTTCGACCAGCTCCGAGGGCTTTGGACTCTCTGGTGCGTTATAAATCGGGGTCTTTAACCTTGGTGAGAATCGGGATGGAGGGATTCGTGTATTGGAACAGTTTTAGGGGTGGTATAACTTACAGAAAATATATTTGGTGGTTTTAAAATAGATGCGTCTATTACTGTCTTGATATTATCAAGTCTATTACTGTATCATGAGTGCGGTTAATATAAATATGTTGTAGTTGAGAAATTTGATTCAAATTAGAATTAGATGACAAATTAGAGAAACATTCATGGGTATTATAATTATTATGGGTATGGAATCTATTAAATTAAACAAATATTCACGAGTATGTACATTTTCATAGCATGATACATTTTTAGAATTCATAATAAAAATAATATATATAATTTGAGTAAACGATCATAAACAAATGGTGCGGCGATCAGTTTTAAATTATTTTTTCGTCCCACTGACTCCCTTTAAAATTCCAATTATAATTACTATTAATATTTTTCAATTGATAAATTCGTTCAATCTTCCTTCCTCTTTGAAGAGGGTTCAAAACCTTCTGTAAAAATACGTCTTAGTAAACCTCGTTCAAACCACATTCATTCCAAATCTCAATAAATACCTAAATACAATTTAAGTGGACAACAGTAAACAGATGACGTGTCGATGGTAGTGGTTACAAAAACAGCGTGGAAAACAGTGGAATTGGGTTCGTGATCGCGTTACGAGATGCCATAATTATTTCACACGGGCCAGTCGATGCGCCACAGACACGTCCAGGTGTTCTCAATGTAAGATAATCAGCAAGAACGAGAGGAGTCTGTACCAGAGATTCTGAATACGATCTGAAGATTAGGGGTCTCCTGGACGAGGACAACCCGCGTCGCGACGATGCACGATTTCAGTCACTCCGCGGGGAGTCACGTTCGATGAAACGTGCACGGCATCAAGCAGTCGTCGGGCGTTGTCGTAACGTCAATAAATTTCAACCGATATAACGAAACATCGCGGGGTTAGATCATACAACGTTCCACGTGTGTATCGTTCTCTCACAGTGCGTCGGGATCTGGCCCGTGAAATCGAATCGAGTCCCCGATTCGTCCAACAAAAATCGTTATTTAACAATTTTTCATTCGTCGCTGAAATATAATCGGTGGTCCCCTGATACGGTAAAAAAATAATACAGAATAAAGAGAAATGAACAAACTGAAACACGTGCAAACTTTTATTAACAGACAGATATTTTTATTTCACGCTTACTAGACGCTTAAAACGATTAGTCACGTCCGAAGGCAACCGATTACAGACGAAATAGTTAACGTATTAAAAAATCTTCTCCTAGGTTGATCTCGGCAAACATAAACGCTGCTTTCAAGACGGATGCTCTTCTCTAATTTAAATTATAATTTAAAATTGAAATTGTATAAGTTCCGCCTCGAGTTTCCGCGAGTAGAGCCGCGCGGATGAGAGGCGGCGAGCGAGGGAATTAGGGGATGAAAGGCGAAGGAGGGAAACAACTGGAGAGGATAAAAAAGGAAGGGTTTTGGAGGGTGTACGTGCCTGGAAATCGAATACGGCAACTGTTGAATGGATGGCTTACCGATGAAGAACACGACCGCCTAATTCGATTCGGTGAAAATAGTTTTTAGGTGTTTCCACTGTGCAATCGTGACGTCTCTTTCGTGAGCCACGTTCACTCTGATGTAGGCTACCTCCCTCGAATTCTCTACCGTGTTTCTCGAGGGCGATTTTCTAGCCACCTGTCGATATTTGTCGCGGACTATGTTTGTCGGAGGTTTTCTAGTGGAATATCCAGGGTATCTTGACATAAAAAACAAACATAGACGAGTAGAAGACAGTGTACATAAAGATGAAGTGAAGACGGTGTAAAAAGTTGAATTATGTACACAGTAATTTCGTAATTTGTATTTTGAAGTAAAATTTAACGAATTCTCGGTAACATTTGAGCTGATCAGTGCACAAATAAAGTTAAGAAATGCGATCAAATAAGCCTCTGAAATAAATTATTTTCGTGCAACTCTCGATTCAAACTTGTCCCTGTTCTCTGCTACAATATGTCGATCAATGAATCCAGGATCGAGCGAGGATAACTTAGTAAAGGGCCAGCCAGCACCATAAACATAAATCATCCTAACACGTGGCAGATAGAGCGGCAACGTACAGGTAGAGATGGTAGGCGTTATCAATGCTAAACATGCGCATAAAAACTGGTCCCGTATGATATGATGCCGTGATTCATAGGTCAATTAATTCCGATAGGGCAGCATAGTGGTCGCGGTCCTTGCTGGACGGTAACTCTATTTCTGTGGGTCGTTGCACTCTCTGTTTCCAATAAAATCGGCCGTAATCGATAGGAATAACTTACAATGCGTAGGTAGTGGAAGAGACGATCATAATAAATGTAAAATATTCATAAAATTAAAAATATTCATAAAATTAAAAATATATACGTAATATTTAACTAATTGAATCAGAAAATATTGTAATAAAACTGTTGTACTCTACTGTCCGTACTTTTCTTATTTAATCTGCCAAGTAATACGTTTATACATTTGATGTTAATAATTATTTTTACATTTATTGCGTTTCCTCTACTACCAACACATTGCAAGTACTTTAATTATTCTTTAAAAGAAATATTTATTTTCACAGAAGGAAACTCATACATTTTGTAAATATTATAATTTCTTCTATATTTACTCCATTTTCTCTACTGCCAGCACGTTACAACTTCCTGAGACATTATTTTGAAGCAAGTGATATTTTACATTTATTCTTTAAAATGAATATGTGTTGTTACAAAATCAAAACTGCATGTCAAAAACATCTCGTTAGACTTAATGCACGACCACGAACGACATCTGTGTAATATTAATATTTCAAACAAAACCAAGAAACTCTTTTCGAACTTAACGACTCGTCGAGCATTCCGTCACTTTATTTTATTCGAGTTCGTTTGGCGAGAACGATTGCACGCCACCTGACTGGGGGATGATTGAATAGGGTCGGTCCCAGGTGCGTTACACGGGCCGACGATTGCCAGAAATGGCTAAACCGTTGGGAAAATCGTTTCTTACCGAACGCTTAGAAATGGAGGATGTCACGTTCACGGTTGACTGTTCGTTTTCAGCCGGAAGAGAATTGGACGGCGATTCGAGGGGCTACAGAAGCGCCGAGGAGCAGGCACGCGAATTGACGCGCAGCATTCGCAGGGAAGTGAACAAACTTTCGGAGCAATGGAACGCCCTAATCGAACGTAGCGATGTGTGGAAGCGGAAACTCGACGACACCGCTAACGTGAGTACTTTACCCTCCTTTTACCTACACTGAAAGCCACTTACCCGCCCAGCGTACTAGGCGATATGAATACAAATATTTTCATTCCGTCAGAGACTGTAGACCGCCAACGCTCCAATATCGCTTCTATTCTGAACTTCCGCCAACCTGCGATCCCGTTTCGCTAAAGTTCGTCGAATTTCTTTCGATAATCCTTCTGATAAACACAGAGGACGATAAAAGTTTATTCGTGTCTATTTTTAATATATCTGAATATTTAGGACTGGTTTGTATAAGACCTTTTTAGGTATGTAATAAGACGTGTATTATAAGACAGTGATCATAAAAATTGGTTCATTTCTTTGTTAAATACCATCTAATATACAACAAAATAATTTGTCTCCGTGTAGTTTAAAATTGATGCCTATCAACCTCATTAAAAATGAAGAAATAACATCAATCGACCCTCGACTAATATTAAACGAAAGAATCGATTCAATCTATTTAACAACAGACATCGTTTCATTTATATATAAATACCCATTATTACATGCACCACACATAAATCACGGCGTTGATACGTTTAATAATTCTCGCGATCACCCTTATGCTTCAAGATTGCACCCTTCGAGAGAAATGAATCCGCGACAACAATTCCAAAACATTCTCCCCGAGGAAAGTTCAATCAGATTAAACGTTACATCGCAAGGGATAACTACGTGGGCGTAATATTTGGACTTATCGGCGGTACCAGCGGAAGGGGTAGGGGTTGAGAATCACGCTGCGCGTGTTCAATTCATTCCCCCAAAGCTCTGCTGTTCGTCGTATCGCTTTATTATTGCTGGTACAATTTCCCCTATCGCGGGGACGTTCCATTTGTCGAAACGACTTTGTGTTGGGAGGGAAAAGCCAGTATCGGCGAACGGCGGAAAAGACGCTTGGAAAAAGTCCGTCCCCGCGGCGAGGGCGATTTTTCGTTGCCGTGCTTCGCTTCTGCACCTAATGACGACGAAATTCCTCGGTTCCGCCTCCACCCCCCTTTGATACACCGAATTACCTTCGTCTCCCGCGATCCAACTCCCAACGAGGGAGACGCAAATATACTTTATTACCTTCGTCAGCGTGAACAAAAGCAAAGTGATCGTCGACACCCGAGTGGAGGAACTTCGATCGATATTCTGCAGGTGCCATCGCGGGAATGCTAGTTCCTTTACTTTTCTATATCTTCAGGGGGTGAACCTCTGGAAGAATATACATTGAAATCCGAGAAACGAAAGAGGAGTGAGTTTTCGTAGCCGATTAGCTTGCTATTACTAGCGACGAACGATCGAGTGATACCAATCCTCTTCTGCGTGAAGATTTAATAAATTTTAAAACGTTTAATGTATTTTTCTGCTCGATACACGTCATTCCACATCATTGCCAAGGAGTAATTGTCTCATTGTTTCGAACGCAAAGTTTCCTTGATACTTTTTAATGGTAAAAATGAAAAGCATCGTTAGCTGGCGGTTACGCATTCGCAATTAAATAACATTAAACAGTTATGGATTTTCGCAGTCAAAGGGTTAATCAACATCTGTGTCAAACTCAAACCCACCAAGAACTTACAGGTCCTCAATCATAGATCGGACGACAGTGGTTGAAAACCGACTTACTGAAATATAGGATAGGCAAAACTAATTTATTATTAACGCAAAACTAATCACATAGCTTAGCGACAATGTAAATCAAACGCTAACACAATCCCGTACCTCAGCGAATAGTGTAATCAAACTTAAAGCGTATCCATAGCTCAGCTACTGGGCGTACACGTATCCCCTTTATTCCCAGTTATCCCCATTTTGTCTTTATTCATTCCCAACTTCCAGTTTATCTTCATTCCCATCGTATTCAATCATTTACTCACTTCCGTTTGATTACATTTAAAAATGAAAACCGAAACCAGAATGGTTTTCAACCATAAAACGTGAATCATATTAAAATTTTTGGCCTCGTGCACCCTGTCGCTAAACATTTTCATCCAACGTCATCTCTGATCGTCGTTCGAGTGTATAATTTCTAGCACTCCGAAGCGACAGGACCAAGTAAAGTCGCATCGAAAGGTCAGGCGCGTGCTTAACCCAGAATTTAACGAGTTCGACGAAGAAGGTAATAACTTCTTTTCAACGATGCTTAAAATAACATCGAGCTTGCTGGACCGAGGAATCCGTCTTAATATAATTCGAGTGGCACCGCGGTCCCCAAAGGGGGGCTCCCCGATCTTTATCCCTCCGTAGCCGGACCTCTGTGCGCATGTGCGTGTATAATTCATCCTTTGGCGAGAATTCCACGTCGAAACGAGAGTCACTCGAAAACCTCGGACCTTCCTTGGCCCTCGATTTGACATGACCACTCACCTTTCGCCGCAGAAATTAATGCAAATCTTCCCTGTCGATTCTTGCAGTCGATGAACGTTGCCACGGGAGGTTTTCATCTTAATTGAAACGAAAATGATATTTCCGCGGTGAAAATCGGCCGGTGGACTCGTTCGCCTCGATTTCGCCTACTTGTACCCAGGTCAAAGGTTTTTCTAATTGAAATGGAACGGGTCTTTCAATCGTCGCTGGAACGCAGGTCCGAGAATGTTTTAATTAAAGGGGGTTGAACAATGTGGCAGCCGAGGAACTTGATCTGTAAGAAGCGGTTAATTTAGGGAAACAAGTGTTTCTTCAATGAGAGTCATCAATTTTCGAACATAAATTTAGACGAAGTATAGTTTGTGGTATATGTGGAATGTTTAAATTAAAGAATTTTTGCACTGTAGCGTGGGAGGTATTAAATACATAGTCATTGCTATTGAATGCTTAAAAAGGGTAAATAGGCGTCTCAGAGTTTGGTCATCAAACTGGTCTTCTTATAATCAGTCTGAACTACATAAGATGCCTCCAATGGATAAATGTTGCAGATTTTTATTCAGTCTTAAATGTAAAATCACATTGAAATAGAAAAATTTCATATTCAACAATGTCTCCATGGATTTTCAAAATCATCGTCCAAACAACAATCTTTTAATACATGTATAAAACATCTATACTTGCCACTTCGTATAGTCAGACAAAAATTCCCAACCATGTACCTCTTGTAATAATCATTATCACCCTATTGAAGGGTATTTAATCATGGTCGAATCACCGTTCATCGTTTATAATTAATTCACCTGGATGAAGGGGCCTCGAGAAAGACATCGAAAGCGCTGTTCAGTGAGGCCAAAATAGGCGAAAACGGTAACGGGAGGGGGGCGAGCAATTAAAAGTGCATCGGGTCGACGATCCTTTTACGATTATTTGATCGACACGATATACCCGGGGAGATCAAAGTTCCCGCGTCAAAATCGGGCAGAGGCGTTGACCGTGAATGCATAATTCATGAGCGAAACACAATTTAACTTTTAAATTCCACGTTCACCCGTCCCGTGTCTTAATTATCGGCTATCCGGTAATTACCGGCGACGCCTTCGGTTCCCTCGCCCGATAACGTGGTATTAATTCGATTTGTCCACCCTTGGCTTTTATCGAACCGACGAAAGAACCGGATGAAACTGACGTTAGGGGACTATTTCATTCTGGTCTCGAGTGCGTGGTCACGCGGGAGCTTTGTAATCTGAGGACGGGTTGGAGGAGATCCGTGCATGTTGAATTCGTGTTCGAAACGTGTCACAGATGAAAAATCCTACTCCTTAAACTGTCACTATAACGTACGATGCACGACGAAGACGGAGAAATAACTAATCGTGTTTTACATTCGTGGGAAAGAAATTTTATGTATTTTCTTGTCGTATGGCGTGATTAAAAATCATATAAAAGGCTTTCAATTTGGGGTTTTTGGATTATATGTTTTAATAAAGTATAAGTGGTATGAAAATAAACGTGGAAGCTTATGTTCATCAGGACTACATCGATAGACTTATTCTGTTATTGATAAATATTTTGAAAGCCCTTTGACTTTCATTAATTTGAAAAATTTACTGCCATTGATAATCTTCAAACATCCTCGACAAATATAATACTACCAGTATTTACTACCAATATTCCAACGGTAAACAAAAGCCTGACTACCGTATCTCCGATTACTCTTCAGAGATTTGGAATGGGATGCAGAGTGGTAAGCTAGTAAGAACACCGAGAAAACAATGCCTCTCAGAGAGACGCGAACTGCGATTGAAGCAACTAGGATGAGGCAGGATTTACAGTGCAATGTTATGAAACGTTTGCTCTACAATAAGATATTTCGCTGCGTAATAGAGGACATTACGCGAGATTGCAGCTTCCCAGCGCAAGACGACGGAAGGTAAACGAACGTTAACGCGTGCAGTGCTTTCCCCGTTGGAATTCCGCGTAGCCTCGTGCAACGCGTTGTGAAATGTCACCCCGTTGTCATCCAACCTGTAAATCCAACCTCGAAAATTACTCTCACCTTTACCGCGCAGCAGAGGTAGGAAATGAAATGTAGCGTCTCTCGCGGCGTTCAGGGCACTCCGGGACAATGGATCGACGCGTTCCCCGTTGAACGTTCGAGATTGAAAACGATAAAGAGGGATTCTTCGGTGTTGCTGTTGGCGCAATGGCATGTGTCGGGCAGCGTTTGCTTGGAAAACAAACCTATGCATCAACGGAGAACCGAACATCGCGGACACTGTTTGACGGGGTCGCTGGCTTCGTCGGTGGTTGAAATATCATTGAGAATTCTCTTTAGCTCGACGAAATGTCGAACGCAGAGCGCGGGCGACCGATAAATAACAGCGATAACGATAGCAGTCGGCGGAACGCGTAAATACCTGCGTGCCTCGAAACGATTGCTAGAACAAAAGCAAGGAATGTCGGCGCGGAGTCGGGGAGGGATTTGTTCGCGTCGAACGCGATTTGTTTAACCCAGTTTCTATTAGCACGCGTGGGAATTCGTTTTGTACTGGAAAATGTTATAGTTAACGAGCGTTTACCGAAGCCTGTGTGTGAGAAGTTTTGGAGGGAGCGGGGACGTTTATTCATTTTGCATATTGGAGGTAGAATTAAAATGTGGAGGACTTGGCAAAAGAGAAAATTACTTGCGTGGTACCAATCGGATATTTAGCTACAAAATCCATGAGTATAGATATGGTTGGTCCTTTAGATGGGACCTGTCTTTCGTGACTTAACGTTGCATCTTGTGTACCAGGTAAAAATATTAATTCAGAGCTGTATTATAGACGTGTCATGTTAATACCAGATACTGATCGATGAGCACACGAATGCAGTTGGATGTATTCAACAGTGTTTCTGGTAGAATACTTCTGTGCAAGTAGTGGAGACTTTAAGGTATTCTAATAATAAATTACAAGATGATTTTTAGAGACATCTGTTTGGGAGTTACGTCTCCATGTTTGTAAACAATCAGTCGACTTTTCATTCACCAGATGCTGATAGACTCGTTCATAAGACTGCCCCAATAAACTTTCCCTTAGATGCACCTACTCAAGGGCAAGATTTGCTAAATCAACCTTATTGGCAACCCCACCAGCAGTGCCGATTAAAAAAATGCCAAATATTCCTCTTGGTAACTTTCTTCATTTGATGTCCCAAAACCAATAAATTCGTTTCCTTGTATCTTAAGCCTCCCTCAACTTTGACTCACAATTAATACTGATTCCAACGCATCGATCGCTTACACAGCGAACCCATACACCAATTCAACGCGCAGCCAAAAAAATAACCGATGCTCCCGACCGAGAAAGCTCGTAACGTAAAGTACACGTCTGCGATTGCCACAGACGTTCCGGTTTAAGCTAGAAATTAAGCCGAACCGAACGATCCCGGGTTGTCTCGGCGAGGAATTCGCCTCCGTAGTTAGGTATGCAAAGCAGGAAGCAAGGCAAGAGGAAGCTCGGCCAGCCCCAATCAGAGAATATAGCCTGCAGCAGTTCTATCCAAATACATGAGGCATACGTTGCCGCACACGTGTCCGCGTTGGATAGGTGTGCGTCCGCGCCATAGTCTGCGGGCGGATGAATGAATGCATACACGTATCCGGGTCGGTCGGGGAAACTCAAACACCATCTTTCAAATTATAACCGCGCTATCGGATTATCTTTCGAATTATTCCAGGCTGCGCAGTTCGAATCCGAAGTCGCGCGGCACAAACGACGCCCCAGCAAAAGGTACACATTCAACGAATTAGCCGCGCTCGGGGAACCGTGGAAATTGATTTTTCGCTCGGACTTTCTCGCTCCGTGTCTGAGCCACGCGTAGGAGCTTCGTTGGACCGTCGACTCTTGCTTGCACTTAAAGTAGACGAGCTTTTAAGGAAGAAGCAAGGGGGATGAGTGTTTGGTCGATCGCTAGGAGCTTTTGGGGCGGTGATTTTTAATATTTCTAACAATCTTCAAGCGAGGGAATGAAGAAGACTTACCCTAAGGCTAGGAACGTATCATCTTGGCAGGATTAACTCGAATTGTTGACTTTTCTTCAGGAGAGAGTTTGGTCAACGACTGTTTACTGTAAAGATACTAGGAACAGAGCAGAAAAGTTTGAAACTGGGTGAATGATTAACATGCAATTCTTAATTTCAACGAGTTCCGAGGCCTTTACCGCAGAATGCAGAAACAGGATTCCAGAGACTATCATCAAACGATTCTAATCTAATGAAGAGGGTAGACTATAAATTTTAATTGTAGATACGGTGTTCAGGTTCAGTGGTGTCACTTGTAATGGTTCTGATATGAAGAATGACATTTCGAGCGGGTATTGTTCTTCCGAACAGACCTCTAATCGGACTCAGCCGTTGCGCAGTTTGTTGGTACGCGTGCCTAACTGACCGTAAACTGGATCATTATGCCACGGTAGTCATAGATTACAGAGATAAATACATTTGTGTCTTAATGCCGGGACAACCGAGGTCGTCGCGTACCTTTCACCACCCCCACGTTTATGATCTACATGCATAACCGTATGTTCCCAATGGCGCAATAGCGTGCCGGCTACAAATTTGCTTGGTAATTAACCAATTAGCGGAACATTGCTAATTGACTGATTAAGTACCCACTCGTCGGGAACTAGATTGATACTGATGCGGTCGCTGCCCGCGTGTATTAACGTCGCCGGAAACTATACTCGCTGGCTTTGGCACCGAAAACGTGCACTGGGTGTCTCGTAAATCCTGTCGCATCGATATAAGAGGATAACGCTCTTGTTTGAATAAAATTCTTCAACAATTGAACCTATCCTCAACCCTTGAACGATCTTTCCTCGTTGGATGTTAAATATTTCTTCAATTAAAATAAACCATATTTTTGGCATAGGATAATAATAGTGTTTGTCTTGATATAGTACCATTTTATTCATGGCTGCAACGATACACCAAGTCCTGGTCAAATTGCTTGATTGAGAAACGAGGATGTCTTGGGTGGCATTTTTTACGTACACAAATCTGAAGAGCAATTTTCACTCGTCCATCTTCTTAAGACTATCATCGTTTAATAACAGTGTCTGGAACCTTGTTCTTCCAATCTTCAGTTCTTGATTGAAGAATAAACGAGAGCCTAGGAGCCATTTTTAAAGTATGGAAGACTTTTTGTAAAGTCGTGAATTTGAAGATGAATTCGAAGTACATGTTCTTCTTGAGCCCATCGTCATTCAATCATACCATTTTTTGCATATTACGAGAAATTTCGAATACGAAGATAAGTTGGTGGTCTTCAATCTTCCTGAAGCTATCATCGTTCAATGATAGTCTCTGGAATCCAGTTCCAGCATTTCTCACTTCTTGATTGAAGAATAAATGAGGTTCCAGGTGCCATTCTTCGCCTATGGAACATTTTACGGGAAATCACAAATACGAAGACAAATTGGTAGCACTCGAGAAATTGCGAATACGAAGACGGATGTATGGTCTTCGATCTTCTCGAGGCTATCGTCGTTTAGTGGTAGCCTCTAGGATCTAGTTATCGCAGGTGTCGCATCTTCGTTAACGAACAAACGCAGTCTAAAGTGCCATTATTATATTACCAGTATGGACAATTGTACTTGAAATCACGAACTACAAGATCAATAATCTTTAATCTTCTTCAAATGTTTATCATTTAGTAATAATCTGTAGACTCTCCTTACCACAAAGGGTCTAGCAGAATAAGGATAGGCAATCGACCCCCACCCCAATTTTTATTGCTATTATATGCCGTGTAATGCTTTCGACCTACAAATATGACATCCTTAACATTATTATTTTTTTTCTCGGTTACTATTTCAGATATTTAAATTCTGCAAAAACGAAAATATTCGCACTTATAAATTGCATCACATATATTTTTTTCAGGGTATTTGTTTAACTATTAAGGTTTAATTATTAATTCGCAAGTTTTCGTTGTATTTCTTTTATTTTGTACTCGCAAAACTTAGAGGTGATCTCGAAAATGATTGCATATTTTCCTATTCTGCTTGCACGTTAAAGATATTAAATTTTAAAGGGTTCAAAAGGTCGGATAAAGCGGGCGACGCATCGTCGTGCGCACAGAAGCGAACAAACGTCTGGAATCTTTTGTGAAGACGCATAATATACTACTCTCTCTCTGTATGGTAGAATAAGTAAAGTATGGCACAGGTTTATGAATAATGTACATGAATTCCGCCTCGATAAGTTTACAGCTTATTTGAGGCGCTGTCGAGTCCTATTATACAGAAGCATAAAGAAAAAGATCAGCGGTGTTTTTCCACGCGATGGAATTCAGAAAAGTCATTTTCGAGGCAGCACTGCCTTGGCGAGGTCCTCGAATGGAATACAGAATTAAGCTCTGTATGCAAATTAGTGAAATTCAATTGAATATTGTTTTATGGCACTTTTTGTTCCTCGTCTGGATTTGCTTTGATTTTGCAATACTTTCATAAGCCTACATGAACCTAAAATTTTCATACCGGAGTAGTTGCTTGTTTGTTAAATAAAGCTGTTGAATATAATAGATATTAATAGCTCCCTGTTTTAATTTCTTGGTTTTTTCGATATACATTCGTCATTTGGGACAATATTTTAATTTGTTTCAAATCAAATTTAAATAGAATCAAATTTCATATTAGAATATTAAGTAAATGATTAATTTTGTCTCGCGTGTCCCTTAGTGGAATCAAATTCTATATATAAATATTAAATCCTCCTCTAATAAAATATTGAAGGTGCCACAAATAATTCTATAGACACCTGTGTAGATCCCAACCTATATCTTCATTATTTAAAACAAATTTCAAAAACTTTTCAAACAATCCTCGAAGAGAATCAAATTCCACATAGAGAAATCAAACAAACCTTTCTCCACCTTCTCTAATAAAATACCCAAAGTATCACAAAATAATTATATCGTATCAGTCTCCGTTAATTATTAGTTGCACCCCCTTTGTCGCCCTCCTGGGCGCGCCGCTGATTCACAAATTGACGACAGGAAGGCCTACACCCCATTCCTGCCGTTAAGTCGAATTAAAACTACGACCGGAAGCAAACACTTACCGACTATTATTCGGTCCCTCTTTCCCTCTCCCAAAGCGTTCAGCCGCGCGTAAAATTCCCCTCGTGCCATGCGTCCAAATATACCTGGCAGTCGCATCTTTCAAGTTCAACGCACCCTCACCAACCGTCGCGACGTCGATGCCTTTCCACGTTCCCGTGCAAATGCTTCCACGGTGTAATAAACTTCAGACTCGATCCGCGTCGTTGATAACCAGATAAGTTGCATTCCAACACGACGGACCGGAGTCCGGGACACTAGCTTCTGGCGCGATTTGAATAAACGAAAGGCGTGACAGACTTTAAACACCGCGATCAAGGGTTGACACGCCGTGGGCGTATTATCTCTGACGTCAGAGCTTTTATTGTCAGATCGTCACCATGTGAAACGATTCTTATTTTGTTCACGCTTTAATTATTAGTCTGCCTAGAAACAGTGTAACTAGAAGATTAGAAGAGGATTTTCTAGCCTGACATTGATTTCTACGTATCGTTGTTAATAGATTGGCGATATTTATGCAAATCCATATTTTTCCATATACAGAAATAGTTGAAAGTATGTTTTATTTTTCAAAAGATGTAACATGTGTAATGTATAAAGTATGTATATTAAAATTAATTCTATCGAGTTATTTTCTCATATGTTAATGCCCCATCAAGAAAAACTGTCTATATCAACGGTACCCACATGATTCGACAAAATTCATCGGGTTGATTAACTAATTCCTTTCGCGGAATCTAGGGGTGTTTCGTTCCGAAAACTCCGCGATTCCACGTGTTTGTACGACCTAATAATTCCGCACCCCGTGACCGTCGCAACTGTGAGTTTGATGGATTCAGCTTTCACTGAAAGACGATCGAACGTTTGGTAAACAGTTTTCGTTTGCTTGGTAAATGTTTGCGAAATTATTATCGATAGGTCAGGATTATCGGAGGATGTTTCGACGCGGCCAGGCAGAAGGGTAGGGAGGGTGGTTCGATTTAGAGGCAGGACGCAACGGTGCTGAACGATCGCTCCAAAACACCGTCGCAAAATCAGGGAATCGGCTACGACCGGTATTGTAATATCGCACGCTGACGCCTCTGGCTCTTGCATTAAACATGAGTTATATGTCGGCATTGTGTTCTATACAAGCCCGCGGCGCTGTTAAATTTACATTATGTTCATGTGGCCAATTATTGAACGGAACGTGTCGCAGTCGATACGCGAGCGCCACGAACTAGCCTCTGTCTTTCGCGCGACGGCAGTGGCTATTGATAGCGGTTAAGAAGGAACGTGTCTTCGATAACTATTGCATTCTAAATATTTAATTTTTAATTTAAAAAAAGAATCCCAAAGGGTAGTTAAATTAAGGTACAAACGTAGAAGCCTTTGAATATCTATGATATCGATTGCTGTATCATGTAGATTGTATATATTATATATATTAACATGGTCATTCAAATCCTTGATCACTAAATTTCAAGTACATACCTGATTGTTTCTCAAATGTGAGAATTATGAAAAATACCTTCAAAAAATTCGTTTTGTAACATTGTTATAAACATCCTCATACAAATTCTTTCTCGTATTCAATATTATACCAGTTAATTACATACTTTGTTACCATATTACAAACTTATATACAAATGAATAATTTTTAAACCTCGAAAAGGACCATAAACGTTAATGAAACGTGCCCCAAACAAAATGCTTGAAAATCGTTATTAATAAGAGAGTATCGCTTAATAATCGTTTTACCATCGAATTATCGCTACTATTACAAATGGTCACTCCTCAACAATTCCACTACATCTACGACAAATTTTCTCTGCAGTAATGAAATCTAAATCAGCAATGTACTCCTTTCAAACCTGTATGAAACGCTCGCCAGACCTGATCTGATCGGAAGTTGTTCGCTGGCTGTACCGAAACCTGTTCGCAGCGTGCAGGAAAAATCCTGGAAAGGATTCGAACGTTTCCCGTGGCAGACGACGGGGAAAAGAAGGCGAAGCAGGGTGTATCGTCTTTTATCGGGGACAGTGTCGCGCGATTTTCTCGTATCGCAATTACCTTCAGCCTGGCTGAATAAATGGATCAGCGAGCTGCACTTGGTCGGCGCGAACGGGCCGAATATACACGTATCCGAATATGGTACACGTTACAGCATCGCGCGGCCAGATCGCAATAACTCCGAACGATGTCAACGATCCTCGGCTCCATAATTCTGCGAACTGGATACGTCTCACGTTTCGGTTTCGAAAATGTAGACGTGCCCGATCTGCGCGCAACTCGAAACGCGAAAATTTACGATAAAGTTGGTAATAGGGTAGTATGATAGCGTTGAAAGACGACGCTTCGTTCGACGCCGTGGAAATTGTAAAGCATCTTTATTAGTATCGTCTTTCAAATTACGTTCGACGTTTCTGTCTCGATCCTTTTCGGGCATTCTTTTTGGGAAGCTGTGGGGAATTTGTTCATTTCTGTTTTTATTATTTTCATTTGTATTTTTTGAAGGCAAGGAGAGGAATGTGGCTAACAAAATAATTTTCACGAATTTGCCTCTTAACGGTGAGGTACCATGTATATGTAGTATCCAGCAATTTATTGGTGTCACTTGTACAATCTTATCCTCTTTTGCATGAAAAATATGAAAAACAAAAATGTTCTAGAATAGTTAAGTAGAAATATTCTTTTACAGTAGACTAAATCAAGTTGAGATTCTTCTGAAGAAAGACCTCGTCGGGGTCAAATCAACAATTCCTAAGTATTTTCTACAGAATAAATAATTTTCCCAATGACGACCAATTACAGTAAATTATATGGCGCCACTTTTTAATCATCCTGGATATTCCCACTTGAAATGCCATAAATGCCAACGACTAGTACCCGCTTCGTTCTCAGATCTAACAATGGCGTTTCCCTTCAGACGTCCCGTCCCGCGCATCCATCCAACGCACCATCCTTTCCCTCGTTTATTCAAATTTTACGCGACACGCAATGGGAAAAACACGTCGTCCCGCGTAGAGCTAATAATAGCATCGACGGCAAACGACGGGAAACGGTGAAAGGCGAGAAGCGCATCCCTGTAATAGAATTTACTGAAAGGCCAATAACGCGAGGGTAATTCCACGACGTATCGAACACTTTTAGAGGCGACATTTTGCACTTGACTGAAATTTGGATATATCTTAAACAGTTACAAAATGATCTCTCTGGATGAACTTTTTGTTTATCACATAAAATTCTTCTCCTTTTCCAATTTATTAATTTCTTATCCAAACGACTATCAGTATCCTTGATTTCCACGCTTTTTATTCATTTACTTTGATAACTATTATTCGCTTTTTAAATTTGTTTAGATCTGAACATTTGACACTTGTAGTTGAAAAGTGTTTTAGTGTTGTGTATACCCCACAAATCAAATTGAAATAATTTACCGCCATTTATTTTTACACGAGAAAACCTCCCCATCAAATTTTATATATTAGAATTGTATCCAATTTTGAAACGCCACTACAGAAAATGTATCCCATTTGGCACGACAATGGCTGCGCAATGGAATTCAGCGTAACGGCAATCGCGTAGAATCTAGCACGGTCGAGCGATAAGCAGTCGCAATAATAAACGGCGGATTAATTTCAACAATAGATAAACCGGTCGATGCATCACGGGCTTGTGTATAAAATAAACTGCCGAAGATAAATGGACAGTCCTTGTTAATACTAAACTTCGCTAGGCAGCGAGCTGGAATCGTATTTATAATTGACGAATGAACCATTACTCATCGCTTGTTCCTGTCTAGCACCGGCGCGTATATATCCACGTCCTGCTATTCCACTCGCTACAGACTTTGCAGATTAATAACGCCACTCTCTCGCTGTTCGGGGGAAAAGGAACAGCCAGGGCGAGGGAAACCTTTAAAAATCGCTGGCCTGGTATCGAGTGAGCAACGAGGAAATTTGTATTCGGTCCCGACGGTTCCTACCAGCCGCGTGTCCCCCGATAAAACACCGCTAATTGGTTCACCCACGGTCGGCCAATTAGCAGTTAATTAAACTCTTATTACTTTAGCGACTAACTTACGTTCGATCGACCTTTAATTAATTATCGATTAGTCGCCGGGCACGCGCGCTTTCTCTTTGCCGTGGGAGCTACGCGATCGCGCGGGAAAAGGAACGCCGCCAACCTATGGGACAGACATAACGTGATTCCTGAGTAGCTACCAATTCGATTCAAAGGTTTCCTGAAAAATACTGTTCCTTGGAATGGTAGCTATCGGTCGGAATAATCGGAAAGTCGGTGTTCTTTGTGGAGGCAAGATAAGAGAAATTAAACTCATCCGGTAGCACTTTGAAACCCAATGAAGGAGGAAAATTAAAGTTTCAGCCATTTTCCACTGTTGTTTTTTTTTTTAAATTTGTAGGTTAACGGAGTCTTAAGGAATCTTCTAAATTAAAGGGTATCTCCAATTTATTGTACAGAAAATTGAAACGTTAGACTCGAGGAAAGTAACGCGCGATGAAGGAGTATTTCTATATTTTATAATCGGGAAAGTTTTAGAAGAGTGGGCTAGTTTGGCTTTTGAGTAACGATGAATTCTAACAAAGAGAGCCTACCAATAAACATGAATTGTACAATGTTAGGCGTATTTAAATGTACAATAAAAATATGCAATCCTATAACACAAAAATAAAAAATATTTCGAGAGTCACGACGATATTATGTAACTACAAGGTGTCCCAAAAATGTTGTAGGTCCTTGAAAAGGGTGGTTCAGGTGGTGATTTGAAACAACTTTTTCCTTAGCGAAATTGTTGTCTGAGGCTTCGTTGAGGAGATATTAACGGAAAACACTGACCAATCAGAGCGCGCGTATACTGTTGGAGCGGCCGCGATAGCGATGGCTACGCGCTAGGTAGCCGCTCTCGTACGCGAACAAGTGACTCGACGTGTACCGAAAGATTTTAACGCGGCCGCTCAGCTCGTAGCCTTCGCTACCGCGGCCGCTCCAACGGTATCCGCGCGCTCTGATTGGTCGGGTTTTTTTTATTAATATCTACTTAACGAAGCCCCATCCGACATTTTTGCAAAGGAAAAAGTTGTTTCAAATCACCTCCCGAACCACCCCTTTCAAGGACCTCCAACATTTTTGGGACACCCTGTATATACAAAATATAATATTTCTCACTAGTTCTTTTAAAAGAAAATTAATTAAAATATGAAAAGAAACAGGAGGCACGTAATTTAATAACATTCACATAAATCTACAAATATTCAAATATTTCCTCGATCTCGTAGCTCGCCTTTCGAACGCGCGACCCAACCCCAGACCTAACCGCAGACCTAACCCAGAACGACTGTACCAACAAAAGGTAAGGCCGATATCCACGTTATCAACGTGGAACGGGGGCGGTAGAAGCAACGGACACCGAACACAACCGGAAACAACCGAGATCGGCCGAAAGGCCGGCGACTCTGCACGAGGGGACTCTGGCTCCATAAGCCGGCTTCCGCTTCGTCCGGCGCGAACGGCGGAGCGAGTTCGGGTGTCGTTTACCTTGCTTTTTCCCCGACTTTCGTTTTCTTTTCGCGTACGGTTATCGCGGCTCGAGTGTGTTCTATCACCAGGATCCAGTGTTTGAAATTTCGAATTCCCTCCATTAGGGCAAAGTGGAGTCAGTGGGTGTGAGAAGTGCGCACGTGAGAGTGTCGAAATCAAAAAATGTGACAGCGGCTCCCACGGCCGGAGGGGGAGAAACGCCGCGATTTTAGTCGCGAAGCGATCGCTCCTGCGCGTTCCCTCCGTCTCTTTCCCTCCGTCGCGCTGTTATGCGTGTGGGAGGTCACGCGTAAAAAGAAAAAGTCCTCGTAGTACTGTGGAATTAGTGTCTCGCGATAACTGCGAGTGTTCTCGTCCGTTGCGTGCTGGTTGCGTCGCGATTTCGATCGGGATCCTTCGATCGGGATCCTCGGAGGATGGGAGGAACGACCACGAAACCTTGTCCACGGTGAATCATGTAAACAGCTGTTCCTGCGTTCTTTGTTTGTATTTTGCGAGCTATTCGCTCGGAATATACTCTCTCTTTTATTGTTGCAACGTGTTGCGGAGGAGATTTTACATTGAGGACTCGACGAATACCGAGCGAGTCGAAGGAATGATGAAAGAGCACGTCGCGAGTGATCGAAATGGCATTCGATAGGCTTAGGTACAGTAGAACGATTTTGGAGCAGAAAGCATAGTGTGCTTTTGACTGGGGTTTAGGCTTTAAAACTTACGATTTGAATAACTTTTCGTTAGACATTATTATTGTACGTGAGAATTATGTCCAAGAGTGTTGCAGATTAGCCATATGTAATGGTGTACGTATAAAAAGAGTAGTATTCTAAGGGTTGTTTAGAAGGGTTGAGGATCAGCTGAATTTATGGTGTTTTTACAGTTAATTCACATCGCATAGACACAAGTTTTATTTTCCTAGATAATTCACTTTAAAAACTACCAGCTGAACCAAATCCAAGAATGACTAATTTGCTTTCCACATTCAGTGAACATTCATCTTCAAAACTATTTCATTAATTATTTAAAATTTTAGAACCTATAAGCTGAATTATTCGCATACAGAGCACCAGAATTATTTAATATCCTGTTCTTTCGCATCGCCCAGTCGCAAGATTTATTTCCTCGGTCCGACCGTCCCAAAAATCGATTAGGGAGGCGTCCTTGATTCCCTACCAGCGTGGATAATAGACGTTCTAGCCGTGCCTGCGTTTAGGAGCAGTTGTGCTCACATTACAACCGGTGTTGGTAGAAGCATCCGCGTTTTCCACTATCTCGTTTCTTAACCCGCGTTCATTTGCAACGCGGGAGACCAGGCTTAGCCGGGGCTCGACGCATAAATCGATGATTTTATAGCGCGATGAATGCGCCATTAAAACAAGACGCAGATACAAAGCTCTCGCGTTAGGCCTCGACCGTAAATCCATGGATCAAGCCTACGGCCGAATAAAATTGCGTGTGCCGCAGCGGGGATTTAATGTTAATTGCGGTGGCAGACAACTTGAACCCCGGTGAGTCGCGTGCATCCCGTGACGATTCAATATAACGGCGTCGTTAAACTTAACCTTTGCCGATGCTGCGTGTTCGTTTAGGAAAATGGGTCGATTCGTGACCTGTAGATACCACTTGGGCTCGTAGACCAGCTTCGCGTTGGAAATATAGCTCTCTGTTCTTACGAGAGCCTCTACTCCAAATCGAAATTGGTTGGTTGATTTGAAAATTGATTTATATATACATTGTGGGGTTTTGATTACTGTATCATATGTGAGTTGATAATGGAGCTGTTCGAAGCAATTTTTTTTCTTTTCTGGAGCATTAATTGTAGCAATTATTTTTTTGGAGCATTAATTGCGTTTTGGAGTAGCGTGCAATGTAGCACAGATAATGCAGTCTATGAATGCAATCAGAAGTGGAATGACGATATTTATGAAAATTCGAACTAACTTCGGATGGAAATTAAATACTGTCTACTATCTGGAAAGATTCACTTTTGCAAAGCTCGTGTATCGTTCACATCAATGGAAGCTTGTTACTTAAATTAAGTTGTTATTTATTTTATATTTTGATGCAGATGCTATGTTTGACCACATCTTAAACTTAGTTTGAAATTATAAAGATAATATACCACATTAAATGATTACCCTCCTTCTTTAAATACCAAACTATTTACCCAATTTCAGTGAACGATATTCGTCAATTGTACTGCACGTACCAAAATAATAATAATAATAATAATAATAATAATAATAGTATGACCCCGCGGGAAGTAGTGAGAAGTGGCAAATCCGGTCGGATGGTGTCATCGAGCGCGAATGAGACCGCCATTACTTCCTCGGGACAAAAATTCTACCAAAATTCCACGATGCGCAAAGTGGTGGACGATGTGGCGTCTCTGAGGGACGAATTAAATAAACCCAGAAGCGTACCGGGGAAACGCAATATTCCACTCGTCGCGACGCGTTGCTAATTAGAGCGAGGATCAAAGAACGCTGCGGCGTCACGTGGACGCCACGCGAGATATGGTGGATGAAATTGCACGTCAAAAACGACCGGTTTCGATACGAAACTAACTTCCTTCGGCTACTCGAACCCCTTGCATCTTCCCCTGTGGCCCCGTGCCCCTCTTGCACGATTTGCATACTGCGACGGGACGATCAAAAGGCGCTCTGTTTGCGTTCCGTTAGTTTGTATTAACGGAACCGGGAGTTAATAATTCGGTTATGAGCTCGGTAACTCGTGGGAAAATGTTTGCTCGCGAACTATTTTGTTATATGAGAGCGGTTCTAGTCAATTTATGTACGATATGTTCATTGGTCTTAATAATTGAGTGAGAAATAGCATCGACTTTTAGGATTTTAGTTCTCTTCAAGATTCAGAACAATTATTTGAGCACCAGTTATTACTACATCAGAATCATATTTCTGATTAATACAACAATAAATAAAACAATCGTTTAAGAGTATCTAACAATGATAGTAAATATCCATTAAACAGTAGAAATTCCGCCCTTCGATTTGAATTTTATTTGAATACTAAACCTAAAAATCAATAGCATGTAATGTGATTTTGACACAAAAATGGCATGTAATTCGTTTAATTGTTATTATTAGTTTGCAATTGTAAAAAATGTATGTACATATATATACGTAGAAAAGTCCTGAAAAGGACCAGAAACGATGTCAAAACATCGAGACAAATAAAAGATACAACGTCGATCCGTATCCGAAAACCAATTCGAAAAAAAATATACATATCCGGTCTGCTTGGGAACTCCTCCCAAAAAATACACCTTGTTTGAAACAATATTTGGAAGTGCCTCTCGGTAACAGTATCCATATCTGTGCATTTTTCCTATACCAGTGTCCACGTGACTTGCTTTACTCACGTACATCGGTTGATATTTCCCTCCCTCCCCTCACAGCTATGCATATTCATTGCAAAAAAGAGTTTCAGTTTCTTCTATACTTTTATTTTCGTACACACATACGCTTGATCAATTCCGATAAAATACACGCGTTATTTACTCTCGCGAGGTGTTTTTTTTTTTTTTTAAATGAAACTCATCGGAAGAGAGATCGAGCGAAACGTAAATTGCTTCTGACCGCTGAAAGATTCAACTACCCGAATATGGATGACGCGGCGAAATTTCATCGAAGCTTGTAAACGACGACACGAGGCGGTTATTTACCGAAGTTGTCCACGATAGGGAGTTTATCCATGGACGACGTTAATTCGGTCAGACACGTTGCCCAGCCTAAAGTCGTATTCGCGAGCATCACGGCCGAAGGAAAGAGAGGACGAGAAGTTCCGAAGGCTTCCAGGCTTCGAGTGCTTCACAGTTTGCCTCCTCGTCGAGGTTCCTTCGGCCCCTTCAAGGTATTTGTCGACGTTCAAATGCACTCGACGAAATGGATCTCTTTACAGGTCGTAAACGTCCGCACGATCATCGTTTTTTTCCTCAAGTTTGCCCATAGTACTTGGAGTCCCTTTTAATGGCCGACACTTCGAAAACGGCGAAGAGCCCGATATCGATCCCGGATCAATGTAGAAATGTCCTGAAACGGAAGCGCTAAATTGCTCGTTCTTGCCTTCCACGATTCGTGGCTGGTAATCGAATCCACTTTGATCCGTCCTATCGATCTAGGAAAATATGACCAACGATGGAGTTTATCTTGATACGGTAGTTCTTAAGCTTTTCAAGCTCGAGGTAGTTTAAGAAGGTCGACTGGTTTTGAAGATCTGCAAAGTGATGTTTGAACAAATTTGTTCGTTTAAGGGAACTTTTGGACCTGTCGATTTCAAATTTTGTAAATGTTTTGATTTAGGTTTTATTGAACCACGAGGATTTTTCAAATTCTTAGAATTGATTTTGTTGAAATTATGCGCAAATTGAAATTGAAACTATTAACTTGTTACACTGAATCAGCAGTATGTTATTGTTAATATTACATATTATTCCTGAGGACCGAGATAAAATTAGAAAACCGAAAAATAGTTTACAGTCTTATAAGAATACTATAATAAATGCACTTGAAGCTGACCGAGTGCTCGCACTTATCAAATTAAATTATTTAAAAGAACTGCCTGGCGCATAATATCGCCGCCAATAAATACAGAATCCAGTGGATTGTCCCATCCATCATGTTCTCATTACTTAACAAGCTTACACGACATCGCAAGGCGAAGTTTGCTTCCCTAATCATTAGCATGCTGACAGAGAATGGCGTCGTTCATGATGCGCTGCAACGCGTCCCAAACAAGTTAGAATATAACGAGCCCACTGTATCAAAATTTTATAACGTGTTCTCCGAGGGACGTCGGTTTAATTGTACTCCATGATTGGGCACATCTGCGCCGACTGTAAACCCTGCTACGTTTATAATTCAGAAACCTCCCGACCGCCTTTATGAGGCGACTTTTTTCCCTCTGTACTTCTCGTAAAACCCCAGCGAAATCTAGTTTTCGCAATAAACTTGCGTCCAAGTGCATCTTTGTGTTCATCTTCTTACATTTCAAGCGGCGTCCTCTTGGCTGCCTCCACTTCTCTTCTCGTTCCTTTGAGACTGGTTCTTTCTCTAATCACGTGAGCAGAATTGCACGCCTAACCCCTTCGCGCTCATTCGTCGTTCTCTATACGCGCCACTTTCACGCAATTCATATTCTAAAAAATTAATTTATATTTTTATCACAATGCCAAATATGAACAGTCCAACGAAGCATCTATATTTTTATATCTTTCTACGTTTCGAATTTTCAATTTTGATAAAAATTTGCCCTATCCTACCATAGTGCCTGCTCCAGAAAATATCGTCATACCATTGCGCTACATTGTAAATCTTACTTTAAATTTAAAGAATAATATAAGCTTCAAGATTAATGAAAAATGCCTACAAAAAATGGAATTATGTTCGTTGCATCCAGATGCAGGGACGAAGGGGGTCGAAAAAAGTACGTTAGAACGTTCCCCGCCTGGAGAAATGTTCCTCGAGGGTCATTTTTCTGAACAATAGGCGAGATCGTCGGTTTAAAAATGGATACCGTTGGCAGGGAAACCTTGTTAATACGGGACTAGGTTGGAGCTTGACTTCCCTTCAATTCTAACGGTCTCTACCTCCCAATTGAACCGGATTAACAAAGTTCTACCGTCTAAGGTAACGAACGGTCTTGTTAGAAAGTAAATATGCCCGGCGGTAATTCCACCTGGAGTTCATAATCGAAGGGAAACAATGGCGAGAAGATTATTGGAAACTTCGTCACGGAACATTAATTACCTAATTAATCCGCGATGTAAAACACACGAGGCCCGCGAGGATTAGCGTTTTCATGGATTGCTCGATTATCGATAAACTCCGATTTTATACATTTTTGGAGGATACTTATATCATCTGTAATAATATAATCACACTGGCGATTTTCGTAATTAATTCGATTAAATAAAAAACATTCTCTTGACATTCATATAGTGATATTAAAGAACCAGAATATACAACTATATCTTCTATTCCCGTTGATATTAAAAATAGATGTAGAAGGATAAGTTTAAAAGTACACATTTCCAACCAAGGAATTTTTCCGTGGATATACATGCAGAATTTATATTTCAAAAATGATATATTTTGAATCCGTGTGAATAATTCACGAGTTATATTTTCCCTAACCGTCCCTCGACACCGGTTTAGCGATAAATCATCGATAACTCAGAGGTCTTCCGCAATACATAACCTTCACAAGGTGTGTTCCGATTAAAATATTCGCCAGGAAAATATTCCCAGGCATCGTCATGTATAACCACCAGCAGCTATCAGTTTGCCGTGCGACGCGATGGAACCCGCGATGAGGGCGGTATCGTTTTACGAGCTTCGAGAAAAAGCTGTCGAACAGCATTATTCATCGTTAAAAGCATGCCGACATCGCGCAACCTTGTTTACACCCTACCGATTTGAAATCGATCCTTCTACTCGAAGATACCATTCAGCCCTTCTCGATATTAATCGCGCATAAAAAAGATGGAAAGTGCTTTCAATTAACTCGAACCGATCGATGTCCATTGACGTCATAAAATAGTGATTCTCACATTTCACAATCATCATCAATTATTATTTTTTTTGTTTTGGTATATTTTTAAATCGTTTTAAAAAGATGTATATTTTTGTCTTAAAATCTGTAGTTCAGTTTAATGTGTTTCATATCGTACCAGTTAAATTTTTCACACGAATTTTTACATGGTTTTCTTTTTATTTAAATTGTACATTGTGTCACAGCTGAATCCTTATTTATCCTCGCGAACATTAACCTAAGATTCTAGCAATTACCTTCCAGAATTAATCTACCTTTCAAAACAATCTTTAATTCCTCATAAATGGCGCCCAATCAACGCCATGGGCTTAAACAAATACGACGCTTGATCACCCAAAGAATTCCAGTTTATTAAACCGAGACAGAATAAAATAATTCCGAACCACCGTGATCCTCGCGTCCCGTACATTTAGGTCTCGGCACGGCGATATTTATTGCTCGATTTACACGCTGAGCGCAACGCTGCACCCGGATCGTTCATAGAGACTTCAGACATCCCACCGTGCCAGGTGCAATCGCGTGGTAATTGTGCATCGCTGATTCGCCAACTTATCAAGTATTACGCGGCGATAAATATTAACCTAACCGCCCGGGAAGCCCCGATGCTCGACGACAGTAGCGAGCAATCGCTGAAACTCCTCGCGCAATTAAACGAGCTCGCGGTGGTTCAACGGGGAATCTTCTCGTGTGTCTCGCGATCATCGTGGAGCGGCCAGAAATAACCCCAGGTTTACGGCTTTGGAAAAAAAAGAGAGAAAGAAAGATGGATGGAGAAGGAAACGACGAAATCTCATCGACTTCTCTCTTCTTCAACGACTCCCTTCCTCCGTGATCTCTTCTTTTCTCTTCTTTGCCGCTGACGAGTTTCTCGTCTGGGCACGCGGTGCCTCCTCTTCTCTTTTCCCCTTTCCAGCCGGCGGAATGTTCGCGGAGAAGTGTCTGGGAAGATGTATTCATAACGGCACGGGTCAAAACAATTCGCGCGATGCGTCCGAACGAAGAGCAACCGGGCTTTCTCGACGCGGAGACAGGAACTTCCAAGAGCGAAGAGGACGTAGGACGATTTTTGGGCTGGTGAACGTTGCGAGGACCGAGATAGACGTCAATTAACTCGTTAGGCGCGAGTGTCTTCATTCGAGCGGGGGATCAAGCAGGGAGAATAAAGTCGAGGGTCGTTTCACACCAAAATGGACGCTATCTGGAGCGACATCTCCAAATTCAGACATGTAGGAGTTACATTGAAAGGTGTCTCAAAGAATTTTTCAAAATTTTTAAACTGTCCAATTTACAAATCTACGAAGAACCGAGCTAATTTTGAAAAACTAGGAATGGAATTTTCAGTGCTTCCACTGAACCCTGCGAAATATTCAATCACAACCTATTTCGAGTCCAAAGAAACTGTCTATATAAATGTGAACGATATCAATGTTTTCATAGCTATATTTACCAGAAATCATTAACACTAAAACTACGACCTACAACTCTATCTTTGTAATTGGAAGGAGGAGGAGCGAATTAATTCATCGATCAAAATAATTCTCTATTACGATAATCACCCAAAATTACCGTAAAATCTTTCTTAGCGATTGAGTAGTTTCAATAATATATTTTATATACATGGATCAAAACCGGTTTGGTAATTTCAATGTTACCTACTGCGCTCAACACGATGATTATTGGCGACATTAGACGTCGATTTAATTAAGTCTCAGCCGTTATGGGAACTGCAAAAGGAGACCAAGAAGACGAGGGAACAGGCTCGAAGAACTTCCTGAAGAGAATGAAATTAGACGAGCAGCGATTTTCTCATTTGTCGCGGGGGGGGGGGGGGGGGGGGGATCTTGGACACAACGGAACGGAAGGAACCGCTAGCGTGTCCAGGCGATTTCAGCTTCACGGCAAGTGGAACACGATGGAGTAACACGAGGCACAAAAGACCGTTATGCTGGCAGAGCATTGCGAAACGATACAAGGGGAGAAATGGGTCAAACGATTCAACTGTTAGTCCGCTGGCTACGACATGGGATGAGACGTCGAAAGAGCGGTGCACGCGTATCCAATGCTGCGTCGTTTTCACCAGGCTGGACGCCTGACCGATCCTAAACGAAATCGATCGAGAGGCGAGAGCGTCTATAAGAAGTTCTCGGCAGGAACGCGTTCGATTTCAATCGGAAGATACTCTTCACTCGCGACCTTGTAACAAAGATTTCTGAATGGAGTTACTATAAAAATGTGTAACCATGCTTCAAGATAAATTCTTCGTGACAGTACGAGGCAAAAAGTCCTGTATTATTTTGCAATCCGTAGCTTCGTTATCGAGTTACACGCAGTTGAAGCTTCCGCGCGTGTAAACGAGGAAGAACGCATGCGCAGCTGATTGGGGACAAATGGCGCGCGCCAAACGCAACCGTCGGTGAATTTAAATTTAAATTACTCATATATAAGCAACGAAGCTTTAAATTGAACAATTTCTAAAGAATTGTTCAGTATCTTTTTACACGAATAATTAATCTTGATAAAAGATTCGACATTTGTCGATGATTGACACCGACTTCAACTCTTTCATTAGCGACACTACATCATCGCAAGACAAGCCAAGCCGAAACGCAGCATCCCAGCGAATCCATATTCAGCAGAGCTCTTAAGACACCTTAAGATCCTAACCCTAAGACGCCTAACCCTTCGATCACGCTATTGTTCCCCGATCGTCAACGCCAAGATCCCGCACAATGAATACATTAAATGCGGCCCGATTCTTGCGATCTAATCGCCGGCTACGTAAACCCACGGTTGCGTTGCGTGCATATCATTCCGCTAAGACAAAGGTCTCTGCTGTGCCTTCCCTTCACCCTTTCTCTGATCTGTTTATCGTCGTTTTCCTTCCTGGCGGACTGGAGTCGACGAAGACGCGCTCCCCCCACCAGTCGTTGGAATCTTAATTAAGTTACAGTCCATTCATGGCTGCTGACGTGCCGTTGTCATATCGTCGTATCTGATTAACACGTTGATTGCCAGATTGGTACTCTTGAAAATTTCAGCTGTGATTAAATTTTTGTTTACAGACTATTTGGAACTGCATAATCAATCATTTATGGTGATAATTATTTTTATAACTTTATCGAAATTCAAGTGTTTCGTTCAAATTCGTTTTCTTTCACGCTAAACTTTCGGAATTAATGTTTTGTTTAGTTCTTCAGTGAGAAGCACTGTCACCCATGTATAAGTGACGTGGCAATCAACGTGTTAACAACCACGAGCTGAGAACGGGCCCGTGTAACACGAAGTAAGCTGATTTCCCAGCTTCGTCTGGTTCCCTACGGCGGGCACGCGTTCACTTGACTCTGGAAACGTATAATACGCCAGAAAGAGCGTGCTTTTCATTAGGAACTCTCCCTCCAGGTGAATGAGAAAGGACTAGCTTTACGCGTCGAGTAGGGGATGGGGCTGTTTGTTCACGATCCCCCTGAGAATTCTCGGGATCGAGGAGTTTCGTGATAAAAATTCTTGGTGGCTTTGTCGGGACTTTAGATCGTTAAGTGTTTGTATACGCTGATGCGTGTTTGTTCTTCCGATTGCTCTTTCCTTGGAAGTCGCGTGGAATGGGGTGACCGAAGTTTGGTAATAAAATGTTTAAATTAATTTATGATAGTTTGTCGTCTGAGAGGTGATAAGATTGAGAAAAGAAAGGGGAGGTTGTAGGATTGAGAGACGTGTGTTTGGGCCAGGGTTTAATAAGAAGAAATTTTGTCGGCAAATCTACCCAGGTTCTATCTTAGCTTGATAGTTTCACGAAATTGGAAATGAAATTTGAAAAGTAGAATTATCTTCACTTGCAGGTAATATACTCTTTTTGACTCGCTATGGGCCCGTGTAAATTTCAGATCACGTGCTAACACATCGACATTCTATAAAATAATTTTATTTTGTTTACAAGATAACGTACACGTCTTAATTGTATAACGTGTCTGAAGTAATAACAATATTGATGACGATTGGCAGCACCATCAACCTGAAATATCAAAATAAATGCCTTGCAAGTTGTCTGCAGATAGAGGTTTAAATACTGACCATGATTGACCTTTCATTTAGTCACCTGTTACTAGTGATCTTTTATTTAACTTGGTAGCTCCTTTTTCCTCTTGCTATTATAAGTATATAAAGAAACCCCGATAAAGGAGTTGTGTGGCTATTAAATGAATGGAGAGTTCCACTGTCCACACTTTACATTTTATTTCATAAACAGTCAGCAGAAGGTGTGATCCATCTTTTACGTATTTTTTAATGAAAAGTCTTCACATTAGATCACAATGCAACCGATGAGAATTGCATAGTTAGAGTCAGTCTATAGTTGATAGTTTCGAAAGCTCTTAGAACTGTCAGCATGTCGAGCAAAATTATTTTCCCGCGTAAGAAGCGAGGACTTGCTTGCGTCACGCGGCCAGCACTTCGTGCAAGAACGTTCGCTTCAAAATCTGACGGAACCATGCTCGGAAGCGCGTTTCCAGCTATTCTGGTCGCAAAACGAGCAAAAATGATCTCGCAATGCCAACGCTGGCACGCTGTCTCGTTCGCCGAGTACCAGGACTCATAATATCGAACCTCGCCTCGACCAAAAAACCGACACGCGTCGTTCACGCAACAACCCCTTCAATTAAACCCACGCGCATGGAAAAAAGGAGAAATAGGATCCGATCGCCGCAGCAACGTGTCCATCTGTCCGTGGAACGGCTACTTCGATCCTCCGATGGGTGTGTAATGGACACGTGAAAATAAATGAGCTGAGGGTTTAGCGAGATACGTCTCATAAATTAAGAGAGGATATGTTTCTTTGGCAATAAGAGCGATGGAACTGGGAATGAATTCATTTTCTTGAATAGTTGATTTAAATATTCAAATAGCTGCAGTATTTTGACCGTGCAAAGGTGTGGTAATCGATTGGCTTTTAATCGAAGGCTCGCATGGAGGATTTAATCAAAGGCAAAGTGTCAAGTTAATTAAAAATGATTGAATAATATTATGGAAATTATGTATTTATTACGAATTAATTTTAATCCAGGAAGGTTACGTAAACGTTTCCAACATATTATTTGCTCCCTTCAGGATACATTAAAATTCGATAAAATGACATTACAGGCATAAATTGATATAATTATGTAATCTTAATATGTAAAGTAGTAATGTCTCGATAATTCACTGATGTGCAATGAATCAGGATCGCGACACTTATTGACTGCAGATGAATAATTTTTTAAAAAATCATCGAATGATTGCAGTATTCTAAAGAATTGCACATGTAGCGCCCAAACCAGAACCTTTTCGACGAGACCGTTACCGCCGGAGGAACAGCGACGCAGAAAAGCATTTGACTCTCTTCGACCAATTCCATTTGAATCCCCAACATTTCGCGAGCCGTTATCCCGGATTTGCCGAGATCCCGCGTACACGTGTTTCCGTTTCAGCGACTGTGTGCACCCGCCTTTATCTGAATACGGGCTGGTACGCGCCAACGTGGCAACCACACGCGGCGCGCACAGATAACGAAGAGGAACCGAACGACGGGCATGTCTGGAACCTTTTAACCCCTTCGTGCCCACACCCTGACGCGATAGACATTATTCCCCGCTTTTAACGCGCATCTGTCTGTTTTTATCGCGATTATGCACTCACAACGTATGCAAATGTGAACAATATAAAATACGTATTCACGTGTACATATAGTAAATTTTATACAATCCTGTAAAGAATTGTCTATGTTTAACGCGAATAATACTTAATTCTAAAAAATCTGCCACCCATCAACCAGACGCAGCACTTTAAATATTAGTAAAGAATTTTGGATGTGAAACGGGAATAATACTTAATTCTAAAAAATCTGACACCCATCAACCGGACGCAGGAGCTTAAATACTCAAGCGTTGAAAATCTTTCATCAATTCTAATTACGAATGTTCCAAGTTAATCGTCATTGAAAGTTCCACGGCAACGTGTTGGGTAACTTCCCAGTTTATAGAGCAACTTTTCAGGTTCTTATTTCCCTGATTAATGGAGCGATCATCTAGCTCGCTCACTGCAATATCTCAGTCAGAACGACGCGCACGCACACACAGTTCGTTCAAGTTAATCAAAAGCAGCCGGACAATCGCGCATCATTCATCTTATTAGCTCGATTCACGGGGGCACCCGCGTACTATAACCTAATTGCGGAACTTCGCGAAGTCGGCTTGGCACGTTGCACGAACATAATAAACGGAGAGCAGCTCTGGCGGTAGTTCGCCGCGACGAAGTCGGTTCATTTCGGAGATTAGTCGCAATTCGGCGAGTACCGAGTAAACGTTGGTCCGCGGCTGTTCGTTCCAGACATTATCGACGGGTCCTGCCTTTTTTTCGTTCCTGTCGCGTTGACCTGGCGACCATAATTTGTGCTTGATCGCTCTTCAATTCTGAGGATTGCCGAGTCTCGTTTAAAATTGATTCGATTAAGCCACGACGCGGTTAAGGGGCACCGTTTCTAGCCTGTCTGCGTCCATAAATGGTAACGTGGGATCCTGACTCACAGCTGGACGGTAATCCCCCTCGTTCAAAGAAAAATTTCACTCTGAATCTTCCGTCAGCCCACCTCATAGAATGCTGTCTCTCGTTCGATCCTTCGTGCTGGCACCTAGATGCAGTAAACATTTTTATTTCTCTTTGTTACATTGCACAGCAGTCTATTTTGTCGCAGATGTAACGAGATTCCAGAGAAAGAAGATCTTTTTCTACCGGGGGAAGCATTCTTTCTCATTAGAAGTGTTTCCTTTAAATTTTCTCGAAAGAAGAAACGTAACACGGGTCGCTGTGAATCTTTCATTTAATTATTTCAAAGCAGGGGTGGCTGTGGCTTGAACACCGTTTTAAAAGGTGTCGCATAGATTGGTTTCACGACTGATAAATGCGTTGAACCACGTACAGAAAATTTTCTTCTGGCATTACGTTATTTTCTCGATATTTTTGATATTCTTTATTTATCAAGTACATCTTTAATATACGTACATTACCACCTTTGATATCCCTCAAATCCACTATGAATCTATTTTCAAATCACGTTCCAGATTGCTCGGGGAACTATTTCGCCAATTTTTCGTCGTGTTCTTCTCCCGAAAATTCCGCCCGTATCTCTGGTCGACGTTAAATTCTGATTTTAATTACTGAGGATTACAGGTCGCAATATACCGAATTCCGTGGTCGCGCCACGTCATATATACCATTACACGTTGGGTGTATTACATTATACGCCATCTGCATACCGTTTTGTAGCCGGTATTTGGAATTTTGTCGCAACTTACCCTCAACAGGAACGTGGCCACTAAAAACTGCGATGGAACCATATTTATTTAAGCTTTCCTGGACGATAAATTGCTGATGAATTGAATTACAGAAATCATTTTATTTTATTGAATATCTTCATCTTATTTCAAAGACTGTTTCGCGTATGCTTCTCTTACGATTCAAAGGTGGCAACCATAGCATGCGCAACACATTTTCGTCACTTGATAGATCCCTTTTTATCGTAACCTCGAGATTCCTCGTTATCCAGCGTATCGTAGCGAACGATCCATTGGTTGCCTCGAGAATGTTTGTTCCTCGCGCTTTCTTTCGCGCACGTCCTTTCTCGTCCTTTCGATCCTGCGTGTCTAGTGCTTCTCGCAAACGTTTTATCGCGACGTAAGGTGCGGAATCGCGGCTGTTTTATTGCCTTCCCTTCCACCTTTTCCACCCTGACGGCCTTTTTTTTCCAGCGCGGCGCGTCGATTTCCCGCGAGAAAACGCGCCACGTCCACGATACTGTTTTACGACTCGACGATACACTTTACGCGAGTACATCAATTCTTATTTTTCCATTTCCTTTCTCTGCCGTTGGTCGTAAACGAAACGGCCCGTTTTCAACGTTTCTGCGGGACGCCTTCACCCATCGACTGCTGGCGTTGTTCGCTCTGAGACGACGCTAATGTTTCCGGTGGCTTGTCGTTGTTCAAGTTAGAGTTACCTAATGAAACTTGCAGAATTAATGGTCGAAAGTATAATGTTTGAAACGTATATAATGATTTTTAAATAAATAACTATCTTCTGTTAAAACAAAATTTGCAAAGTTTAGCTTATTTTTGCTTGTCATAAATGTTGCCTTACAGGAACATTTGCAGCAATTCTAATTTCATCGGTTTTCGAACAAAATTTACAGAATTAGCAAACAAAAGTGTGACGTTTAAAACCCATATAACGAATGCGTTCCATTGTCACGAATTTTCTGCAATAAAAAAAATTCAGAAAGCTCATCTTTACCATCGCCTTATTAGAATAAAAGGTAACGTAGACTTTGTGAATTTTTCTTGGGTTGAAGATGTTTGTTTATTTAAAATGTATTATATACGTTTTGAAGATTATACATTTGTCTATTAAATATATTAATTCTATCAACGTTGTTTGAGAATTAATGGAACTAAAAGCGTTCCAAGCATACGATGATCGAAACGATAGCTTGGAATTGCCAGCAAGGGAATTTTTCTGAAATGTTTTAATGGAATTATAGCGAGTCCTTCGAGTGATAAATGAGCATTCGCGAGGAGATTACTCCGGTTAAATTTTTATCTTTTTTAGCTTGAACGCGTTTCTGGTAACCGAGTACAGAATGACTCGCTTTAATCTGTAAATAAGTACAGCGCGCAAAGTGTGTTTGAAAAAGATTGATGGAGATTAATGGAGGGGCTAGAATATCGGCGAAGGCGTCGAGGACATTCAAAAGTCAGTCATAATTTTTCAAACGAGACGTAAGAGGTATGCGTCTAATGATATGCATACTGAAACTTTGTCAAGCTACACGAATAAATATACGATTTGATAATTGTACATATTCATAAAATCTTCACAAAAAACGTTGATGTTTAATCGGTTTTAAATATTCATATCACAAATATTTTTCCTTCAACTCAGTAAACTAAAGTCCACGAGGACTTGAACAAAACTAAGGCTCTCGTTCCGAGCTTCCACGCGCGACAAATACTAACTACCTTGATTGTCCCTTTCAAATATTAGCAACAAATTACAGTGGCACGTTTGGATCTCGCAACTTCAGCAAACAACGAAGCTTCTCACTCGAAGACGTCGAACTTTCCTTTCTATTGTAAGAGACGTAATATCGCGTCCACACTTATAACTTTTGCTAGGAACAAAACGCAACGCCACTCGGTTAGTCGCGAGAGCGTTAATCGAAGCTTCAAATCGCTCGTTTCATTAGTCGCTCGCCAACTTTCTATCGAGTCGATTTTTCCGCGCGATCCGCTCCTATTTTTAAACGGTCACTTCTCACGCAGTTCGCGATCCGCGTCGCCTTATCGGCTGCCAATTAACTTCGCGCGATGTTTTTCAATGAAAACCGTCCCCAGAGCGACGACGATGGAAATCAGTGGGCGGTAGATAGGCGCAAAAAGACGAGTAAACGGAGCAGACGGTGCGTGGGTCCTCGTTGCGGTGTCGCGTAACAAGCGTGAGGCTTCCTTGGTAGGGTCTTCTAAGCCCTTCGTAACAGGACTATATACGTGTCCGACGTAAAAAAAACGTGTGAAAGGTTCCATAAAGATTTTGTAAACACGTACAACTGTTTGTATATAGAGCAAATTATATTTTTAATTTATAGAATGAATTACGTTTACCTATCAATTTCTAAAACAAATTAGGTGCATCAATTTTTAGAATAAATTATACTTGCCATTTTACGGAATAAATCACGTTTATGAATCTATAGGGTATATTTATGTTTATCAATTTATAGAATGAATTACGTTTATCAATTTCCAAAATGAATTAGGTGCATCAATTTGTAGAATAAATTATATTCATCATTGTACAGAATAAATCATATTAATGAAGGTATAGAGTAAATTATGTTTATCGATGTTGAGAATGAATTACGTTCACCAATTTCTATAGCGAATTAGGTTCATCAATTTATACACTAAATTTGTAAACGTTACAGCACGTAGGCAATGATGAATGTCTAGCAAGATGAGGTGTGTTCATTCATGGACAATCATCTTATATCCTTGTGCTTAATTGAAGGTGAGAGAAATCAGACAATGGAAGGAAGTACATCGGTAAGGTAGAAATCAAACAGAGAAAAGTTACACAATGTATATGTACATAAAGCCATGAAACAAAAATGGGATTTAGAGTATATTTCTGTATTATATATATAGATTGGAATTCAATAGATCCATGTTCCCATATTATGATTTTGCCTGTAAAATTATTAGACTTCTTGTTCGTACAAGCTTCCTTCCCCAAGCTCCACAGTAAGATCATGAATTTGATCCTTAAACTCGGTCAAGTTGAAACAGACTAGAAACTGTTCTCTTCCTCCGACCATTTTCACTTTTCTCGTTAAAAACCAGTTCCCGGGATGACCGCAATCGACAGTGTAAGGAAACACAAATCCGCCACATCCGTGTACGTTTGTTCGGTACTCGCGTCTTCCTTTCCTCGTATAATTTCGCCACTCATCCGTTCTTTTTCCTGTTCCACAAAAACGAATTGTGCCTTATCCGCTCGGTTTCCGCGCGCATTTCTAAGTCCCGCTCCGTGTCTGGATCGTTTCACGCCAGCTTCCTGTTATCCTTCGTGAAACATCGTCTCGAACGTCTCGCGTTCGTAAAATTCTCCGACTGAGCTCGGAATCTGCGAGATCTCGGCGTTTGTTTTATCCCCCTCGCGTGCCACTGTTGCTGGCTCGTGCTTTCTGAAAACCGGAAACCGTTTGTTGCCTTTGCTTCGAGATTTCTCAATTTCACTCAGCTAAACGACGCTGAAATGACTCGCGGAATTTCTCGTTCCCCTCCATCCTGTGACCAATTTGTTTTCTTTTTTCTTTTTTACTTTCACGGTTCGCTTCGTACTCGAAAATTAAAAGCGCGTTATTAAGCCGTAAAATGATGAAATTATTGTAGGATTGGCTGATGGAATCATATTTTCTGGTAAGAATGAATATTTTGGAGATTCAATTTAGGCTTTCTCACTTGTATTTTTTGGTTATAGAGTTTCCTGTATATCAGCAAGACGTGTATATTTTCACTTACAATTGCTACTGTTACACTTTGTTATTGGTAATAAAAATTCTTGTCTTCGTAAGTCACGCCGATGGAATGACCTGTATATTCATTCGTACAATGGGGAACGAAATTTAAGACAGATTTTTAAAAAGAGAATCCGTTATGAATCTTCTAATGATTATAATTTCATAGAAAATAATATTTATCACACATTCGCTATCGCTCAATTATACTTCACGGGGTCAACCACCCTGTCTATCACTTTCTACCTTAACCTTCTATTATAAGCAAACTACACGCGCTAAAATTATCTTCCAACCTCTTTACCATACTATATGATAACGATGTGTGAATAGTTGAGAGTGTAGCCAGCGGCATATAACGTGCACTTAAAAAATATTATCTCGCCAATTTGAACGAAAAAGGAGCAAGTGATTACGATAGAAGCCAGGAATGAATCATTGGCCGTTTTTCTGGCGTCGTTCGCTGGGAGTCGTCCGCTTTTTTGCTGAGAAAACTGGACGACTGGTAGGGCTTATCTAGCGTCGGTGTTGGTTGACAGCGTGTTGCGAGACCCGACACAAGCGGCATTATACGTGCTCTTTCGTTGCTTCGGCTCAGTTCGCTCGCGAGCGTGCAGGCTTCACGCACGCCTCGCTTCGCTTTCCTCGCATTTTCTTCGAGAGACTTACGTTCAGTGCTCGTCCAACGGAGTTCAGCAAAATCTTATTCGAACAAAGATAAAAAAACACCTCGACGCTCACTCGGCCGAAACGTTTAAATTGACAGTTGGCCATTGCGCGGCTCAAATTGTAATTTTTTGTTCATTCGTTGTTCGAGATTTATTTGTTTAGATCGTACTACGTTTAATGGAATCTACGCGAAGCAATTTATTCTCGACGTTTAGTCAATGAAACTGTTTAAATTCGTATTTGTTTATAGTGTTACAATTCAGTTTGTAATGAAATGTTTATAGTCATCTTGTTCAATCGTTCTGTTTAAAATTTATTTATTTGCTTTATATCATGTCTCCTTAAAAAAAAAAAAAAAAAATGGATGTGAATCAGTTAATCCTCGATATTTATTAAATGAAATTATGTAAATTGATATTTGTTTATTGTATAATAATTAAATTCGTAATTCGATCTTAATGATTAAATCTTAACGAGCAGAACCAATGTGCCGAATAGTTGCTTCCCAACAATTAAAATTTCTATTCGTTCCTCGTGAAATATTTAAACGTGTACTCCTATGTGTAATATTAATTCACCAAGTAACAAATGAGAAGTAGTTCATCTTCCCCTTGTTATTTATCCGATTGTTCGAGTAGTAGCCAAACATGATAGGAAAAAAGGGGAGATCTAACCTCGATTAAATCATCATCCAGATAAGAATTGTGCCCGTCCCCGTGGTCCAGCCGAAGTGAAACGCTCGTGCATCTTCAGAGGAACGAATGCGAACGCGTAGAAAGACAAACAAAGCTTCCACGGAGGAACAATGACTTTGTCCCGCATCGTCGAGCCAGTGGATCGATCGAACGATCCAGATTCCCATCGCCGGGATCGTAACAGTGTCTATCGATCGAGAGAGGGGGATCGCGACTCGAAAAGGCTGAAATCGAAGAAGTTATGAGGGGAACAATCTGCAACCGATACGTACACATAGTTCCTAGTTATGGTCGTCGTTGCTAATAAACGATGTAACTAGACCCGTCTCGCGACCTGACGAGCGCCGTCGAGACCCGGCTAAACCCGCTAGTGAAAGTCAACCAAAAGTGAATCAGCTGTGATAAGTTATATAATCGATTTAAATCGTGTGTCAAGTGTAACCAGCCTCTGGATACGTTCTTCCCAAAGTCCAGATTCGTGTGCTACGAAATTGCGAAGTTCTGCAACCCTTTACTGAATCACGCTCCCAACCGAAGAACCGATGGACCCGCTAAAAATAGTAGAAACGATTCCCGCGAAGTCTGTACAGAAAATTTTACAGAATTCAAAATTGGTTTTCTCTTACGGATACATCCGATAGCTCTGCTAAGAAAATTCGACCACCGATCGCCAAGAATTTCAATTTCTTTCTCGGATGACACGTTATAAGGTTCTAGTAATAAACCATTGAGACTATCGGGAGTGTGAATAGAGCCTGCGAGCGAACAAATAGAGATAAGTGAAGATGGAGCTGGTGAAGAACAACGCGATCGAGATCCTGTCGCGCAGGAGCGTGGCGATAAAGGATTACGATATCGAGAATGGGGTGGAGGACGAGGACGGGGAGCAACAGGACGAGGGCGATCGGACGTCTCTAAAGATCGATCTCTCGATGGCTGAGCAGTTCTACTACGAGGTGATCTCGTCGTTCGAGCAGGAGGAGGTATATATACACGCAAGCGTTGACACGCCTTTAATAAACCATTCCAATCTGATTGCTAATCTCGCCGAGTGCACGTCCACGCGTATCATTGTATAGCTCGGCGAAGAGAATGGGCACGAGATGCGTTGTCGTTGTCACTTGTCTGCTTGGAAGACCTAGAATTTAAAGAAAGTCGGTGACAGTCTCGATGTGCTCGATGAAATCGAAATTAACCATGGATCTTGGACAATTGTCTGCTAGAGACTCACGCTATAGTCCGATAGTTAGGAACATCCCTTAGATATTTGTAAAAATTAAACTTCTTTCTGTACACATACTGGCATCTCGGGTGAAATTGTGCCAGTTTTAGAGTCTTTTTTTTTATGTGTGTTTTAAGAGGATTCCAATATGTGTTACACCAAGGTACAGTCTGTAGCTTTAATTTAGTAAAAAAAATGTCTTTCATGTCTGATCAGCAAGCTAGTATATATTTAAATATGTGAAAAGTCTCATCAAATATTAATTGTATTTTGTCCCTTGTGAAGTCTAATCGTTATATTCATAGGAGAAATAGAGATATTTTTGTCCCAATCTAGTACGAAACGTGCAACAGTGTTCAATTAATCCTATACCATTCATGTATTTAAATATGAAAGAAGTTCACTAATTAACTTTCATGGGAGGAATAAAAATTCACAGAGTTTAAAATAATACTTCCTGTTCAACAACAATATTGAATATATTCTGTGTCTTATATTTTCATAAATACACCCAGTCTCACACTTAAGAATAGAAACACCATTATTCTAAAATAACAGTTACCAAACAATAATGTTCACTCGATGCAATAACAAACATTATTTTAAATGAGCACGTCTCCCATGAAAGCCTAACAATAGAAACTCACAGCCCTACACGATACTCTATAAATAACAATATTTTTCTACATGCAAATTGCGTTCATCGGGTATTAATGAATTCAGCAATTAATTTCAGCACGATACGATTTATGATCGAGGTTACGCACAATACTGATCGTTGCTACGGTATAGATCGCGGTGGGTGGACTTTTATCTCCGATTAGCGATTGGATGTTCCCGGTTAACACCGCGATGCATTCGCGCGCCGCGATGAGCACCTAGATTTCAAGGCGAACCAGTTGGCTGATAAAACGGCGCAATAAATAATGTTAGCAGCAACGGCGACTGCTGTAAGGATTATCGTTTTAAATACAAGTACACGCACGCCCACTAAATTGTCTGACCGCGAAACGCTAGGGTCTTGTTGGTTGTACAGCTGTAAACCACGATTCTAATTTGACTCATTGAATTATTTATCGTCGTCGTCGTCGGCGTATGCTCGATAAGGGAGCTCCTGTTCCGTTGCCGACGGTGATTACTGTCCTTTTTGTCACACGGTTTGCGTAAATCACCCCGAGCGATTAACATATCCCTAATTGTTTAAGTCTGAGGATGTGCTCATATTCGAAATAAATATTACGGTATGCATAAATAGGAGCAAGGGTTGTTTGCTTGAACGAATGAAATTTTGGGCTTTCCAAAATTTCATTTATTGTTAGAGGTCCTTTTTGAAAAAGTTTATATTTCTATTGTTTAAATCTCTGAGCTATTAGTCTCTTTTTTCTTGTTACATTTTTGTACTGGAGAAGACCTAAATTAGAGATTGAAATTCTCAGAGGAATATTCAGAGTCAATTTAAATGTTGAAAACTTGAAATACTTATGATAGCGCCAATTTGTCTTTCAATTCATATAAAAGAGCGATTTACTTTGTTGCAATGAAGGATAAGTGGTTCGTGATAATTTTGATATTGCTACGGTAACACTGCACCGTTCTTTTTATTTAAAAAGTACGAATGATGTAAATCAATTTTAATGCATGGAAATTTGATTTCCGAACGTATCAATTTACCAATTTATTTTTAGTTCCCAGCGAATTTTCCGCGGCGGTTCGACGGATTTCTCGCATTTCACAATTATTCGAACGTTCGATTTAACGATATCTAATTTCGAACTTCCTCTTGCGTTTCGAATTTAGCGCGCGCGATGTCAAAATTGACGAACTTCTCCATTATTGCCTCCTATCGATTCGATGAAATTTTGAAATCTGCGATTTTTCGTGTTAGTGTTCGTGCACCCCTGGTCGTAAATTCTTTGATCGTTCAATTTTATTTTACCAAGCCTTTTTTTTGCATTCTAGTCCTGATATTTTGTCCCGCGGCAATTCGTCCAAGAATTTGGCAAAAACGAAATTTCGCAATTTCGCGAAGTCGACCAGTTGAATTTACCGTACTATATAATTCTGAACCCTTTGCGATCCTATGTAGAGTGAGGCTCGACAAAAATCTACTGAAATCAGAAAATTCGGAGTGCAAAGGGTTAATAATTACTGCCTGTAAATATCTCGAGATATTAGAGATAGGATTCGTGCACTTGTACTATTTTCGATATTCTAAATAACTTTCTAGCGTCGATCATTCAATTTTTCGCTTCTCCATCGTATCGGTGAAATCTGATGGAAGGTCGCAAGTCGTAGGGATGATTCGACAGCGATATACCTAAACGACAATTCGTAACGATCGTAATTAACCATGGATAAAAAGTTGAAAAATGCAACGAAGCATTCGACAGTGGGACGCTTCGGTACGCCAGGAATGTGCAAGGCGATGCAGCCAGCTCGTTCCACCGTTCGGTACATTATCGTGCGCCTCTCTTTCGTCATGCGGGCAGACAGGTTGCGTGTCGACGATTTGTGTGTCATGGCGCGCCCATCGAGCCTTTATCGCGTGGCTTAAGGACACGCACCCACGTGTTGCCACGTGGACCGGCGATAAAGCTACGAGACGTGTTCGACATGGAAATACCACTCGGAATAGTTAATTTCTATTGTCTTCCATCACTCCTCGCCCTTCAGATCGTACATTCTCCCGATCGATTTTCCATTTAGATAAAACGACCATCTCTGTAGGTGAACGACCAGTCAGTGTCGTTTATTCATTGAAAAAAGATGGAACACGAGGGTAACAATGGTGTTCTAGGTACTTTGTTTAGGAGATATATCAGGTGCACAGACTTACAGGCTTTTGGAGCCAGTTGGAAAGGTTCTTTAATTCTTTAGCTAATTTTTGCGTGTTTTCATTTTGGTATTCATTGAACACGTGTTGAATAGTGTTTGCATAGTTTCGTGTTTATAATTGCCATAAAATACATGGCATATACATAGTGTCATCAAAAGTTAGACAGCTATAGTCGGTTATTTCTGTAACATTGAAAATAATTGAATAGCTAAACAGGTACACTTGGTTGAAACGATGTACATCCACAGAAGAGCGGAATGCGAGGAATCGTCTGATGTACACGCCAGAATTCCTGAAGAGGTTAAACGTTCCTACCCTCCAGTTATTATACGGAACGAACCACTCAAATATTTCACAGTTCGCGTAGCATAGAGGTTAGATTAATAACAACGCGCATTTATACCTCGCCTTTGCATCGTAACTGTATATTTATCTCCCCTGCTACGTTTCATATTTCACTTAATCCTTCAATTCGCATTGCAACGCTGCGGCAATGAAAATCTAAGACTGAGTTACCTCGATTCCACGTCCACGTTCTGCCGTAATTCCGGATCCGGGCGAAATCTGTCTACTTTGATTGGCAACAGAGGTGGTCCGATAAATAGATGATGGAACTGAGCAATATTTGCTGGCAGTCAGTGGTTACGCTTGGGAGTTAGCCATGGTGTTTCTATTAATTGACGATATTCCACGTTATTGTGTTGCGAATAATGGAAGTTATTTTAAGCACTGTTGCCTTGCTTTTAGAAACGTCATTTTCTTGATTGATTGAATTGAGGATCGGACAGATCACTTCAATTATTTGGTAGAGTTGGTTATTTTGGCTCGCAGCCATGGTCAGAAGAATGTGGCCCAAATTGGATTTGACCTGGATATATGAGTTTCTACTGTGAATTCTGATTTCTTCAATGGAAGACAGTAGAATTCTAATGGAATAGTTTCTGATGCTTTGATAAAAGGGGTTAGTCTCAAAATAATAATTCGGTTTTGAAAATCACCCCTTAGGGATGGCAGTAATATGTTGCCTATACTCGTTAATAATTTCCATGCAGCAGAATGATGACTTACACTATTAAAAATTACATGGATGAGTCACCTAACGTTAGCACCTCAAATATCTTTGTTATTTTTAAAGATAGATCAAATATCGTAAGGACAAAGTTGAACGGTTCAATGGGGCTCACACGATGTCAAAAACATTTTTGTTCTTATGTCATTTTTTTTCTTTAAGATATCAGGGTTTCCTTCAGTTTTTTAAATGGAACCACCTTTTTTTAAAATATCTACAATGATAGTCCCTTACATTAGGAATTCAACGACCATAATTGTTTTGTATCTAATTTAAATTGTTCTTTATTCAACTGCCCACGTTTCACGGTTTACCTTTTAATGTAAAGATTATTCAACAATTTCAAAGTAAGCCATTCCTATTTATACACTTAGATTAAATCCAAAAACAAAACCCTTGACGTCAACTAGAAAAATGATCGATTAGGATGAACCCGCCAGCCTAAGAATCCATTCTGGGGAATGGGGGGCCAGATTTCCAAGCGTCGCGCAACGCGTGGAAGACCCGCGGTAAACATCCGTGAACTAATGCACGACATTAGGTTACCGCTAGCACGTCCCGTGTTTTGTATGCATAACCTGGCCTCTCTCTCCCTCTCTCTCTTGCTTCTAGTTGTCTCGTAGGTCGCAGCCAGCAGCGGTGGTCGCACTGGTGCTTTTCCCCCTCGATGCAGCGACAACAGATGCACGGCAACGGATTCTCCTCGAGGCATTCCCTGTGGCTCCCGTCGCCACTGAGAATGCAATTTAACGTCGTAATTGTCCGTAGATAATTGTAATAATTAGTACCCTTGTCGTTCTACCGGGCCCTAGTCGCCCCCGAGCCACGGCTGTTAATCGTATCGCCGGTGTTCTTTTATCGTCAGTTTCTCTTCGCTTCTCGTTTGTTCCGCGCGAACAGCATCCTTCCAGGTTCATTCGAGGATTTTGGGTTTCTCGCCTCCAGGGAGCAATCGTTTAGGGAGTCCTGGAGGACAGGTGGGACGGGTCGAGGGGAATCACCGACGAGCGTGGATTCAACTTGGGAACGTAGGGGATGATCGTCGTGGCGTACAGTCAGGAATTGTTCATTTTAATTTTAGGGAACGTTGGGAAAGTGATTCGTGAGTTATGCTGTGGGTACATGCTGAAACACCTAACGGGGAGTTGTTTCGAGAGGTCTGATTTTTCCAATGGGAGCGAGGATGAATTCTGATAGATTGAAAAGTTTGCTGATGGTTTGATGAAGAAGGTTAGAATTAGAAGAATGATTGACTCCTCGGGTGATCAATTTTTTGAAACCAAAGTGTTGATGGCAACTAAAGAAAATGGGGAAAGAATCAGAAGAAGAGTTCGGGAAAGAATTCTTAAGGATGTTCTATGAACCGTAATACTGATAATACTGGTAATACTGATTCTGATACCGTAATACCGAATTCTGATTCTGATTTTGTAATACTTTCAACTACCGAAAGGGCACATGAATTTTACACGAAAAGAAATTTTAGTCAAATAAACCTACTTGTCTAAATTTAATCATAACGAAAGCAACCCAAATATAAAGCCAAAATATCCCCAAGCATTTACCAAAACAACCCAAGCACGCGAGTGTCACATTCCCCGTTTATCTCCAAATTAAAATGACCCCATGAAACCGAATAAAAAGAATGAAACGCCGCCAAACATAACCACGCTCGAGGGACCAGTACGCCGGGAAACTTTCTCTCCCTCCCACGCGTACACGCGGAACGATCTCCCGAATCTCATCGTGAACTTCGTCCTCCGAAAAGAAGTTTCCCCGGTGTTTATTAGAGCCCCAGTCGCGTCAAGGATCGGTAAAACAAACGTAAACCAACCGCGCAGTCGCCCTACAATTTCTCTTGGCGTTAGAAACTGCATGAACTCTCTCACATGCCGCGTTCCGCGCCCTTGTACCTCGATAATGTGCCCAACGCATTATCGTCTTGCGCGAAATTACGTCGATATTTCACGCGACGCAGGATAAACACCCCACCGGCTGCCCAACGATCCCGTGCGCGCCGCGTACACAAAATTTCGTCGCTCTGCATAATGCAACGTTAATATTTCACGCGACACGTTGCCGCGTTTAAGAGGATTTCCGCGTGTTTCTCGCCGAAAAACGAACAAAATAGCGACATTTAGGAGTTTATTCTTGAAAATCTACGTAGCAGGTTGTACTGTTCATTTTTGAGCTAATTGATACAGTTATGGACCTACTACATGAATTTTTTATGTTTAATTTACTCTAACAACGAACGTGTTACTACGAATATTTTGATTATTATTGTATTCGTTTATTGAAGTTTAAAGTATTCTGAAAATCATATAATAGACTTGTGATGACAAAATCGTTGTATGGCAAGTCCTAAAAATTCATATTTTAGTAAAGAACTCCTTATTTTCTCGAACGTCCAGAATAGAAGAAGCCCTTAATATTAACGCAACAGCCGGAAGTCAGCGTGACAGGATATGGGAAGCGCGTTGGAAACGGCTTTCTGACTAGGCGCGATAAATTATCCACGGATAATTATCGAGTGGACGTGTCCGAAACAGGCGAATAGTATTGGTTCGTCGATTAGTCTTTCACGGGCGAAATACTCGATACGACGCGTGGTGTGTGAAATCGTTACCAACGTTGCTGCATGGTCACGTTACAGGCATCGGTTTCTCGGACAGAAACCGCTACATTACTCTGGAAATACCAGAATTTCGAGCGTACGAGTGGGAATCATTAGCGGAGAAATTAAAGATCGGTTTCAGCCTCGATTCTGAACGATTGGGATTCTTGAAATTGATAGAGCTTTTTGTTTTAAGACTTTTATGGTACAAACAATATTAACAGTTTATTGTATCTGCTAAAAAATAAGTGGAAGCTACTATATTTAAATATGTATTGAATTTTTTAATTGTATGTCCACATTATATTAATTTGTACAGCTAGAATAATAATACACGCGATTATAATAAAAGCGAGTGTACTATATGCAAGGCAAAATACGTTTTGAAAAGAGAAATAGCTAGGTAAGAGCATAATAAACGTGAGAATGTTGTGAAGGTACATTTAAATGAAAAAGTACGAAATTTAATTACTGAAAACGTATCCTCTTTCTGGCTGTAAAAGTTAACCCTTTCACTCGTGATTTTTTATTCTCGTACATGTTGAATCGTCTCGAATTTGTTAACGTTTAATTCAACTTTCTGCGTTTGGCACGTTCGTTGCTTACACGTTGTGTTAAATTTAGCACACTGTGAACAAATCATTGAAAGACCATTAAATAGAAACTTCTGAAACACGTTAATGCGGACTGATGCAATTTATGAAAGAAATTTATAAACAAAATGTAAGAGACAATGAATGATTTTAAAGAAAATATTCTATGGAATGCCGCCACTCGAAACTTTAAATTCATCAAAAACTCATCAGAATCTCCGTTGGAGCAGCTGTTAAGGCACCCTAGTTTGATAGTGAAAAACTTGTTACAGGGAGGAAGTGTAAAAAGTTGGTACAAGAGCAATTTTTTACTAAGTGGCCTAGACATGGACGGAAGAATTTTAGAGGTTGTGGTAGTCACAGACGTAGATAAGAGTGTCCACTTAAGGACTGGTGATCAACTTTGATGAGATACAGGCCAAATTAAGAAGATGGCATACTTTTTAGTACGAGTACATAGTGAATTCTTCAAATGAGACTCATTATTTCATCTATAACTAAAATTACAGAGTAACTGGATCGATAGAACCAGTCTATCTTTGAATTTATTTTTATAATTGTTTTATTTCGTGGAATTATTTTATAATTTTAAGTTTCTGTCGAAACTGACGGTATACACATGGAAGTAGAATGAATTTAATAGACACTTTTTCCTATTTTTGTGAGAACTGCATTTCTCTGGATTCTTTCGCCCTCCCCCCGGGTCACCCCGTATAAGGATGTTAATATTTATGAACGCATATTTCAGGAGAAAACTTGCTTCTGGCGACGGCTACTTTCGAAAGGCCTTGTTATATAAATTACAATTTCCAAGTAATTGGTACTTCGAAACGCTAACAATTTGCATTTTATGTACTCATTGCGACGTACCAACATTGCGATTTTTATTATTCTCGCAGTGTACACGTGAATATTTTAATGCGCCCCTCGGTTTACATTTGCTTTGCTGATATATACGAGCATACATGTCGTGATCGTTTTTAATCTTTAGGTTTTGCCCCGAAGTTCCAGTCCTTCTAAATTGCAGCACCTGGAATATTTCGCAAGAAACAAAATACATTTTTACAAAATAAAATACAATAAAATCAATTCACTTTTCGTTTAAAATAAATTTAAAAAAGGATTAAAAGTCACAAATCTTTCATTCGAGCTGCGACGTTTTTCTTCAAGCATGACGATCACGGGGACACGTAGACATCCGATAGCCAGAGGGCTCGAAGAGTCGGGTCTTTCCTGTGCTCGATTACAAGATCCCGCCCTTAGAGGGTTCTCACCCTCTTCGCCTCGGCCGTTTAACATCGGAATTAATTACGAGGCGGTAATAAGGCCAATGCAGACTTTTACGCGATACGAGGCGATCTCGCTAGGCTCTTAAGGTTTATAAGGTCATCGGCTTCTTCTCGCTCCCCTCTCGACTTGGTCTTCAATCCCCCTGGCCCCCTCTCTACCGTTTTATATCCGCGGGCACGATGTTACACGATGTTACAGGCGGCAAGTAGACGATCCCGTCGTGTAATCAGAATAATGAGCAAAGCCTAGGCTACTCCGTCTCGCGTCTCGGCGATAATTAGACGATGGATTTTCCCCGCTCGTTTTTTTGCTCGTCGAGGTGCTCTTGGCTACCGTAGACGTCTTGGATTGACTCTTGGGAAGGGACTCGAATTACTTTGACGTCGTAGCGTCGTGACATTTTTCTGGAAATGAGTTCAGATTGGAGTATCCTTCAGGGGTGGAGTACTCGATGAGCTCGGTCGCTTCGGAGAGGATCCCTTTGGTTCCGCGCGTTCACGCGTGTTTGTTTTGGAACATGTGAGAGCATATTTTGAGAGGAAGAACCAGAGGAATAACTCTGTGAGAAAGACAAGTTGCTGGAGAGCGGCTTTGTGCGAGAAGTAACAGCTTACGAGTTGGTTTGTTTGGAGTTCTTTGACGTTTGGGGGGGAAGAGGTTGAACAAAAAAGTGCATGATTTCAAAATAACAGCTATAGGAACGGTATACAGGGCTATGGGAACTATAAGAGCAATTATGTAGCTGAGGGAGTGAAGAGCACCACCCAACGTTTCGCGAATGGAGCCACTGGCGTGCTTACGAAATTCGTACATTTACTTAAAATAACCCTTTTGGAACTGTTGTTCACTACATCCAGATTTATTTTCTACAGTCCAAGAAGGTAAAAGACTCGGCTTCTCTTTTTCTAAATTCAAGTTAACACGAGCGACAAAAATCTTTCCTGCCATCATCGGATCGATCTAACGCACGACTACGTAAGAAGAATTTATAAAATCTCCCCTTGACAATAAAAAAAAAGCTGTACGCTCTCCTTCCAAGAAGAAAAGTCTCTGCAGTCCCAGTGAAAACGATCAGTTTCCCATAATAATTTACAATTGGTTTCGCGCAGAATTACTCGGAAATTCTTCGATCGTCAGCTGCCGTTTCATCGAGACGGCTGGATCCAGCACGGGGAGGAGTAAAGGGAGAGTTAGCCAGGGTAACTGGGTCCAGCGTAATTGTTCCCTTCACGATTTTAATGATCCGAAGCGAGAGAAGTCGCGATCCCTGTCGATGCATTTACCTTTTCAAGCGGAGCCGCGCGTTCGTTCATCCGGCTCGCTCGTAAACAATGAATAATTTGTTCCTGTTCGCAATGGACGAGCTTGTCCCTCCCTCCCTCCCTCGAACCCCCCTTTTGTTACCCTTCGTGTCTCGCTCGAGCACTTTCGTGCTACCAGCGCGATACACGCGGAAGCGAGAACGAGCCCTCGAAGTCGCACAATTGCCAGGATTAAATGCTCCCAGGCCATTGTCGCCGGAGCGAAACATCGTCGATGTTAATATAATTCCTACGGGGGACGCGTAATGGGTCGTTCTCGTTTGGGAAGGGAACGTCGAGTGTTTGGAAAAGTCGACGCTCGAGCGAAAATTTTCAACCTGAGAGCTTGGGGGAAAATTTTGCACGCTAACAGGGTTGACGGGGAGGAGAGGGATTGAATTTACCTTGTAGTAACGATCGTCGAGTTAGAGACGTTGACGTTGTCGCAATCGTGTCGAATTTCGCGTAGTTTGATCTCTTCGTGTGCGTTTGCACGGGAATTTAACACATTGTTGACAGACAAATTTACACAGAACCATACTTCATGTCAATAGCTACGCGGAACTTCAGTCGCGTGCCTGTAGCATATGTTACAAATAACCTGATTGCGTAACAATAGACACTTTTGTGAATCAAAATTTTTGATTTAAAGGTACACGTGCTATGAATAAGATATTGAGATCTGATAAGTACTTATAATTATGTACTAGCAAATGTATCCACATTTCTGGAATATATTAACGATGACAACTAACTTATATTACAAAACATATACCACTTATTTCACTGCCATTAAGTAAACTCTTTCTGAACACCCTCTGACTGGGACACAGTACAGAATGGATTAATAGTCAGGTGGCAAATATTGAAACTATCGATGGTTATTCGCCAGCATACCCTAGGAAGAGTAAATAACATAAAATACACTGTCACTGATAAGATATTACCAAATAAATCGTCCACTTGGATAGCTAGAGTAAATGAACCAACAACGACCGTTTCGACCCATGCATAATCCAAATGGTCAATGTTGGAGTACCTGATTATTGGCACTTCTTCCAACTTTCAGTTTATTTGCTGTGCTCTTGAAAGCATCGAGCAGTAACTGTTTCCACCGATAGTAATGATGGTTTATTGCGCCAAATTCAGCAAAATATACAGTGCGGTTCAGTAACTGTTTGCGCTTTAATTACCTTTCTCTTCCTTCTGGAGATGGCGCAGTTGAGACCAGTCTTTGTTCTATCACGGTAGAAATATTTAGAAATATTAGTATATTTAGTGTTAAACATCCTGTATATAGTAATTTCGAGATCATGCAATCAATTTTGATCACGAATAAATCCATGTACCATACACCCGTCGTAAAAATTCTAGTTATTCATAAAACCTATAATATAACCCATAACTATTCATGAAACTATAAATGTCAAAAAAATGAAGCAAAATTCAATTAAAACATGGCCATTTCTCGAAACACATGCTCCCCAATTAAAAACAGTAATGTACGCGGTCAACTGTCGTCCAGCCACGGCATCGTGGGTCACTGGTTGTGTCCCGCGGGTCATAGGTTGCCGACCACTGGCTGTATACACTGTTATCGGATAGGAACAGCAAGTTCACCGGAGCGAGGATATCCGTCACAGCGTAGGCTATCGGGGCGTTATATCTGAATTCTCACGACTCTAAAATAACCGAATAGCGTGAATCCCTCGAAATAGCCTCCCCCTCGAAGAATCTCTGCGTCAACGTCCCTTGAGGCGCGCAGTATTTCACACGCGAGCATTGAAATTCCGCGCGTTTGGGGGCTCAGATACGAGGCTAACCTTCTCTTTCGATCGTTCGATGACAGACGCGAATGCAAATTAAACGCAATAACAGAACCGTTTACGAGGGAACGGGTGTCCGATACGCCTATACCACCCGGTCGGGAAGTGCGTTCTAACAGGTTTCAAAGCGCGATCCACATTCGCGAAAGGTCGTTGCACTTGGCGGTGGTACGACAATGCTGATATTTCGCCCGGGGAACGCGCCCCGGGGAGAAAGTATTCGCAATATTTTAGCACTTAACTCCGTGAGCCACGGAGATTCCGCGACGGGCAATAAAACGCCTAACATTTCGCCGACGATATTGAAACATTCTCCATTTTACCCGTGGCGAGCAGTTTCTAAGGGAGTAATAAACGCCGGTGGCCCTGCGCCGCGGCGCTCTTATTTTTCATCCGGCACTTTACGCCAAAGTCGCTCAGTTATTCGGCCCTTTCGACTCACGTTGATGTTTGAATTTCTTGAAATAATTTCTTTTTCTACTGGTAGTGATAACAAGTTTGGACATGATTTGGGTAGACAAATTGTTTAAATAAGGGACTGAGAAAAGATTGGCTTTGTTCGTTATTAGAAGGATTTGAGTGTACTTGGTCGGTGAATAAATATATTTATTCGTTATTCGTTGGACATGGGTAGCTCGAGTTATTTTTATTTGACGAGTAACAAACCTTGTATCTTTTATTCGATATTTAAAGTAACGTCTATTTAGATAAAGGATTTCTCTAAGGCATTTTTTAAAAAAGAAAATATCTTCTACAAACAGATAAAAACTATCGTTTATTTTCTATGGAATCAAAAATTAATTAAACCAATCATCCTTTGCAGTTTTGTGCATTGAACTGTTACAAATAAATAGAACTAATATATTTCTATTTAAAAAGAATTGCATACTGTACTCGTCCTAAAATAAAACTTTCACTGAGAAAAAGCAGGGTAACCAACTGTTCTCTGTGTTAAATTTTCTGGCCATATTTGAAATGATAAATCTTGCTCGAGTGTCTATAATCACCTTGCACAACGATCGATTAGGGTCTAATCTCGTGTAGACTGGACATCGAAATAGTTAATTGCCGCAATCGCAAGCGTTACGCGTTGTTTCTCGAGCGACAGCGGTTACCCACTTGTTAAGTGGCCGGAGATTACACTGATAGACAATCGTGTTAAGGATCTCCGATTTCAAACGTCCTTTCAACTTGTATTACACGAGAGTGCCGAGTCGCTCGTTCCAGATTTACACCGCAGAAAATGCTCACGAGCGCATTTTTACGCTAAAGTGGAACGCCGTGCGACTGTTGGCTTATGCTTCAGCCAATGCTCGTTATTTGCTGACATTCTTACTCGAGCTGAGCGAACCACCAATTTCTATAATATATAGAACATCAAAAATAATTTGGTGTTTTTGGACCATTTTAGTAATTTCGGTTTCTCATAAAGTGGTATTAATTTCAATATAATTTATAATTTATGACCAATGTAAGCTTGATGTTCATTGTCTCTAACTCGATCTTTTCTTTTTGTTTCAGGTAAGTCACGAGTTTGTAATTATTTTCGAAGGAAATTGATCGTCACAGGTATTTATCGCAGTTATTCATAGTCACCACAGAAGTTGACGTTAAGTTATTTCATATTTTAGGTGCAAATACATAATTTCCTTTAATTTTCTACAACTTTTACCGTATTTCTATCACTTTTGTTTATTATTAAGTCAGCTTATAAGTTAACATGCCACTATTCACATTATAAATTCAATCGTTTCTTTATTTATTTCCTTGTTTCGCCCACTCCAAGGATAGCGCACCGCAAAATAGTGTAAATAAAAGTAGGGGCTTTGTTGCGGTAATGCCTTTGAAGATGTCTTTAATAAAAGTATTATTACATAAATAAAAGTAAAGACTTTGGAACAATCTTCAAAGACATCTTTGATCAAAATCTCACATTATAAATAAAAATAGAGCCTTTCATGACTTAAAGTCTTCTTTAATAAAAACCTCGCAAGACAGTTACGAATTGTGGCTTCGGAATACAGCTATGTTTGAAGGAGATGTCTTTAATAACAATCACATACTATGAATAAAAAGAGAGGCTTTAGAACAGTTACGTTTCCGTCAATAATATCCTTACGGTATGAATAAAAATAGAAGATTGAATACATAGAAAATAGAGAAGATGTCGTTGATAAATCTCTGGCGATACAAATAAAAATGGAAACTTTGAAAGCATGATTCACTAACCCTTCTATCTTTAACGCCACGATATAAAATAGTAGTTTTGAAACGACAAAGTAAAAGAAATCTCTGCGAATGGATAAACTATCATCCCTCGAAGGAGAAATGGCGTCGACACCGCCAGTGGACGACGCAATCCGCGTCCACGCTCTGTACCCAGCGAAGCCTTCGCAAATGGACGAAAGGAAAATGGCTACGCAGCCCCGTAGCTTCCCAGTACGGTGACATTTAGCTTGGAAAAGCCGGGTACGAATCCCTCGGACTCGATTTAGACGGTCTGGGACCCTGTTCAGCCGCCATTCATCGCGCCCATCCGAGAGGAAGCCGAGGTGTAACGAGAAAACAAGAGGCAGCCAGAACTGCCGGCGAGAGCAGAAGACTCCATGGACTCTTGTGGGGCTGTCCGCCACGGTCGAGGGCGACGAGCGGTTCGGGGTGCAAGGGGAGAATTTTAATGGGGCAGCGGGGCTGGGCTGTTCAATGGGAAAATTGTACCGGAAGTCTCCGCGGCGGCGGTACGGGCCGGTGGAGCGAACGCAGGGGTTAAAGGCCCATTAAGTGCGCCGCAATCTCGTCCTGCGTCGCGCTCGCTATCTGCGGGAGAAAGAAGGACGGCGTGAAATGCGGTGAAATGCGGTTCGAGTGTGAAATGCGAGGGGCATGGCGGGCCAACGCCGGCGCGTGAATTCGCGCGAACTTGGACCATCGCGTTAGAAAACAGGGGAATGATGCAAAATTAAGGGGGATTTTTAGAAGGATTTATAAATATAAAGACTATCTTAGTAATGACACAGTGTTAGATCAGTTTACGTTAAAGGGCTGTACCAGAATGAGGTACTGAAAAATGAAGTAGCCTCTGAACATTTTTTTATTCGCAAGCAATATGTAATTTTGTTACATGCTTGTTTGTGACAAAACAAAAATACACGTACTATACCGAATATTTGCTCAATTTGATTGAAATTTTGATAAGGATATTTAAATACAAATCTCAGTTAAATATCACCAAACCGTTTCACAAACTTTTGATAAGTAGTTGTATATTTAATATTTGGAATAATATTTATATTTATTTATATATTATTTTGTATTATATTCATGTAAATTACTACATGTAGCATCGCAAAATTTATAAGGGAAACGTGCGTCTAGGAAGCTGAGAATACAATCCTAATAAATGTGAGTTCGTAGACCTTTTGCTACCAAGCAACAACCACTTTGAGTTCCTGGGCTACTTCATAGGAAGTGTTCTCCATTGTAAGTGGCCTCCATTGTCAGCCACACACGTGTCGATGTTATTCACTGTCGCACGTGCTCGAACTCCCTGAATGATTTGTAATTCTATCGCGTACATTGTCTATGCGTTCTTGTAAGCTTACACTTGAACATCGACAATGTTTCTATATCTACTCCAAAATTATTTGATTATCTAATTCATTGTGTAACTTAAAGTAGATGCGACTCGAACATCCAAAAACACTTATTTTAACACACCTCAAAAAAAATTCAGAATGATTCTCAAACATTCATATTTTTTACTTTGTAAAATTCCAATAATTACCTAAATAATCCCCTTTTTCTCTTATCGAAAATCCCTCAACTCCGTTTAGCGAGACCCACGAAAGTTTGATGAATCGAGAAACTAGTTGGACGCAGCTAACGTCACATTTCTGAAGTTAAATGGCTCCCATATATTTTTTGTTTTCTCGTCAGAACCGGACTGCACTCGGACTTTTATGAAGTTTCATACGCGCGTTAAAAACACACATTTCAGCGAAACTGAATTTCTCCGGCGGTAAACACGACGACGCTTGGGGGCAGTGTTTGGTAAAAAGTTTAGAGTCACCGGACGTTGCCACCGTCGTCGGGTGTACAAATTAATACAATTGCAATTACGGTTTTCCATTTCCCATGTTCGTGATTTCGCGTGCTTGTTTCGTCGCGATTTCCGTCCAAGAAAAAGTGATTTTGCTCGTCGACCTTTCCAGTTTCGTCCGTCGGGATTTTCTGGTTAGGATGGTTGGCACGCGAATCGAATATATGGTTCGTTGCGAAATTACGAGAACGACGCGGAACTCGTTTAGGTCGAATCTTTAATTAAACGCCGCTGCGTGAAACAATTCTTCGAGTTTTTTTCTAGAGGGAAACGCCAGGAATAACTCTGCGTTGCTAATTTGGCCTCGAAAGTGGCCCAGTTTCATTTCGAATCGCACGATTAAGAATTATTTCAGAGAATTTTTAGTAGCTTTCCAGTCTTTCGAAATAATTTTTGTTTGATGTAAGGTGAATACCTTTCATTGTATTTGTTAATATAGAGGTTAATATTGTATAATATCATTATAAAGATAAATATATGTTTCGTAACGTGTTCGACTGGTGTAGACCACCTCGTGCAGAGGAACTGGATTTATTTCTCGCGCGAATAACCAAAAGATTCACACATTGCTCGAAAACGTGGGGATCCTTTTAGACGACCCTGAAACTAAAACTGTATCCGCCACATCAAGATGTTTGCTTGCTGTGTGCTCGCCATTCTCTCCAAATGTAGTTTAAAATTAGGACCAATCAAACGAAGAAACCATACTTCAAGAAATAAGACGTCGAATTTTTAGAATTAAAACACAGAATATATGGAATCCCCTCGGGAACAAATTATTTTATATTTTTTCAACCTAAGAGTTTTAAATACTTCCAAACGAAGTACCTATCGAACGAACCAAACGAAAATTACAACTCCCCATCCTTTCCTAATATCTAACCACTTCCAAACCAAGACACACGCCTATCAAACAAACCAAAAAAAAAATAAAAATTCCCTGCATCACCCTTTCCAAACAACTCGTCCCCTTAATCGTTGAAGATACCTGCAGAAGAAAAATTCTCCCCACTCGACCTCCGCTGAAAGCGTCTCGATTTACATAGCGAGACAAGAAGAGGGACTTTTAATATTATGCGCCGATCAGTCACCGTAAACTCACCCCGTGCTGTACCCCTCTCTCCTTCTCGTTCTCCTCTGTATTTGCCAGAGACGTCGAGCTCGTTACCAATTTTCCGCGTTATTTCACAATTCTGCAAAAATAAATTGACGATTAATTGATCGGCCAGCTGCGGAACTTTCCGGCCGAGCAGAGTGTGCGCGGGTCGACACGGGATCCGTTAGCCGTGAAATTAATTTGCCGGACGACACAAGATTTTAATTACGTTTGGTAATGATCACACGGGCCCGCGCGCTTCGAGGGGAACGTTGGGAGTAATTAAGTTCCGCCCGCGCTCTCGCCCTCTGAAAGACGCGCTCTTTTCCCCACGTGGCTCGCGGGAATTTTTCGTGCCGCGACGTTTTCCGCGTAGACGAGCGTCTTTCCCTTACGTCTATGTACACTGTCGCTGAAAAGTATCCGGACAGTTGCTTCCGTTCTATAAAACATACTTTAGCTTTAAGGTATTTAGAACGCTTATATCAATTGTAATTATTATCGTTATCTTTTTTGAGCCACCATAGCATAGTAGAATTAATATTTACGTACAAATTATATAACGAGTATGCAGAAATAAAATTCCTGCCTAGAAATACGAAATCTAATGGAACGGTCTCGATGCTTGAAAGAATCTCAAATTTCACTCTGTTTCATCTCTATGGTGCAGAACGAGTTCAGAGAGTTCTTCGATATGCATTAAGTATCTGTAAACTGTTGACGATATATTTACGTTCACTTTAGAGATATAAGAATTAGTGCAAAATTAGTGCAAGCAATATATCTAACCGCGGGGGATACACGATGAATCCCGTATTTAATTTTAGTGTCGTATTGGTAAGTTTCAATACGTAAGTTTCATACGTAAGTTTCAATTTAAAACGTTAGATATTTCGTAAGAAACTAATAAAAATCGACACTGGTCACTACTTTGGGTACTTGAAATAGTTCTCTGCAATGCTGTTACGTATTTCGCAAGTGTCCGGATACTTTCGAGCGGTTGGGAATACGTGTTCGTCGCCCTCTGCTTTTCTCACCGGCGTGTTCCACATTCATCTTGACCCTTTTCATCCCTCTGGATCCAGTTCCAGTTTCCTTGAAAGGGTGCGCCTGTCGCGCGGACCACCTCCCTCCACGTGTTCGACACATGTGCGATTGTTGGCTCTCTGTAAACACGCGAACACATGCGCGACGGAGTATAGAGCACATCGCAGGGTGCTAGAGAATTCATAGGTCGCTCGGGGATACGAGTTAATTATAAGGGGGAGGGCGAATCGAAGAAGATATTCCTGGTTGAAGAGGACATGGATCAACGCAGAGATGGGCAAAATCCTAGGCTTCGAATAAATCTGAAGTTTGCCGATGTGTTTATCTCGTTTCTTTTCTCTGGAAAATGTTCAAAAGAGGAAACTAGACAAACGTATCGGCAAACTTCAGATTTATTCGAAACCTAGGGTTTTGCCCATCACTGGATCAACGGGACTAATAAGATCCCTCAGGTGTAGCGTCTAGGCTATGAAAAAATTGTTGCTGGAGGTGGTACGGGGGGATTCGAGTATTATCTGGTCTAGAAGAGTAGGTATAGCTTGAGGAGCGCTCTTCTTTGTGGGTCGAACGGTAGGTTTGTTTTTTGTTGATGTTTTTGTTGCTTGAGATCTTTAAAATATTTCTGATAAATCACGTCGAGCATGACAGTTGTAAATTTAACAAAATTCTGTATTATGTATAGAGTATATATAGTCAGTCTCATGAGTATTCGTACTCTTTATGTCGATAGAAGAAATTTATCTAAATAGGATAATAGGTTTCATGTTTTCAAATAAATATTTCATTATAAATACATACATGAGTAATGAAACAGTTATTTAGAAACATCAAACCTATAATTTAATTTACACAAATTCTTCAGTAGACATAGAGAGTACGAATACTTGTGGGACTGACCTGTAAATAAACGTATCACGTAAATCGTGTTGAAATCGAGAAGCACTGATTCGATGTATCAACATACAAATCTGATTCTTGAAACCATAGACGATCAGTTTCACCAAAAGTCAAAGATAACCCTACCATGCTTACCACCCTTCCCTCGAACCTTTCACCGTCTCGGACATAACAACGTAAACGTTAAAAATTGCTCAGACTCGAGGAATACGATCTCTCCAACATCGCTCTCGAAAACACTTCTTTATAGCTCGTGGTCAGGATCGCTGCCTAAAGGGCGAGCAACCGGCGATCCGGCTTGCGGCGCAATCACGGGCGTTGCGTTAACACAAGCGTGATAATTATTGTTACCGTATACCGGCAGGGCTTGTTATAAGCTTCGCCAAGTGGCACACAGAGAAGGAAGGGGAGAGCCCGCTGATCTCGTAGACAATTGCGCGTAATTAACACCGGGGCAGCCTCGTCGTTGCTGGGACAAACCGTTGCGTATCGGTGGCTTGCCACCCTTCTCTCTTACTCTCTGTGCTCCACCTCCATTCTCTCTCTCTCTCTCTCTCTCTACCTCCGTATGCCTCTCTAGATGCTATCGCGGAAATTGCACTTACCGTTTCTCCGTCTGGTAATCCGATTCCCGTGGGGTGAATCCGCGAACAGCGCCGCAGCTAAGATCGGAACGCGTTTACCCTTAGCATTATGACGAGAGCCGGGGGTAGCACAGTTAGGCAATTTCGGTGAAACGCTACCTGGGACTACCGACATCCGATTGCACTCTGCTCGCGGGCCCGTGTGTTACGTGGAAGCCGAGATTCCTGCTGGAGCGTGAGAAGGAACGGGAACAGGTTCGCGTAACGTTCTGTCGAGTGGTTTCGTTGGATTGAAGGGGGGTGGGGAGCGGGGGGCTTGGGATCTCTTTTAAATAGAATGACGTTGGTTTTCTTGAGATTCTTGACAATTTTTTGTACATACACTGCGGAGCATAACTATAGCACCACCAGTCACGTAAAAATCGTAACATTATCGACGATCATTTCTCGGCTATTCTTTCTTATTAATTTTATATACCGTTAGATGAAAGCAACGTCTGTATTTATTCATTCATAAAAGAATTTTAAAAAACAATGCACATTATTTCATCGCATTTCTCAATTTTTTGTTTTATGAAATTAATCGATTTGTGCAACGAACGGCTCATTTGATCTTCATTGGTGAACATGTTCCTACAAACAGTGTCGAAAGTGTCGAAGAAATAACGAGTGTTCACTAAAATTTAGAAGAGCGAATTACCTCCTCGTAAAATTCATTCGTAAACCCTCATTTTCTAAAATTCTAGGATTTCCAAATTCTAGGATATTCCACTGTACGTATCCCAACGTCGATACTTGCGCGGACTGTGGCAGCCATAACAGATGGAACTATTTATAACCATGTAACCATAAACTGGCACAATTCTGGTACCATCAGTCACCGCTGTATGGGAAGCCCTGCCTTAGAACGTTCGGCTTTGGGAAAGACGATTCGATCGGATGGATCGACGATTGGCTAGGGGATTGGATATAGGAATTTGCGGAGCATACGTAGGTGCTGTTGCAGATTCAATCGTGTGAGATGTTTGACGACAAAGTAGGGATGGATGGGTGAGCAGTGGCGTTAGGGATGATAGCAGCCTGTGCATTGTAATCTAGTGTCGAGGAGTATCAAACATATGGGCATCGGACATGCTCGCTATCCATTCGACACTTATGATGATGCATGCTTCCTCAGACGTATCATTAACACAAATGCTGTAAATTGATCCATGTATATCGAACTGCTTCCTGAAATCAGTGATATGTTTACGATGGTCTTTTTGTGATTTTTCTGATTATCGTAACAGGGAATTAATTATGTTGATGATGATACGTAGTTCGTTTTTTCTCAGAATCATTAACACCAAAGCTATAGTTACATTGTTTAAAATTTTTTTTTTAAATCATTCAAATGTGATGTAGTTTTATTGCTGCGATTTTCGAAGACAATTTCTGTAACAAAGAACTGATTAATTCATCTTAAGTCCTGTATATTGGTCCCCAAGTTTCCAGAGTCATCGTTATTGGATTTCAAGTATCGAGTTCCATGGATTCCAAATTGCACCTATTGCGTCTTACGGCAACTGTGGACGTCAGGTCTAAAAGAGTTGAACCCTAAACTAAAAAATCGAGAAACAGTGAGAACAATCGAATAACAAATCCACCCTTCAGAGTCTCGGATAATTGAAACAAAGACTCCAAGTATTTCCGACACCGCACGGAACCCATTCCTAATGCAGACCTAGTCTCGCCAGCGGAGCAAAGTCGGCGCGCGATAAATTAATTAACCAAAAGCCGCGAAACGTTAAGTTCGGGGGCGCTTAATCGGACGCGGACTAGTCAGTTTAACAGACAATCGGGCGTAATTAACACCATGCCGCTGCGTCGTTGGGAAACAACCCAGTGCGAGGCGTATCGGTATCTCGGGTGCTCGTGTGCCCTCCCTCGTGTTGGAGATACAATCACGGAAATTGCTCTTACCGTCTCGCCGACTGTTAATCCGATTCTCGTGTAGCGTTCCACCAGCCGCGGTCCTGGCGACTAAGTCCAGATGACTGATTCAAGATAAGGAATAGATGACCGGATCGAGATAAGGGAACATGATGCAGCCCCTGCTACCACCAGAACGGTGTTCCACCAGCGGTACTGACTTTCAGGAAACGCCTCGCTCGGAACTGTGGAAAGTTCACATTTTTATGTACTATCCCGTTTGCCGAAACACACACGACGCCTGTATCGCAATCTCGCGTGCTGAAAGGCGGAATACAGAGTTACGTGGCACGCGGAGTCTGTTGGTCTTGGGTAAAAAGTGCGCTGACTGGGCACGCTTCGATTGTTACCGTTTCGATAGTGCTGACGCGAGGATCGTTGGGAATAACTGAGGGGAGCAGCTCTGATGCAAAGTTTTTCGGAGATGGATTCTTTTTTTTATTGCATTGCTTGACGGTGCAATTCTTTGGTGCCCGATTGTTTTTGTTTGAAAAGCTGTTGAAAGCATTTTTCTTTTTATTCGTATGAGTTTAGAATTTTAGGATTCGATTTGGAACTTGTGAAAGTCGATGCTAGTAATATGGAATGTGTAAAATTTATTTGCGATAAGTTGGAACTCGTGGCAGGCTCGATGGTGACAATTTGGGGCTCGATGGTGACAATTTGGGACTCGTGAAATTCGATAGTAGCAGTTATAAATACGTGAAATAGGATAGTGGCACTTTGGAACTTGGAAAACACAATAGGAACAATCGAGGAGTTGTAGGACCCGATAGTGACAGTTTGGGACTCTTGAAACTCGATCCTGACGACTGAGAACACGTGAAATTCGATAGGGACGACTTGGAACCTGACACCATAGAGTACGTAACGTGATACCAAGTTGCTTCCGGTCTTGCGAGGTTCAATAATGAATATTCTGGAAACATGGGGGCCAATACAGACGACTTAAGATTCGTGGGATTCCACATGGACGATTATGGAGTAGTGAAATCCGCTAGTAACTCGATGAGACTCGTGGAACTCATTACACATATAGAAGCCTCGAGTTAGTAGATCAAAAGACTGGAGACCACAGAAATTGATACTAACTATTCCAAGTTTACGGAAAATCAAGAATTCAAGTAGACTCACGTGTCATGGAGAATTTTTGAACCTATCGCAGACCATCGACTTCCAGAAACCCCTAATGGGACCTCAAGAATGTCTCATTCGCATTTAATGCATTTCAGGATCGTCAGCATTGACTGCTACAGATTGGAAGTTGTTAGCATCGAGTTTTACGAGTTTGGAGTCATTAGTACGCAGACCCACGTATCGGGACTTATCTATATCTGGAGCCGAACAACTCCGCAGGCGACGATATTGAACTACACACGAGCCTGGGCAGTAGTTGGTATCAGGTTCCACGAGTTCGAAGTCGTCCATACCGACCTCCGCGAGTTCCCAGTTGTCTACATCGGACTCAACGAGTTCGAAGACATCTACATCAGTCCCCACAACTAGAAAGCTATCGGTACTAATTGAAAAGTCTTGTCTTTCGCTCGCTATCCTCTTCGTAAGCTATACGACTAAAACGCAAAACGAATAGATCGCTGGTAAATCGGCATTCGAGTTAATGCACAGTAACTTTAGGAACCCTTGTCGGTTATTAAAGGTAAGTATTAATTAAGAGAGTAATGGCAGTGTGAGCACTTATACACAGTCGGTCCCATAAGTATTCATACTTTCTATGCCTATCGAAGAAAGTCTAAACTTGATGATAGGTTTGATGTTTTCAAATAAATGTTTCATTATGAATATGTACAAGAATAAATTTTTACAGCTATATACAACGTAATAGTACGTATCGCAATACATTATAATACAGCAGAATAAAGTATAATCCAGAATATTCTAGCAAAATAAAGCTTGTAAAAAATAAACTTTATATGTGTGTATATTTATAATGAAAATATTTATTTGAATACATCAAACCTATCATTTATTTCAGACAAATTCCTTTAATAGACATAGAGAGTACGAATATTTATTGAACCGAGTGTGTATATGGAACACAGTTGAGCGTTGGAAAACACATCCTAATATATTAAATAATAAGTTTAGAATGTGAAGTAAGAATGTGCAATATCCAGAGTGCTTAACACTAGAACTACTACAACATGATATTAATACACGATTCTTAATAAAACGTAATGCCATTTATCAAATAAAATTAGAAGAGTTAGAAACAGCGTGCGTGACCTTCGTGACAAGAATGTATCGGAGCGTAATCAATTTTAACACCCATTTATTGCATCCAAGGGACGATATTAACATCGCCAGATTGACGGCGTCGTGATGGCGTCAGCGTTGGACATTAAAGGAGGAAACGATCCTCGTAACGCTGATATTGCGGCTGGAATAGTGTCCTTCGGTGTTCCTGTCTTAAAACTGCCACTCGAGAAAATTAATTCCATGCAAATCGAATTATGTATCTTGAATATCAGAGAAAATTGATTTCGCGTGCAACGCATACCTAACCTCTTTAAATTAATAGTAACAATCTCCCGCGCTCGAAGGGTAAGGTTAAATATTGGCAAAATTTATTCCACGCGAATAGGGTTGCCCTAATCATCGAAGAAAATATGCGTCGCGTTCGACGGAATGTACCTGGTCGTTTTAAATTTCAAATTTTTCCCCTCGACAGGCTTCGGGGAAATTTCGAATCGCGAATTCGAAACTGTCGGTATCGTTGACATCGTGACAGAATATTTCCGCGAAGCTGGTGCACACGGAATTGCTAGATTCTTTCCGTCAACTGTGTCGTATGGAGCTTCGACGCTTAATCCTTGCCCCGCTGTTCCAGCAGGATATCGAACGTGGAGTCGAGATTCCAACGTCTCCGCGTCGGTTTATTCGCGAAGCTAATTTCGTATTCGATAATCGACTTACTTTTCCCCGGGGGAATCTTATTCCGGGCGTCAAACAGTAAATCCAATTAAAGATACCGGCTAACGCTCGTGTCGGTTCCGAGGTCGAGGATTTTTATTTTGACGACGAAATATCGCGGTCCTCGACTATCTATAGGGCGATAAATAAAAATTAAAGCAGTGTCCGTGCGCTGGCTGGCCGTAATCTCGTCCTAGCATATTATCCGGAGACAGTGGAATCTATGGAAATGAATGTATTTTCGTCATTGGCAGTGTTTATTATTGTGAAAGCATTTTTCAATATTTTTAATGTTTTCTTCTGTGGGTAAGTGTACAGGGTTGATGCTTGTTATATTCAAAATGTAATGTGTTCAAAAAGTAAGGATTAATAATCTAATCTTACTTTACACTTTACACTTTACAAGTTCGCAATAAAAGTTAACAATATTAACAAAATATAGAAAAATACGTCACTTATTTGTATGTTGAATATATAAAGTAAGGTATTGTTACATAATAAAATATTCTGTATGTTTCTTTTAAATATGACAAGCAATATATAAAATACACAAATCATACAAATCAAATTCTTCGTGCTAGTTTGTTGTATTAATATTTCTTTTGAATGTGACAAACAGTGTACACAAAATATATTATGTATAATATTATAGATAAAATGCTTTACTTTATACAAAATAAGCAATGGTGGTTAAGGCTATTTGTACTATAAAAATTCCTTATAAAACTTCATTAGGACGCGATTAGAACAGAATGTTCCCTACTTTTATAAATTACAAACATCCTCCATAATCTTTCCATTATTTTCTTCGAAATTTACAGTGTGGTGTAAGTTAAGAAATAAAAATTGATAGAGAACGATAGATACGTCAGCGCGTCACTTTGCATGTCCTTTGAACGCCTTCCATTTTTCAGCGTAGAGTGCACGTTTCAGTCATAAATATTTGCGAGAAATATCGAGTGGCGAAGATATCATCGGCGCGGCGATGCTACGATCGCGCGAAGGCCCTTTCGGGGAAACATATTCTAAACGAATCCACGTTTTAAGAGCATCTGTCGGTACAATGGAATTTCACGCAAGAGCAGACGAGAATATTTCGTCTCTCAGTTGGGTAAAAAGCACACCGTCGTACCCGGCAGACATCCATTTGGCGAGCAACGAAATATTTTTATCAATCCGTGCGTGTCTCCGCTTGGGCTGGGACTATTTATCGAATTTTTCCGTGTTCCAGTCCTCGAACGGCTCAGTGATTCGTATCCTGGGCGAATATAATTCACTGGACGAACATCGAAGTATTATACTATTCAATTTTTGTGTTATTTTGCAGGAAATTACTTTAAATTAAAAATATGTAATTGTTATGGGATCTCCACTTTTCCGATAGTAATATGACGCCATCAATGGAAATATAATAAATTGAATTTTAAATCGAAGCTCATAGTGTATGTATTGAATACACTGCGGATGTTCATGCATTTGTGGCAAATAAAAATATGTTTCAATCTATGATAATGTGTACAAATGGGAAAACATATGTTGATATTCATAGATAGAATTCATCATTAGAAGATAACGCTCATCTAAACATATTAGAAGATATTATAATATTGATCTAAACATGTTCTACTGTTCAGAAGATAACACATACTTGCATCGAAGTTTAAAATCTTTTTCTGTGTCTATGAACATATGAATTTGAATAAACATACGCAGTGTAGCAAGAAATAAGAAAGTTGAATTTTTAGAATCTCTCAAAAATCAAAAAATCCCTTGCGCATTCTTACGATATAAAACTAGTAACCTCAACCTCAAACGAAGCGTTGTTTCCAAACCCAACCTCAAATTATTCTACAAAAGTGTCGAATGAACCAAAAAAGAGTAGAGTTCTGTCTATTTTACTCGTTACGTACGCCTATAAGATACATTACAACCCGTACTGCGTAATCTAGCTTTCGTTTTTCGTAATTGGCGCTTCCTGAAAAGAAACGCAAGAATGCCACTTTCGCGCGGCTTCCGGCGAGCGCCACGGGTTCAACGACCCTCGCGCCACGGACTGGCGATTAAAAATAAAAATTTGGACGGTCCTCGTGGCCGTTCGGTTGAAAATAAACGTCGTTTTTATCCGAGAAATCGATAGAACTCGGGTCAGAATCACTGCGAAGACGCCTAAGGTGAAGGTCTAGGTTCTTCGTTCGGGCTACGAGGCCAGATTTATAATAGATGCACATGGCGTATTGCCAACGGCGAGGCGCCACAATATTGCCGCTTAGTCACCTCGGTCGGGGCCTCCTCTTTGTCCTCCTGCCTCCGCGACGCAATAAATAACAGAAACGACCGCAAGAAAAACTGAATATTTATGAGAGAATTCGGCGGTAGTCTCGGTTGCGCGCTTCTTTTTCAATTGTCCGTTGCGATTCGTTTCATTTCGGTTACCCTTGATGCCAAAGTGTCGCTTTGACGTTGTGACAACTTGATGGGTTTATTTACTCTGCCGTTAAAACACCACTTTGGGATCGAAGAGCCCTTTGCAGGTTTTACGAGTGTTTGTTGTATTGGGATTTTTTAATTGGATGTGACGAATGATTCATGTTTCACCACAGGTGTATGTGTTTGAATCCTATTTATTGAAGATGGTTCTTCGTTAATTTTTCATTATATTTTATGAAGAAACTAGCAGATGCAAGAATATCTGTGGTTTTGCTTTAATCGTGGATTAACAAGGTGTTAGTTTAAAAATATTACATTATACGCTGTTGGAGTAGACAGGATTGGAATTCTAAAATAATGTAGCGAATAATCAATGATTAATAATTCACTGCTGGTGCTTCCTTGAAATAATCTCCGAAGAACTTTCTCTGTTAGGAACGTGTGACAGGAACAATGCAACAATGATTCTCTCGGAGCTTGTCACGCATAATAAATGATATCTTACGTCATTCTTCGACGTGGCGTTAGGGACTCGACAGTGCCGCGTCATAGAATAGAGAATGAGAAAATAGATACATAGGTCCGTAAAAAATACTGTAAGGTAGACACCGTAGATAGGAGAGACTCTAACGAGGTGTAGGAGAGATATCAAAGTTCTTGTGTTGTGCTTAATTATTTTTCTATTATTCATCTCCTATTTATTTTTACTTTTTTATTTTAATACCAGAACGTTAATCCACGATGCACTATTAATCATTTTGTAACGTGCTACTGGTAATACTAGAAATTCCATGTCAAGAGTGCAAAGGCTTGATGATGTCAAAGGAACTAAAAATTCAATTAAAATAAAAGGATCCCCGTAGCGGGGTTAAAAAATAAAAATACCCTACTTACAAATACAAAAATCTCGCCATTCCTAACGATGGTCCAGCTCTGTCCGCCATCCAGCCAAAAAAATATCAAGCACTGCCATCCCCCCGGTCGTTAAAAGTTTGTCGCAACGATGCTTCCTGCGGAATCCCTCCAAGAAAATTGCGCGACGCTCTGCTAATTACCGAATGGACCATGCAGCAGCAAACGGAGTATCGGACGGCGCCAGACAATTAGCTTAGTGAATTCCGCGAAGAAGTTCCGCAGGACACGGGGGACGCAGACGGAGGGGGTGGCTTGGAACAGGGAGTGAAAGAGAGAAAGGGAGTTGAAGCGAAAGCACGGCCGAGTTAACTTTAATTGCCCGGTTGGCTACATAATAAATGACATTGCAGACGGCCAACGCCGAGGAAAAATTGTTTCTTCCTCTGCCCCTCCCCGCCGCCCCCTCCTGTGCCGACTTCTGGCCGCGCTTTCGGTCTGACGTGAACGACCTGTTTTGTCGAAGCTATTTCGTACGCCAGCTTCGGGAAAACGGGACGTATTGATAGCTCTGTAATCTTATTCCCCGACACACATTCATCTCGACTGGCGTCACTTTCGACCATGGTGCGATACTTCCCGTCGGGATTTATCACTGGAATTAAATCTCTCCTTGTCCGTTGCGAACAACATCAGCCCTCGATTGGTTCACCATGCAGTTTCGCATTTTATTTGTGTGTATGTGTCTTGTGTTTCGATAGGTTCGAGGCTCGTCGCGTTCTTTGCGAGTAAATGAATTCACCAGGGATTTAATTAACGTGGGACGAATGGGGTACACGCTCCGACAGAAGTGTATGGGTGGCGGGGGGGGGGGGGGGGGCCTCGGGGGAGCAAGCAGGTGATCGCGACGGAAGTATTGTTTTTTCTATTTGTTTCAGTGGAAAGTTTAACTTGTTGGTTCATTTTTTCAAAGACCTTAAATCATGCAGGCCTCTACTTCACTTTTTTCTATAATGTTCTAGTATGTTTTACAAAACATATTTATACACTCTTTTCTCCTTAAACTTAAACTCTATAAAACAAAAAGTTGAGAAACGCGACGAAGTAATGTACATTGTTCTTTGAAATTCCCTTTATAATATAAATTCAAATAAATATTGTAGAACGCATAAATACAGATGTAGCTTTCATCTAACGGCATATAAAATTAATAAGAAAGAATAGCAAAAAAATAATCGTCAATAGCGTTACAATTTTTACGTGACTGATGGAATTAATCGGTGTGTGCAGTGAACGGCTGATATTATATTCTTATCACTTTATTTTCTTTTTCTTTTTCTTTCTCCTTTCGCTCTATTCCGTGGCACCCCCTGCTAGAGATACCAGTAGTTCTTGTATTCTTCGACAAAACTCCTCCAGTACTCGGTGAAATTTTACTCGAGATGTTGGATACCAGCTTAGATCCGAGAACTTGTATTTGCTTCGTGCTACATCTCGGTCAGTCGCCGAGATGGCTTCACTGCAAGAACGCAGATTGGAAGTACAGCGCGGTGTTGTGCGATGTTCAAGTGTCTAGAGTGCCAGGGAGGACGAAGTTTACAGAAGGACGGGTATTCGATAAGGAATGTCTGCAAAAAGAATTGCACAAAGACAAGAATGAGTTAGCAGATGTTCCATCGCTCAGGGCTACCGGTGCAGTTCGGATCTCGCGGGCAAATAAAAGAATGTTTTACAGTAGCGAACTGCGGAACGGGTGTCTTATCGTCGAGAGCGCCCTTGCGCAGATATTAACGACTCACTTTGTCGGTAATAAATTAAAATTCAAGCTTCTTCTGGTCTATCGTGCCTGTAAATATTGCTACGACATTGACGAGCTATATTAAATAAAAATGAATTATAAACGTTCATTCACAATTTTTTAGTTTTATTTGTGTGTAGCATTTTTTTTATTCTAATATGGGTTTTGTCTGGAAAAGTATGATCAATCTCGTAGAATTTAATGTCTGCTTCGCTAATAGATTAATTATGAAATAAATTTCATTCCACTTTATACACAATTTAATTGGAAAAGAATTTCGTTGAAATTCTCAATCTTTTATTTAAAAACAAAACGTGTCGTACCTCGCTATGGCCTTTGCTTAAACAATATGTCCGATGTAATGACTGTAATCTCATAGATTCCAAGCCCAATTCCAAAACTCAAAACGTGTATAACAAATAACCTTGGTATTGTTACAGAGAAATACTAGCCCTTATTATTTTACTCTCGCAAGCTTCTGTGCTCGGCACAATAGAAAGATTCTTCCTCTTCGGATTCGCTTATGGTTTGCACCAATTTCTCGCGTTCAATCTGAAGATTCTCTCCGGGACGAGGAACTGTTACAATCGAATTACCGCTGTTTTTGCTCGTTCCTCCACTGGATGCGTGCAACCATTCTCTTGCGTATACTCAAAGAAATCCTGCACGTAACGAGATACCGGTCACGATAAGTTTTTCGCGTGACACCAGAGAAGAACGTCCTGAAACAAAACGTTAGTTCGTCCCGGCGCTGAACCGTGGCCAGGGGTTGCAATTAGGACGTCGCTAAACATACCACTAATTAAGTTTATTGACACCTGCGGTTGGAACGGTGTCAGGGAAGAACGGTACGAGGAGTGTCGTAACGGGACCACCGAATGGGAATAAACAATTACGGCTTCTGACTTGGCTCGGGAACCGTTCTGTGAATTTAACTGTACTAGTCGAAGCTTCAAACGCCCCTTTTTTTATGTATTGCATCTATCTACATAAGTATTTCATTCGGAATTATTTTGGAAAAAATGAGAAATTCATTCGGCGTGTTCTATAGCATCAGTGGAAATGATGAAATGAATAAATTAAATGATTTAAGGGAGTCTTATTAAAAATTTAAGTAATTAGGAAGTTTGTAATGCTATCCAACGAAGGAGAATAAATTTATTATTAAATGGTATTAAGCAGTCCTAAAAGCATCATCGTTTAAATTGAATAAACATTTACAAAACCTGAATATAATTCATTTTTCGTTACTTCAATCTCTTTCTTATTCGCCATTAGACTACATACACTATAATTGCTGTACAGGTATAATATAATACAATAATTAAATTGTTTTGTCATGAATAAATTCTTTCTACATATGATATAATTGGATAACTTTCAAAATCATACTTAATAGGAAGTACTAGTTATTTTCAACTTCGTATGGTGAGAGTCTGAAGAACGTTCATTTCTAGGAGCCCTTTAAAGAGTAACTTGCCCCTAAATCATCCCGCGAACCTTCCAAGCGTGAGTAACTCCGAAGAAAAGCGTAATATTGTTTCACTCTCCGGCTCTCTTGAACCACTATCGGCGCGCAGTCAGCCAGCTTCCCTACTTCCGTGTCGTCGACAACTCGAACTTTCTTTCGGCATCGGCTTCTCTTTCGGCGCCTTTTTCTTCCGCTTTCCGCTTTAAGAACGCGCTCGCGCTGGATGCCCGAACAAGCGCCGCTTAAAAGTACTTTCACAGCGGGACGACTAATTAGAGCGATTTAACGTCCGTCGTCGGCGTTTATTTGGAATGCAAATGCAGACTCCACCGACCCTTTTCCACTGTTCGTTCCCGGTTTCCTTCGTTCTCTCCTCGTTGCTCTTTCCGCGCCGAACCTTTTTTTCGCTCCTCGCTTTCCCTGCTTTTCCTTCGGCTGAAACAGTGCTCCTCAAACTTCCTCCCTCCATCGACTTTCCACGATAAAAAAAAAAACACATTGTTGACGCTTCTGGAATTATATTATTACTCTTGTACCGTGGCATGTTTCTCACGTGCACTTTGCTGTGCTTGCTTTCAACAACTGTAATAAATCTATTTGAGTCCAATAATTTTCTTTCATCTTCAATTTTGAATGAAACAATTTTGATACGAAAATAATTGAATGAAGTGAAACTTAAAGCATTGATTTCTTTTTAATATTTTAAATTATATTACAGTAATAAGAATTTAATTTGAATTTCTACTCTCAGTGGTGCTCGAAAATTGGTCCCTCGTTGAGGAGGACCATGGGACGATGAAGCTTGAGAAACACTGATCTAGATTTCGACCTCTCCATTCTCCTAGCTTCGTTCTCTTCGTCTCTGTTCGTTCTGTCTATTGTTTTCACCTTCTTCTGTTCCTTGCTCTTATTTTCCAACAGTCCTCCTTGTTCTTCTTTTCTCCCTCCTCCCCTCCGTCTCCACTTAATATGCATTACTTAAAAAATTTTTTTGCGCCTCCTTAACCCAAGAACGCAAATTCTTTACTATCAGGGACTGGCGTTCGCAATTCTTTAATACGATTATTAGACCGTGCAGAGGTTAACGCTCTGTGGCTCTTCAATATTATATAGTCTGGGTAAAATCTCGCTAGATCGCTGAAATGTCACACTGTGCGTCCTCTTCTTTATTTGCTGTTCTTTTCAAGCTGTGTAACGGGACATATTTATTCTGTTACTAATCACCTATTTCATCACCTCGCAGCATTTTTCACCATATAACGGGAAATGAATTTCGGCTGTTCGAAAATAAAATGATTTTCAATCTTAAAAATATAATCATGTGTACATAATTCAACAGTCTCCTTGATTGCACAAGTTTCTCTACGATAAGTGGACAGTAACGTGATCCGGGATCGGATATCTCGATGAGACAATGCTAATGCAACGATCAAACTTGTTTTATTATTACCGCTTTTGTTGTAAAACTGTTACCATCATATTCCTGACATTTTTCTGATTAAAATGAGACCAAACACGACGTAATTCGCAACATATTTACTACATATTGTCTCACCGAAATAATCGGTGAGCGGTGTTGGTCGCCATTTTCGCATATCGCTCCGTCCTCTTCTTCGTTCGCTGTCCTTCTCTACACTCGAAGTTTGTTGGCAAAACATTAGAAGTTACAGAAGGAGGCATGCAAAATCGGGACCCAAAATATTGACACTCGAGGTGTTTATGTGTTTACACTTGACACGTGTCGAGCGTCGAACGTAGGAAAGGACAGATAGTGGAAAGAGAGAGAGAGATCCGAGAAAAAAAAAACACTCGACAGAAGCGTAACAATCGGTTCGGATCATATTACACCGGTGGTCGGGGCTACTCGGGCGAAACTACGGGCAAAAGAAATAAGAATGGCCTGGAAGCAGGGGGGTGGGTATCTGAGAGACATACAGACTGTCCTAGCCTAAGTGATACGGAGCTCTAACTCCAAAACTATCGGCCGAATGCAAAATTTCAAATATGGAAATTGCATGGTAAAATGAGGCTCATGTTTCAGCGAGAAGGAATTTTTGTTAATTTTGTTATTTAATGAGATATGATGGTCAAGTTTCGTTTTGCAAATGGAATATATACATATATATATGTATATATTAATATATATATATATATATATTTTTTTTTTATACCATGCGATAGTACTTTTCAAGACGAATTTATTAAGCTTTAATGTATTCACACGATTTTTATTAGTTTTCAAGCTATAACGCTTCAAAGTTTGCTAATTTTCAAGGAAAAATCTCAGCGGTCCCATTGATGCAGTAAGGCACCATGCGGTTCTTGAAATCGATACAGTGGGTCTCGTTTGGGATTCTAGGCCCAACGAAGGAAGCTTCATGAATTCGTCTTGAAAAGTACTATCGCATGGTATAGACAAAAATATATACTTCCATTTGAAAAACGAAACTTGACCATCATATCACGTTAAATAACAATGTTAACAAAAATTCCTTCGCGCTGAAACATGAGCCCCATGTTACCATGGAATTTCCATAATTGAAATTTTGCATTCGGCCGATAGTTTTGGAGTTAGAGCTCTGTATCACTTAGGCTGGGACACCCTGTATAGCACTGTTAAGAACTGTTTACCCCGAAAATTGTGCCTCGACCACCATCCGAGTCTATCGATGCATTTTTGCCAGTTCACCCTCTTTCAGATTCCACGTATCCAGACACGTTTCTTCGCCCGGCCAACCAGCCGAAAACACTTTATTTTATCGTGAATTAAAAGCCCAATACCCACCCTATCGCAAATAAAATCTAAAAGGACCGTACAAATGCGTCCCGTGCAGCCGCAATGGGTTTCTACCCAACCGCAGCTCCTCGTCCCGCGGTTTCAACCCCCGTTTTCTGTGTCGAGGTTCGACCGCGAAAAGGCGCCGGCTTAACCAGGGAAACGAGAAACGCTCGACGGAAGGTTGGAACGTCTGAATGGAAGGTAATCGAATGAATGGAAAGACCGACTGGATGCTTTCGGATCGTCAAACCGAGCTGAAAGGGATGTTAGGTGTTGTTTAAGGATTATTGTTGCGCCCTCCGTTTTCGTCCTCCGAGCTTACGAATCCACTTCGCCGTTTCAGCGTTAAATGTAATTTATCGGAGTGGAAAAAAGGCGCGAAATCTCGATAGCTGCTGTAACCGTCCCCCTTTGTCGCGTTACACGTTGAAGGAAAAATTACAGATCCTTCGATTGGTGAGGGAAACTCATTAACCCCTAGGATTTTTTAACGCTAAAACTACCTATGTAAGAGCGACCTATTCAAAATAGCACAGTATGTTTAAAACTATGGGGCTAGATGAATTTATGAATATAATTTGTTCTGTGTCTTAATGATTAGCACTAAAAATTGCGACAGACATTGGTCATAATAACCAGTTTGGTAGTTCTAATATTAAATAAATTGTGTTTAAGAAGTTAACATTCGAGTCTACTGGCATTGGATCTTCTCCGACCCACAAGTTTTGGAGCCATGTGCTTAATTTTTGAGTGCAAAACCGTTCTAGAATTTTTTTAACAAATACTGACTATGTTAATACATCTCCCAAACATCCTTAAATTAATTACCCTTTCGGTAACATTAATGCAATAAATGATATCAAAGTATTATCCAGTAGAGCTCTATAGGATGAAGTTTGTTAGATTTACGTTTGCACTTAAATTTCAATTTTCTAGTTGTATATTTATTACGCGTAATTACTATTACCATAACAGTCTCTATATCAGGCTACTATGGACCTTTGTATCGATGTATTTCCTTATACATCTCGAAGCTATTCAGTTTGTGTATACATACGTCAGTTCTCCAACACGTGGCGTGATTGGGAGCGTTTACTGAATTAAACTCCCTATTCATTAGCTCGTTGTATACTATCCAAATTGTGTTTAAACAGCACTTAGAAAGTTCGATTTGCGCGAATGACCCTAATTAAAACTTTGGCAACTTTCGCACCGCGTGAACCGACAAAGAGAGCACTTGGTGCGCCGAATTATTGCGCTCCATTAACATAAGTGCTAGAAATTTCCTAACACGGCAATATTTATGTTATCTAAATATTATATGTATTCATATTTGAAATAATTATTTTAGAGACTTTTATACAGTAAACCTGAATAAAATTTTCAGGTTTCGATTTTCCTCATTCTGAAATATTCTATAATGCAGCTTGTCGAGCTTATAATTATGTTAAATACACTGTTAAGAAATTTTTAATTTTACGTCATTTAATATCGTGTCTAGAATTACTAAAATTATTGTGCATACTCCAAGTTTATACATTTTCGTTTCCATAGTCGTTGGATTTTTTTAGTCAGGCGATAAAGCTTCTTCGTTGACGTGTCGATTTTTATTTATCGTAATGAAGCCAAGAGATCTTTTCGCGAAATACGAAATACTTGACCGCAATTTATGCTGAACTTTAATGGAGGACGATTATTCACAGTTGACCCTGCGTATGGGCGTGCGAAACCTAGTAAACCATAAATGTGGTTTTCGTGACCATAAACTTCTGCCCCGACAATTACGCTTGTAACTTTCTTTTCGACCCACAAGCGCGGCGTCGTTCGTCGGGGAACACTATTTCCAGACTTAACTGCGGAAACAACCCGAGTTGAATGGGTTCATTGTCTTTGTCGAAATATCTCTTCCCTTTGACCGAACAGTCGCTCGTTCGTAATGAACGTAATTAACCAAAAAGAATTATTACGCGATATGTCATAATTTTGTCTGTGGGACGATTTTTGCTGGAAATCCTGATTTAAAAAATTACATCTTATAAAGAATGTCGAGACGAAAAATACATGGCGTGCGTGCATAATGAAACTGAAACGATGCTCAAATTTAATTATCAAGTTTCCCCTGCAAGAAACAATGGCATTCATGCGCGCGCAATACTTAGCGCGCAGAAGAAAAATGCAAATCAATGGAAAGGTTTCAACAATGTTTTAAATATTGTTTCTAATTGCGCACAATGATATACGTTGCCCCGAATTAACACGACGAGTGAGAATACTCGTTCTTCAACAGAACAGAAGAAAAAGTTGAACGTTTTAACGAGGTCTAAAGCGACCTTTTTTCTCGCAGGCTCGACGGTGCACCTACAGCCGTGCAGTCGCACCCTCTTTTTTAAACAAAGCTACGCGGCGTTATCCATTCCTTTTTTTATCTTTCGCAAATTAATTCTCATAGTTTCACGTAATTTACGAAATGTACACACAGCGAGGGGCCGAAATTAAGAGACAATTTCTCAGCGAGTGGACGCCGAGGAATGAGTTATCGCGCGTGTTACGTTGAAGCTGTTTAACGACGCAGAAAAATCGCATTACTGGAGCACAATTTTTTATAAATTCACAAGAAAGTTCACTTTTAAAAAGTAACATTCCCCTGTGAATTTAGATGAAATTATCTATCGAGGACTGACGTACTGGGTTGAGACGTTTCTGAACTTTCAATAAATAGTTTATACGATGAATTTTCGTTGGGTTATTTTAAAGAATTTGGAAATATTTTAGTGGCTATGAATTATTGCGATCTGGATATTCTGATTACTATTTTCATACGATACTGTTTTATATTTATTATAGATATTTGTTTATCCGAGAAATCAAGTACTTCATTTCATCCATTTGATGCGTAACAACGTTTTGATACTAGAATCTCTATTACGGTCATGTTCGATACAATCTACTCTAAAAGAAACAATAGAGTTTACAAAAACAGAGTGTCCAGACGTTATTACAAATCAAGTAGATCAAATAAAATTATAAGCCGACTGTCAAAAAAAAATTATTTAAAGGACATGCATCAAGCAATATCGCAAGAAAATTCGTATTTAAAATATCGAATATATTAGATGATCTCGACCAGATGGACGAAAGTAAAATAAAATTGGATCGTTTGCGTTTGTTTGCAGAAAATATGTGTCTTCCAAAAGTTGCTCGAGGATTTATCGTCGCGGATGGCCGCGGCCGAGGCGACCCAGAGCGGCTGGCAAAATCCAAGCGACGCGAACGAGGCGACGGAATTGCTGGAGCAATTGCAGAAATTCGGCGAACGGCTGGTGCCCATTCAAAGGAACATCGAGGATGCGAACGATCAAGCGAGCGTCTTCGCCTCGAGCAGCGTCATCGTTTCTCATGCTTTGCTGGCGAAACTCGAAGATCTCAACACCAGGTACGATCCATTGAACTTCTGCTTTGCCGTTTCGCCACGTGCGAACCGGAGATTTCCGGCAGATAAAATTAGATCACTGCTTATTCGATGAAATTCAGTTTACTAACGAATAAGATAGCTAGAATGAGTAGAATTGGATTAAATTCTGCCAGGCAAATCTTGCTAATGAATAGTTGATACTCGCATGAAAAGAATTAAAAAAAGAAAAAAGAAACGACGATGATGGGTGAATCTGTTGCATATAACTGGGTTGAAATTATTTCATACATCAAGGGACTTACTTCATTTCACCTTTGCAGTTAGACTTGCGAACAGCACATTCTAAAATACCTGTTGAAAAAAAGGAAGCCTCAATCTAGCCACTAGGAATTGAACTTTGGGACAAGTTAGAAATCCCCGTCACCGAAGATACTTCTCTCCTATTTTCTTATTTACGTTCTACCCCGGGGATATATCCCGTCCCCGAGAGCGCACTTATCGACGTCGGAGCGCTTATTTCCCGGTTTTCCTAGCTAGGTCCGCGCTAGAAGTCGCGAGACGTTAACTTTTTCACGTGTTTTCGCAGGTGGAAGGTGCTGCAAGTGGCGGTTGACGAGCGTTACAAGTTGCTAAGCGGATTTGGAAAGGATGGCAGCACTCCGGGTAGCCAGGCTTTTCTCGCGAGTAGCGTGGAACCACCATGGGAGAGAGCCCTCACACCCGCCAAAGTGCCTTACTATATCAAGTAATCGATCTTCCTTGCTACCCAGCCAGTCGCCTTAAATTTACGACCGAATTGCGTCCCCAATCCCGACCCCTGTGCGATCTTAACGCAAGCAAACGAATAATTGATGGAACGGTTGTGATCTGAGACAACAAGAAGTTCTCACGGATTCGCAAGTAGCCTGGATTTAACGTCCTGGAGCGAGTACTTAGTCGGACGAACGAAACGATAGAAACTCCAAATTAGGTTGAAAGGGGACTTTAAAGAGTCAGCCTTGGGCTGATGGAAGGAAATGGTTATTGTACAGAGAGGATTATGTCACCTTCTACTCAAACTGACTTTAAGACCTTACATTTTTGTTATCGTTAAAATTCTAAATTCAATTGAGAAGAGACTCGATGGAGAGATTCAAACCTCTGCAGAGTAAATCATGCATCTTTGTTATCTCTGTATATTAGTGACAGGATTCAACTGACTGAAAGACTCTATATATATCAAAATTATATATTTATTGAATTTTTGAACAAAATGGTACCTATGTAATACGATAAATGTATATTAAAATTCAAATGTGCCTTTCGAATTTTTCTTAAAAATTGGCACAAACTTTCTGAACAACCCAATACTTTGTTATACTATCAGTATTAATAGTGGTAATTGGTCATCTCACAAGTTCATGCCACTTCTTGTTCTGAAATTCAAATTAATATGTGGAACCATCGCTATAAAGTGTCTACAGTTTTTTTATTGCATGATATATCTCTACAAGACTCCCATCATTTTTGCTCTTCACATACAAATAATAAATCTTTCCCCGTCCCCCCAAACAATTATAACAAAATGCTTTACGTTGAAACACTGTAGAAAATAGTGTATTGACCAACCACTAAAAGCAGCTGCTTCATAAGCTGACAAGGTTTCGAATCCTCATGACCTCCTTCATCAGCCCTCAATGGCCTAGAGGAGTCCTCGAATAGTTTAGACCTCCATCAGTCGAGGATTAAAATCGGTTCGGCTGAGATTTTATCCAAATGATCGTTGAAACCTCAGCCTCCACGAATCTTCCTACTCGTTGACCCGTGGGTAAATACTTGAAACGTGGCTCGCGCCAAGAATCGTCTGGATTTAATAAAGATTAAACAAAGTTCCCAGCGCTCGCTCGACTTCGCCAACTTCCATCCGCGGTATCCTCCCTGTTACTAAATTTCATTAATTTCTTAATCCTGGGACCGTGGGTTTCGTTCCCTAATCCGGCGGCACGTTTTCCAGCCATCAGTCGGAGACCACCCATTGGGATCATCCGAAGATGATAGAGCTGATGTCTTCTCTGGCGGACCTGAACGAAGTACGATTTTCCGCGTACAGGACCGCGATGAAGCTGCGCACCGTTCAGAAACGACTGTGCCGTGAGTATTACTTTCATTTTATTCATAGTCTTCGTTGCACCGCGACGAAACAAGGTATGAGAAAACACATCGCCACGAATGAGCAACTGCTGTTTTACAACCTGAACCTTAAACTTGTATGCCTAAATTAAAAAAAAGAAGAAGATGGACGTCGTAATGCTGCCAAGCGTGTGTTGAAATAGCTGAACGAAATGGGAAAGAATAAAGCAGCACGTTGAAAACAAGAGAAAGATAAATAAAAATAAATGAAGATACGTTGAGTGGAAGTAAATTAAGTAGAGTCTTAGAAGGATCTTGCGAACAAGGTAATAGAGACGATGGGTTAATTACTGGTACTTATTCCAACAGCAAATAGATCTTGCACACTGAGAAAAGGAAGAGTCGGCGAATGAGCGAAGTCCAGCAACTATTTTATAGCCTAACCCTAAACTTACACGTCTAACTTGAAAATACAACGTGATGATGCTGCCGAGTGGCAAAGAGAAAGGAAAGGAAGGAGAGTTAGAGAAGGGCATATTCAATCTGAAGCTCAGCAGATGGCTAAACAGTTAGAGTCAAACACCTTAATCAACTGTCTTCACCATATAAATATACACCTGGCAGTTATTCAACGGGGAAAATCACACTAATGTTGATTGACAGGGGATCAAGGGTGCATCTTCTCGGGACACCGTAATTTCGCTCGTTTGCCAACTTCCACGAACCTCGACCAGTTTTAGAGATCAACTTACTCCCAGCGCGGTCATTAATCGTCATAATTTTCTCGATTAATCACTTGTCCGGCTGCGGTGACGTACCGCCTCGTTGTCGATAGATTTGATCTTCTACGTAGTTCTATTTTACTCGTGTGTCAGTGATACTCATCCTCCTGTGGCTGCATTCCTTGGCTCTAGTCTTAATTTCAATTTAATTTCAAGGTGACGTTTGATCACTTTTCTTGTAACTTTTGACAGAATTATAATTACAAATAATAGAATTAATATTGAAATTCTTCGCAGAGCTGGGATCAAAATTGATTATCTTTGAAATAGTTGATTGGTTGAGTTGTTGAAGTGGCTTGAATAAAATTAATTTTTTTCTGACAAACTGATTCCTTCTATCTAGACCTACTACCAAAATGTCCACTAAAAATTATGTGACAATAACAGAGGGCTTCGATAATTTATCATAGACCACGTAAAAAAGAAAGAATTGGATATACAGATTAAACAGACGTTTAATCCAGCAAGTTTCGATCCCTTCTAATCATTCAAAAGGAAGTGCACTCATTCCTTCTGTCGAAACCTGCCATCGGCACGGCCACTCACCTACTTATTAATACAAGAACCTGCCCATTTACTCCATTACAACATTGCACAGAGCAAAGGAGTCAATCATACACTTTCCTCGACCAGTCCATTAACCCAGAATGTTTCATTAATAAGATTATTAGGTTGCCCCATCAACTGGCGAGATAACGCGCTGAATTCTTCCTTTCAATCTCCGAATTGAAAAGTTCGTTGCTACGCAATATTAAGAGTTATATTATTGATAGATCATTCAGACTTTCAGCTATGTATGTTTTCTTAATCAGTCCCTTCCTTTCTTTTGCAGTGGACATGTTGAGTCTCTCCACTGCATTAGAACAGTTCGATTCGCACGGGCTCCGAGCGCAAAACGACAAATTAATCGACATTCCCGACATGGTGACAGTCCTGACGTCTCTGTATGAAGTGATAACGGCCGACAATCCAACGCAAGTGTCCGTGCCGTTATGCATCGATCTGGCCATCAACTGGCTCCTCAATGTATATGATAGGTAAGCGGAGTCAACTAAGCCCCTTCCTGTCTCACAATAATCTTGATATTAATCACTTCTTCCTACTTTACAGTCAACGAACCGGTCAAATCCGCGTGCTCTCCTTCAAGGTTGGTTTGGTCTTGCTGTGCAAGGGTCACTTGGAAGAAAAGTACAGATGTGAGTGCCTCAACTTCTCCGATTCCCCTAAATTTAAATCTTGGAAATAAAATACATGACGAAACTTGGTTCGTTCCAGATCTGTTCCGACTGATTGCCGATCCGAACAGGCTGGTGGATCAACGTAAACTGGGTTTGCTGTTGCACGACTGCATTCAAGTGCCAAGGCAGTTAGGGGAAGTGGCGGCGTTCGGAGGATCGAACATCGAGCCCAGCGTTCGCAGCTGCTTCGAAAAGGCTGGCAAAGACAAGAATGAAATCGAAGCCGTGCACTTCCTGAGCTGGCTGCAACAAGAGCCGCAAAGTATGGTCTGGCTGCCTGTGCTTCATCGACTCTCCGCTGCGGAGAGCGCTAAGCATCAAGCGAAATGTAACATATGCAAGGAATATCCTATCACCGGATTCAGGTACGATACAGGTTTATTTCATCAATTATCAACAATCCTGTGTAGTAGACAGTACAAAAGTAAATAAACCTCAGAAGTAGACCACGAGCCAAACAGGTTGAAGATACTGTTCTAAGGATTAATCGACCAAGATACAACTTGACACGTTACTTCATCATATTCTTCAACGTGTACTTGAATTTTTAGATATCGCTGCTTGAAATGCTTCAACTTCGACATGTGTCAGAACTGCTTCTTCTCGGGACGCAAGGCGAAGAACCATAAGCTGACGCATCCGATGCAGGAGTACTGCACCGCGGTAAGACACTTAACACTTAATAATAATTCGCTGCAAATGTAGATTTCACAAACAAAGATAATATCCAGATTATAAAAACAATATAATTTTAAGCAATTCGTGAATATTCCACAGACCACTTCCGGAGAGGACGTACGCGACTTCACGAGGGCGCTCCGTAACAAATTCAAGTCGAAAAGATACTTCAAGAAGCACCCGAGGGTTGGTTATCTTCCAGTGCAAACTGTGCTGGAGGGAGACGCGCTGGAGAGTCCAGCACCATCTCCTCAGCACAGCTCCCTCAGCCAGGACATGCACTCCCGATTGGAGATGTACGCCTCCCGATTGGCGGAGGTCGAGCTGTCCCGCACGAGGAGCAACTCAACGCCGGACAGCGACGACGAGCATCAGCTGATAGCCCACTACTGTCAGAGTTTGAACGGTAGCGATAACGTCAACGTGCCCAGGAGCCCCGTTCAAGTGATGGCTGCGATCGACGCCGAGCAGAGGGAGGAGCTCGAGGCGATGATACGCGAACTGGAAGAGGAGAACGCGACACTCCAAGCGGAGTACGAACGATTGCGGTCGAAACAGACACCTGGCTCTACGCCTGAGGATGGACACGGCAACAGGCAACCCGACTGCAACATGATCGCCGAGGCGAAAATGTTGAGACAGCACAAGGGCAGGCTGGAGGCGCGCATGCAGATACTGGAGGATCACAATCGTCAGTTGGAGGCCCAGTTGCAGAGACTCAGACAACTCTTGGACGATGTAAGTCATTCGAACTTTAATCCCATTATTTTCAGCGCCGTATTGAATTTATCAGTATGTATTGTTTTGTAAGACTCTTGTTAGTAACATTAGCTATTTGTTACAGCCAAATGCTTCCTCGCCGTCGAAAACGGGCACGTTGCAGACGCGTAGCGTCACGGCCTCTCAACTAGCAACCGATTCCCCGGCAAAAATGAACGGACACTATCACGATTCTCCGGGTACGTAACACATCTTCGAGTATTCGTTATTTTGAGAGCACACGGTCGGTTTTATTCGATTTAACACCAGGTTTACAGTGATATCCTATCAGTTTCCTGTTAAACCCGAATGAATTTGAATATATGCTTGTCCCTTCCAGATTTCAATAACTCCATCTGTGAAATTGGGTAAAAATGTCCGTTCTACGTAATCCTAGTGTTAAAATAGAGTTAGTGGATCAAAGTCGCGTCATTGCGCAGTTATCATCTCTCAAAACTCGATTCTTAGCTTCCCATCGGTTTTCGTTCGAATGGTTACGCGAGATTTGTGAGCAATCGTTAACCTGAGTATACTCAGCGCTGTACTAACTGCATATTAATAAGCGATTCACATAGCGCCATTTAAATTAGCATAAGCTTATTGGTATGGGTGTATGGACATAGGTGGTGGAGGCTCGAACGAGGGAAGAGTGAGCAGTTTAGAGAGGCCACCACCGCCACCGCATTCTCACAGCGTTGCCCATAACGTGGGTAATCTCTTACACATGGCAGGTTCGTTCCTCCTTGGTGTATTACTACAATCGTGTAATCATTTATGTAGTGTAATAACATTGGTATGTCGAACGTTCTATGCACGACCCATTTTCTGCTTAACGATAACAATGCTTTCCTGTTTTTTCACGCCACAGGATGGATGTAAGGTGAGACTATCAACGCTTCTTTTCCCGCTAGGTCTTCTATACGTGTAACTCTGTCGGACATATCTAACTTCGCCGTGTCGAGAATCGTTCATTGTTCAATACTTTCGTATATATTCGTTACATTTTGAAATGGTTTGATCGCTAAAAAGGGAGGTACACGACCTGCTTAACCTTAATTTCACAGTGTTCCTGCAGAGTGGGAGAGGGGAGTAGCTCGAAATCGAGGAATATTCGGTGCAGATATTAGATAATTTTAAAGATATAAGTTTTAATAAATAAATAATTACTCTGTCCACTTGTCATGAAAATTGATGATTTCAACTTTAAAAAACAAGTTAACCATCGTGTCTCCTTTACATCTCCTACCAAGTCCTCCGAGTAACGATACACGTTTGAAGCATTTTTATCCATCACTAAAACTAAAATTCTTCAAGTGCCTCGTATTATTTACGCGTCTACTATTATTAAGTGTCTACACATAACGTTCTGCATATTTCGATGTGGATATCTCTCCCACCATGCTGCGCACGTTGAAATTGGAGGGGGAAAATTTGGATCCTTCCTCTGCGAGAGATGAACAAACTGAATACGAAATGAGTGCAAACACTTGAATAGCGTTTCACCAAATCCTCGACTATATACGTTGTATTTAAATTACATTCTCATTCTCTCGTTTGCTCGTCGCTTTTTGTCTCTGCGTATGTACAATCAGGAGGCCATTACTCGAATCTTCATCTGCCAGGCACTTTTCTCGTAATCCATGTATGCGTGCATGTGAACGATTGGAAGTACGCCTAAGTGTGGATAACAATATTTCTATACCTTAGAAGTCAATTATGTTAAGTCGACATTTTTGAAATTTGGGATATACATTCTGAATCGTTTA